>NC_057398.1:56872650-57208421 GCF_019320065.1 Cervus canadensis | reverse complement strand
AAGATCAAACACAAAGAACAAATATTAAAAGCAGCAAGGGGAAAACAACAAATAACACACAAAGGGATTCCCATAAGGATGACAGCTGACCTATCAATAGAAACCCTCCAGGCCAGAAGGGAATGGCAGGACGTCCTGAAAGTAATGAAAGAGAATAACCTACAACCTAGATTACTGTATCCAGCAAGGATCTCATTCAGATATGAAGGAGAACTCAAAAGCTTTACAGATAAGCAAAAGCTGAGAGAATTCAGCACTACCAACCCAGCTCTTCAACAAATGCTAAAGGATGCGTTCTTTCTAGGACAGGAAATGCCAGATAAGTTGATAAACGTGAACCCAAAACAACAAAGTAATGGCAACGCGACCAACACCTATCAATAAATACCTTAAATGTTAAATGGTTGGGAGCCCCCAACAAGAAGACAAAGATTAGCGCTGTATCGGATACCAAAACAAGACCCCCATATACTGTCTACAAGAGACCACCTCAAAATAAGAGACACATACAGGACTAAGGAGGGAAAGGGCTTGGAAAGAAAAAATATCATGCAAATGGAACCAAAAGAAGCAGAGCGCAATACTCATATCAGTCAAAATCGAACTTTTTAAATAAAAGCTGTGAAAAATAGACAAAGAAGGAGGACACTACATAACATGATCAAAGGACAAATCAAGAAGAAGATAATAACCACATTATATAATATATATGCACCATAGCATAGGTAGCCACCGTCCAATATGTCGGGCAACACTAACGAGAAGAAAGAGGAAATAAGTAACACAATAAATAGTGGGAGGACTTTAATACCCACCACAACTATGATAGCATACAACTAAACAGAAAATTAACAAGCGGAAACACAAACCTTAAATGACACAATGGACAAGCTAGACCTAATTGATATCTATAGGACATTTCACCCCAAAACAATCAGCTTCACCTTTTTCTCAAGAGCACACGGAACCTTCTCCAGAATAGATCACATCCTGGGCCATAAATCTGGTCTTGGAAAATTCAAAAAAAAAAATGAAATCATTCCAGTCATCTTTTTTGACCACAGTGCAGTAAGATTAGATCTCAATTACAGGAAAAAAATTGTTAAAAATTCAAACATATGGAGGCTAAATAACACGCTTCTGAATAACCAACAAATCATAGAAGAAATCAAAAGAGAAATCAAAATATGCATAGAAATGAATGAAAATGAAAACACAACAACCCAAAACCTATGGGACACTGTAAAAGCAGTGCTAAGGGAAGGTTCATAGCATTACAGGCTTACCTCAAGAAACAAGAAAAAAGTCAAATAAATAACCTAATACTACACCTAAAGCAACTAGAAAAGGAAGAAATGAAGAACCCCCAGGCGTTGCAGAAGGAAAGAAATTCTTTAAAATTAGGCAGAAATAAATGCAACAAGAAACTAAAGAGACCATAGCAAAAATCAACAAAGCCTAAAAGCTTGGTATTTTGAAAAAATAAACAAATTTGACAAACCATTAGCAGACTCATTAAGAAACAAAGAGAGAAAGAACCAAATTAACAAAATTTAGGAAATGAAAATGGAGAGATCACAACAGACAACACTGAAATACAAAGGAACATAAGAAACTACTACCAGCAGCTCTATGCCAATAAAATGGACAACTTGGATGAAATGGGACAAATTCTTAGAAAAGTATAACTTTCCAAAACTGAACCAGGAAGAAATAGAAGATCTTAACAGACCCATCACAGGCAAGGAAATCGAAACTGTCATCAAAAATCTTCCAGCAAACAAAAGCCCAGACCAGATGGCTTCACAGCTGAATTCTACCAAAAATTTAGAGAAGAGCTAACACCTACCTTACTCAAACTCTCCCAGAAAATTGCAGAAGAAGGCAAACTTCCAAACTCATTCTATGAGGCCACCATCACCCTAATTCCAAAACCTGACAAAGATGCCACAAAAAAAGAAAACTACAGGCCAATATCACTGATGAACATAGATGCAAAAATCCTTAACAAAATTCTAGCAAACAGAATCCAACAACATATTTTAAAAAATCATACACCATGACCAAGTGGGCTTTATCCCAGGAATGCAAGGATTCTTTAATATCCGCAATCAATCAATGTAATACACCACATTAACAAATTGAAAGATAAAAACCATATGATTATCTCAATAGATGCAGAGAAAGCCTTTGACAAAATTCAACACTCATTTATGATTGAAACTCTCCAAAAAGCAGGAATAGAAGGAACATACCTCAACATAATAAAAGCTATATATGACAAACCCACAGCAAGTATCACCCTCAATGGTGAAAAATTGAAAGCATTTCCCCTGAAATCAGGAACAAGACAAGGGTGTCCACTCTCACCACTACTATTCAACATTGTGTTGGAAGTTTTGGCCACAGCAATCAGAGCAGAAAAAGAAGTAAAAGGAATCCAGATAGGAAAAGAAGAAGTGAAATTCTCACTGGTTGCAGATGACATGATCCTCTACATAGAAAACCTCAAAGACTCTACCAGAAAATAACTAGAGCTAATCAACAAATATAGTAAAGTTGCAGGATATAAAAAATAACCCACAGAAATCGCCTTGCATCCATTATACTAACAATGAAAAAACAGAAAGAGAAATTAAGGAAACAATACACATTCACCTTGCAACAAAAAGAATTAAAACTACTTAGGAGTATATCTACCTAAAGCAAACCAAAGACCTATACATAGAAAATATAAAAACACTGATGAAAGAATCAAAGAGGGACACAAAACAGATGGAGAAACATACCGTGTTCATGGATTGGAAGAATCAAATTTGTCAAAATGGCTTATTCTTACCCAAAGATCTAAGATCATGCAATCCCTATCAAGCTACCAACGGTATTTTTCACAGAACTAACCAAAGAATTTTCACAATTGTATGGAAATACAAAAAACCTCGAATAGCCAAGAATCTTGAGAAAGAAAGAATGGAACTGGAGGAATCAACCTGCCGACTTCAGACTTACCTTACAAACCACAGTCATCAAGACAGTATGTTACTGGCACAAAGACAGAAATATAGATCAATGGAACAAAATAGAAAGCCCAGAGATAAATCCACTTTAACTTATGGACACCTTATCTTTGACAAAGGAGGCAAGGATATACAATGGAAAAAAGACAACCTCTTTAACAAGTGGTGCTGGGAAAACTGGTCAACCACTTGTAAAAGAATGAAACTAGAACACTTTCTAACACCATACACAAAAATAAACTCAAAATGGATTAAAGATCTAAATGTAAGACCAGAAACTATAAAACTCCTAGAGGAGAACATAGGCAAAACACTCTCCGACATAAATCACAGCAAGATCCTCTATGACCCACCTCCCAGAATATTGGAAATAAAAGCAAAACTAAACAAATGGGATCTAATGAAACTTAAAAGCTTTTGCACTACAAAAGAAACTATAAGTAAGGTGAAAAGACAGCCGTCAGATTGGGAGAAAATAATAGCGAATGAAGAAACAGACAAAGGATTAATCTCAAAAATATACAAGCAACTCCTGCAGCTCAATTCCAGAAAAATAAATGACCCAATCAAAAAATGGGCCAAAGAACTAAACAGACATTTCTCCAAAGAAGACATACAGATGCTGCTAACAAACACATTGAAAAGGTGCTTCAACATAATCATATTAGAGATATGCAAATCAAAACCACAATGAGGTACCATTACACGCCAGTCAGGATGGCTGCTATCCAAAAAGTCTACAAGCAATAAATGCTGGAGAGGGTGTGGAGAAAAGGGAACCCTCTTACACTGTTGGTGGGAATGCAAACTAGTACAGCCGCTATGGAGAACAGTGTGGAGATTTCTTAAAAACTGGAAATAGAACTGCCATATGACCCAGCAATCCCACTTCTGGGCATACACACTGAGGAAACCAGATCTGAAAGAGACACATGCACCCCAATGTTCATCGCAGCACTGTTTATAATAGCCAGGACATGGAAGCAACCTAGATGCCCATCAGCAGATGAATGGATAAGGAAGCTGTGGTACATATACACCATGGAATTTTACTCAGCCGTCAAAAAGAATTCATTTGAACCAGTCCTAATGAGATGGATGAAACTGGAGCCCCTTATACAGAGTGAAGTAAGCCAGAAAGATAAAGAACATTACAGCATACTAACACATATATATGGAATTTAGAAAGATGGTAATGATAACCCTATAAAAAAAAAAAAAAAAGAGACACAGAAATACAGAACAGACTTTTGAACTCTGTGGGAGAATGTGAGGGTGGGATGTTTCAAAAGAACAGCATGTATACTATCTATGGAAACAGATCAACCAGCCCGTGGGATGCATGAGACAAGTGCTCGGGCCTGGTGCACTGGGAAGACCCAGAGGAATCGGGTGGAGAGGGAGATGGGAGGGGGGATCGGGATGGGGAATAAGTGTTAATCTATGGCTGATTCATATCAATGTATGACAAAACCCACTGAAATGTTGTGAAGTAATTAGCCTCCAACTAATAAAAAAAATTAAAAAAAAAAAAAAAGATCTTGATGCTGGGAAAGAGTGAAGGCAGGAGGAGAAGGGGATGACAGAGGACGAGATGGTTGGATGGCATCACTGACTCAATGGACATGAGTTTGAGCAAACTCCGGGCGATGGTTATGGACAGGGAATCCTGGCGTCTTGCAGTCCATGGGATTGTAAAGAGTTGGACACGACTGAGCAACTGAACAAAAATATTGGGGTGGGTTAAATAAAATCAAGGTTTCATTATCCCTCTGATTCCATTTACTCACCTGTTGCTCAATTCAGAGCTTGACAAGTTATGACGTATCATCTAAACTGCCCCAAATCTATAACTCTGAGCTATTTATTTGCAACTTGGGGGGATGTACACTTACAAATAATTTTAGCATTCACTTTGGATGATTACCCATTCCTTTTACCAAGGATCAAAATAGATCTAAACCCAGTTCAGAGTTTTCAGTTCTAATAAATCTTACCCCAAAGCCAGCAATGTTAGTAACTATTGATCAATCAATTTAATTTTCAGTTTTAATGCATGAGTGCGTGCTCAGTCATGTCCAACCCTTTTGCAACCGCATGGACTGAAGCCTGCCAGGCTCCTCTATCCATGGGATGTCCCAGGCAAGAATACTGGAGTGGGTTGAAATGCCCTCCTTCAGGGGAATCTTCCCCACCCAGGGATCAGACCCATGTCTCTTGCATTGGCAGGTGGATTCTTTACCGCTGAACCATCGGGGAAGCCCTTAGTGCGTGAATAGCTAGAATAACTCGAAAATCAATTGCTGAGTATTTTAGAAACCAGCCTCCCCATTCTGCATTCAGTATCCTTTAAAAGTTTGTTCACTAAGAGTTTAAAGTAAAAGAAATCAGGTGCTCATCTTTTTAAAGAGCTTTGTTTCTAAATTATAATAAGTAAAGCTACTGTTCTTACCAGCCACTTAAATTAGGGTCCTGTTGAAGGGAGATGATGACATATGAGTAGTTCCAGATTTAAGTTACTGCAAAGAAATAGCACTTACTGCCACCAGATGAAGAAACTGCAAAGTTATATTTAATTGTATCAAATTGATTCTTTAAGCTCTAACAGGATTTGATCATCAGTAACTCATTGAATTCTGAATTTGCCTAATGGTAATTCTTTTTCTTTTCTATGAACAACTATAGATTTTACTTAATTTAAATTGAGACATATGGGGAATTCCCTGGTGGCCCATAGGTTAAGACTTTGAGCTTTCCCTGCAGAGAGTGTGAATTCAATCCCTGGTCAGGAAACTAAGATCTTGCAAGCTGCAAGGCAGAGCCAAAATAAATTAATTTAAAAAAAAGATTTATAAGAAATATATTGAGACATGTGAAATTACTGTAATGGTTATGAAAGAAATAAGAATAATTTTTATTACCAATAATATACCAGGTGTAGACACTATCCACAACTATACAACAAAATACAGTGAGTCTTTAAGAAAGTGGTGAAAAAAAACAAAACAGGAAACTGTTTAAAGAAAAATTTGATGTTGGCACATATGGCCCATTATCTAATTCTGACTCTAGAAAGGAATGTCCCCTAATCATAATTATCACTGCACTAAAAATTCGCCAAACCATTTTAGAAAAAATAAACAACAGGCAGAACTAAATAATTAAGGGGTTTTTTTCATTTCCCATTATGGTCTCTCTTGTAAAATAAAGAGTAGATGGACTGAAACATGAATATGGAGGCATGAATGAGAATTATTTTATTCTCAAAACAAACAAGCACTGAATAAACAACATTCACATTAATTTGAAATGAAAATATGATGCATTTGCTTATTCTGTTTAATTTTGTACTACTTATGGACCATGGGGAAATTTGCAAAATGAAAATAATATTGCAAATATCATTTGATTCAGATGATCTTGGTGGCTCATTTTTCGTGGGTCATCTCTTTGAAAATTTGAATTAGTAGGAAATTAATTTATTGCTAACATTTAAAAATTCTCTATTGTCCCTCCAAATAGAATTAATCTTCTGTTGCATTTTGGAAACTTTAGAAAATATATAAGACAACACGAAGTTCAGAATTTTTCTTTTAAAAAATAAAGTTATGACTTAGTAATTAAATGTCTGATATCATCACCAAATTGTCAGCTCCTTGTGGGATGGAACCGTCTCTCCGTTGTTTTATCTGGAGCACTGACACAGGAATAGGGCCTTCCTGTGGAAATGAACTCTGTGAGTTTGTACAAGTCACTACCTGTCTGAAGGCTTATTACCCTGTTATAAACTGGAGATTTGGATGAGGTGATCAGTACAATTTCTTCTCCCAGAGATATGATTTGATGGATTATGCACCAAGGATGTAGCATTTGCTCTACTGGGTCTCAATAGTTGTAAGTCTTCATAAGGAAAAAATTATGTAAACAAATAGCACTTTGATAAGATGAAGAAAAACAGCGTAATGGACAAATTACTGGGAAGACCTGGTAATCTGAATAGAGGAAAGAAGAGTTAAAAATGAAGAAGCCTTTGAGCAGGGGTCATGGCTGATAAGGGAAGAGGAGAGAAGGCATTTCAGGCTGCAAGAACAGACTGAGAAAAGATAATGTATGTTTGGAGAATGGTTGATTAGCCCAACATAGCTGAGGCACATTAGAGATGAACAGAGGTGATGGAAGATGAAAATAATATTGATACTAAGAACTAAGATTTAAGAGAAGAACAGAGAAGATCAAGTTGTGGTGAACAAGAAAGCTTTGGCAGAGGAGGTGGGATTTGAGCTGAATCTTGAGTAGGAAAATGAGTAGGATTTGAAGAGGAAAAAGAAGATAAAGTGGGTTTCATATAGAGGAAAGTATGTTTGATAGGTATGTTTAGGGCAGAAAAACAGTTTGATTAAAATAAAGCATTCATGTGAAAATCAAGACTGTAAAAGGAGATCATGAAGATGTTGGAGAGGACAGAGCATTCCATGCAGAAGAATTTGCTTATTTCTTACGTACTGAGTAATCTTTGCTGTTATATGCAGAGGAATCAAATAATGGCATGGAAAGCCTTGGGTGGCAGAGGAATAGAAAACCTCTTGGTTGAGAAAATAGAAAGACTGGAATGGGGCAACCGGTGGGGAAACCGTTACCCAGGTCCTATGAGGTGAAGAATACAGCAAAAAAAAAAAGAAGAAGAAAGAACCTCTGGACTTGGTTGACAAAATCGATAGGACATGTAGGGTAGAGAAAATATTGCAAGAAGTTAAGAGAATGTAACTTTAGCAGTGATATGTAGGACATACAGAAATCTCTCACACATTTTGAGGGGTTGTATTCTTTACATGAAAGGTCTTTGCAAAAATGCAGCAGGCAAAACCAGGTCTCATAGAATAGAGGGTACTCATTGGGATGTTGAATACTTGGCAATAAATATATGCATCTGTTGATAAGTGTTCAATTGCAAGTCACATAAATCCCAACTATGGGTTACAAAAACGGGAATCTAATTTTCTCTCACAACAAGAAGTTTGTTAGTAGATATTTGCTGTGTAGGTTCAGATGTTTGACAAACTTGCCTTTCTACTCTGACATTTTTAAGGTGAGGTGTTCATCTTTATGCTTCTCAACTCCTGGTCACAAAATGGCTGCTATGTCTCCAGACATTACATTCATTTCTAAGGCAGGAAAGAAAGGTAAGGGTTTTCTATCTTATCTTAGGAAAGCAAAAGTTCCTGCAAACCCCTAACAGACTTCCGTTTATGTCGGTTTGAACAGAGCTGACTGACTTGGTCACTTCTAAGAGCAAAGGAAAATGGGAATGTGTTTTCTGGGTATACGGTTTACCAAAGTCAAGATTATGTTATCAAGGAAGAAAGGAAAATGGATATTGTGAAGGCAATTGGAAAGATATACTAAAGTATATTTTAGAGCATAATAAATAAAAGTTCTAGAAAGTGGTTGCTTTTAAGTGATAAAAATTTATTGTCATGAAAACTTGATCAGTTGGTGACCCTTCTAAATCTCTCTCAAAGTTGTTTCTTTTCCTAAATGTCTTAACTCCATGCATGCTACCTACCTGGCATGGACTACACCAATGACCTCACCTGGTCACTTTGCCATCATCCTTTTGCTCTACTATTTCCTGTAAATAACAAGAATGATCTTTTTCATAGAAGGAAGTTACAACTCAACTTACAGTTTACATTATTTTCAAATCAGTGAAAATAGAAACACTATATATTGATATGATCAAGATATTTTAAAGAAAATCTCTAGCCTTAGAGAATTTTAGTATTAAATGTGAACAATGAGTTAAATAGCCCACTATAAAATATATTAAAATTAAGTGGAAAGAAGGAATCAATAATTAAGTGGAAATAATCAATAACAACCCCCAAAATGGTTATTTGGGCTTCCCAGGTGGTTCAGCAGTAAAGAATCTGCCTGCAGTGAAGGAGATGCAGGTTCAATCTCTGGGTCAGGAAGATCCCTGGAGAAGGCCATGGCAACCCACTCCAGTATTCTTGCCTGGAAAATCTCATGGATGGAGGAGCCTGGGAGGCTGAGGTCCATGGGGTCACAAAGAGTCAGACATGACTGAAACAACTGAGCATGCATGCAGGCAGATGGTGATTTGGGGGGAAAAGTCAGCAAAACTGATTAGTAAATGAAAGAGCTAACATTTCTGAAAAGATAGTAAGTTGAAGTTCTAATAAGCCCTTATATGGAAAACAGAGAATCTACATAGACACATGTATAGCTAGATAGAACAAACTGCACAGCATAATAAATGACATTAAATACAAGAGAAGCTATAATAAATTTTCCAAAATATTTTTGTAATATGAGAAATTGCTCTTTACAGTTTCACATAATAAGTTTGAATAAAGTGTATGGCTTTTGCAAGGAAATGTCAAATAGAAAAAATTTCTCAGGAAAAAGATAACTATAGAAGAAAATGAGAAAGAGTCCTGGGAAATAGGACTGGTTAGATGGTTATGAACTGAAATTATAATGAAGTAGTTGCAGTTTAAGCTTACAAAAACAGAGTTGGGGAGCCTTTGAGAATCTGGTCTCAGACACGTCTCTTGAACCTGAACTTACACTTTTGTTGAACTGTCCCAGACTTAAGGACACCACCAGCCATATTCAGAACGACACCTACTAGCTCACTATCTTAGCGTTCCAAGGTCTCCTCTTGTAACTATGCAAACTTTTTGGACCCCAATCAACCCTTACTTAACAAGCACCCTTACTTCTTACCACTTCCACATATTGTTCTTGATAAACATCTCATGTAACTGCTGCTGCTGCTGCTAAGTCGCTTCAGTCGTGTCCGACTCTGTGAGACCCCATAGACGGCAGCCCACCAGGCTCCCCCGTCCCTGGGATTCTCCAGGCAAGAACACTGGAGTGGGTTGCCATTTCCTTCTCCAATGCATGAAAGTGAAAAGTGAAAGTGAAGTCGCTCAGTCGTGTCCAACTCTTTGCGACCCCATGGACTGCAGCCTACCAGGCTCCTCCGTCCATGGGATTTTCCAGGCAAGAGTACTGGAGTGGGGTGCCATTGCCTTCTCCATCTCATGTAACTAACTGTAACCTTTGCCTTGATAAGCTTCCCCAGTTTTGTAGTGAAAGGGAGCAGGACAATAGCCACTCCTGCCCCATGTCCTTTGCCTGTGGAAGACTCTAATCAAAGCATAAGTTTAATCAGAGAAATGAGAACATGCAGAAACAATGAAAAACAGTCAAAGGAGACTAAAAATAATACTAAGGTAGTCATTAAGCATAAGCAAGGACCTTTAGTTCCTCCTTAAGAGTTACAGATAATATTCTGAGCCATATCTGGTGAGCTGTCTTACAGATACTGAAAGCCCAGGTGGAAGAAGTTAATTACATGATGATCAGACTGTACCCACGACATAAGCTGCCATAATTCCAAGAATTGGCTTCAGGGAAACGTGAACAAATGGACCCTGGAACTAAAGATTAACTGTGCCTAAAACAATCAAGATGACACTGGTCAGACCACCAGTGACCAATTTGAAGATGACCGTCAGAGATGACTGTGCTGTTTCTGCTGTATCCTCCTGCTTCTGTCTATAAAAAGCTCTTGCCCCCCTGGTTGCCAGTGCAGGGGAATCAGCCTTTGGACGGATGTACACTCTCCCCCACCCTCACCCACAGTTGCTGATATCTGAAATAAAGCAAACTTTCCTCTCCACTAACCTGGCCTGTTTATTGGCTCTTGAGTGGCAAGCAGCCAGACTCCACACATCTTTCCGTAACAGTAATGCTTCTCGAATCTGTGTCCTGTGCTGCCAACATAACAAATCTGACATAAACACCTTTTTATTTCAGTTAAGTCTTCATTCCTAAAATTTTGATTAATATGGGTGATGGGAAAGGGCCTGAGTTTTATACTATCTACATCAGGAAACCATTGAAAATGACTGGTGAATGATAGGATTTGACACTCATTTTCAAGTGATCACTCCATCTGAAATACGAGGAATGAGCTACAGGAAGTTAAGAGCAAAATCTGAGGGATCAATTAGGAGATGGATGTAGTAGTTGGGTAGAAAAAGGGATTAAATTGGACTCATTTCTGCACTGGATCAGATTCCTAAAGAAGAAAATCAGAACTGAGTTATACACATGAAACATCTTGCTAGATATTGTCAACATTGTCAACATTCAAAAAAATGGAAGCAACAGCTGTATAAAATTGCTTATTTCCACTCATTCTTATTAATATTAGATATTATTACTTTAGGAGCTTCCCAGGTGGCACTAGTGGTAAAGAACCCATTTGCCAATACAAGTAGATATAAAAGACATGGGTTTGATTCCTGGGTCAGGAAGATACTCTGGAGAAGGGCATGGCAACCCACTCCAGTATTCTTGCCTGGAGAACTCCATGGACAGAGAAGCCAGGCGGACTATAGCCCATGGGGTTGCAAAGAGTCAGACAAGACTGAAGTGACAGCATGCACGCATTGTCACTTTGCCATTTTTGGTGATATAGTAAACAAAAAGTTTACATCTTTTGAATTTATTTGAATAATAGAAGGACCAGTCATCTCTATCATATATGTATTTGACATTTGCAGCTTTAAAAATAAATTGCATAGCAAATTCAGTAGTCAATTCTGACTTCATCTTAATTGGTCCCTCAGCAACACTGGACACTTAGGCCACTTCTTTTTTTGAAACACTTTCTCCTACAGGTTTTCTAGACATCCCAAGCCCTAGATTTTCAACTCACAGTCTGTCTTCTCCTGCTTGGGCTCCTTTACCCTCTCTGCTTTGGCTAATCCCCTGAATGTTGGAACATCCCATGGGTTTTGACTCTGTTCTCTTTCATGCTCTTCCCTAGATGATATCATCTCATCCTACCCCAAGGCTTTCAGTTCAGTTCAGTCCTCATCTTCATGAATGGTGCCTCTCTTTCCCCAGTGACTCTATCCCCCCTTCTCATTGTCTCCATCACACACAGTTTCAGGAGTTTGTCCTCTGTAAATGTAGCAAAAAAAAGGCCAAAGTATAAAAAACAAGACTGTCTACTTGACTTTGTTCATAATAACTGAAAAAGAGAAACAAACTAAATATCCATCATAAGTGAAGTAAAAGTGAAAGTTGCTCAATCATTTCTGACTCTTTGAGACCCCATGGACTATACACTCTGTGGAATTCTCCAGGCCAGAATACTGGAGTGGGTAGCCATTTCCTTCTCCAGGGGATCTTCCCAACCCAGGGACAGAACCCCGGTCTCCCAAATGGCAGGCAGATTCATTACCAGCTGAGCCACAAGAGATTGATTAAACATGATGCACTCATTAGATGGGAAACTATGAATACTTTGTTGTTTTGTTTAGTTGCCAAGTAGTGTCTGACTCTTTGCCACCCCGTGGACTGCAGCCCATCAGACTCCTCTCTATGGGATTTTCCAGGCAAGAATACTAGACTGGGTGTGTTGCAGGAAGGGAGACCCCTTCCAGGGCCCGAAACTGGGCTCTTGTCTAACACTCGGAAATGAATTGTCCGAGGAGACACATGTGCTGACAAAGCAAGAGATTTTATTGGGAAAGGGCACCCGGATGGAGAGCAGGAGGGTAAGGGAGCCCAGGAGAACTGCTCTGCCGCCTGGCTTGCAGTCTCGGGTTTTATGGTGATGGGATTAGTTTCCGGGTTGTCTTTAGCCAATTATTCTGACTCAGAGTCCTTCCTGGTGGTGCAGGCCTTGCTCAGCCAAGATGGATGCCAGAGAGAAGGATTCTGGGAGGTGGTCGGACCTGTGGTGTCTCCTTTTGACCTTTCCCGAACTCTTCCGGTTGGTGGAGGCTTATTAGTTCCATGTTCCTTACTAGGATCTCCTGTCGTAAAACAACTCATGCAAACGGTTACTATGGTGCCTGGCCAGGGTGGAAGGTTTCAATCAGTGTGCTTCCCCTAACAGGTGTTGCCATTTCCTTCTCTAAGGGATATTGCTGAGCCAGGGATCGAACCCATGTCTCCTGTGTGGCAGGTGGATTCTCTACCACTGAGCTACCTGGGAAGTCCATGAATCCTTTACAAACCATGAAATAGACTTACTAATAAGTGAAAAAGCACAGTTGCAAAGCAGTGTGATCTCAGGCAGAGAGAATACAAATCAAAATGCAAAATGGAAAGTTTTCCTTTGAAGGAAGGATTCTAAAGTAAGTGCTTTGTGCATTTTTGTTTTGCTCAGGTTTTCTTTTTCTTTGAGAAGCACTATCATATTTATGATTTAAAAACAAAACTAAAAAATAATGCTCCTGAACCAAGCTTGGGTCTGCTCAGTCTCACAAAGTAAAGCCAATCTGCTGGGTTGTGGTAATTAAAAAAAAAAAAAAATGAAGCATTTATTGCAGAGTACCAAGCAAGGAGCATGGACAGCTAGTGCTCAAAAGCCTTGAACACCCTGATCACTTCCAGGAGAAGGATTTTAAAAACAGGATGAGGGAGAGAGTTTTGGGGTGCTTGATCAGCTTGTGGGCATTTTGTGATTGGTTGATTGTGAGTGTAACCAGGTGGTATTTTGGAAATTTATGCTATCAACCTTTTGGTTTCAACAGGTCTGGGGTGGCCACCATGCTTGTTGTCATCATGCAATTAACTCCTTCTTATCTGGTGGAGGTTTCAGTATCTGCAAACCAGCTCAAAGGATATGGCTCAGAATATTATCTTTGGCCCTTGAGGAAGAACTAAAAGGTCTTTGATTTTGCTTACGGGCTAAACTATTTTTATTTTGTCTTTCTTGGCTGTTTTCCTTTGTTCCTGCATTTTCTCACTCCTCTGATAAATTTACTCTTTGGAACTTGGAGAAGGCTGAGGAGGCTAGAGTTTTTCTCCAAATAAGAGGCAAGTGGAGGACATGGTCAAGGGGTCTGTCCTGGGAAGCCACTATAGGGTCCTGCTCAGTTATAATGCCCCCTTTTCTTTGATATTCCTCAGTGTTGAGGGGGAAGAGTTGTGGGACAAGAAAAGAAATAAAATGTTAGATAGAGAGGTTAATTACAAAATCAACATAGGAATTTGATTTTAGGAGGACTCAGTTTCAACATGAATGACAAAATGGAAGTAAGTGAAGATTCATGTATGGAATTATAAATGAGTTTTTCCCTAGTTAAATTTTCATAGAATGTCAGTTGCTCAGTTGTGTCCAACTTTGTGACTCCATGGACTGTAGCCTACCTGGCTCCTCGGTCTATGGAATTACCCAGGCAAGAACTGGAGTGGATAGCCATTCCCTTCTCCAGGGGATCTTCCTGACCCAAGGACTGAACCCGGGTCTCCTGCATTGCAGGTGGATTCTTTACCTTCTGAGCCACCAGGTCAAATATAGAAATGTAGTTGGATATCTAGAAGCATATAACCATGGACTGCTAAGACATTAGCAGTATCAGGAAGTTGATGTAACAACTTCTCAGACCTCAAGCTATTTCTAAGAAAAAGATTTGGGGGCAGGTTTAACCAAAAAACCAAATAAAAGAAGATTATGGTGTTAGTGTGGTAACTGTGGCATATATTCAGCTATTTAAAATGCACATTTTAAGAACTAGTTACTAGTGAAAGTCACTCAGTTGTGTCCGATTCTTTGCGACCCCATGGATTATACAGTTTATGGAATTCTCTGGGCCAGAACACTGGAGTGGGTAGCCTTTCTCTTCTCCAGGGAATTTTCCCAACCCAGGGATAGAACCCAGGTCTCCCACATTGCAGGCAGGTTCCTTACCAACTGAGCCACAAGGGAAACCCAAGCCCACTAGTTACTAGAGTAATCATTAAAAGCTTACCTTGAGCTTTTGACAAGAGAGTGGATGGCATGATCTAGTCAGTAGGTCATTGATCCAGGAGCTGGTAGAAGGCATCTATTCTTGAATATACCACCTCCAGAGTGACTATGTTAAAAATGCTTCTAGAATGAAGATGGATTGATGGATAAATAGAAAAGTGGATAGATATGTTACAAAGCCAGTATAGTAAATATCAATGATAATATTGAGGTCATGGGTATACAGATACTTGCTGTAAAATTCTTTCAATTTTTCTGTGTATTTGAAAATCTTCACAAGAAAATGTTGGGGGGAGTACACATTAAGAAGAGACTATACTATTTTTCTTTAGTCTTATGAAAGCAGAGGGATTAGAAGCATTTGCTCAGAGAGCACCCCACAGTTATATTATGGCTAGTTATATCATGGTAATTTAAAATGCCAGCAGTTTTAGGTCAATTAATTATGTCATAAATGCTAGTTAGCAATCACAGCCAAGCCAAAGCGTGACCTCCCTGGTCCCCCAGCACCAAGAACTGTTCCCAAGCTGTTTAAACACCAAACCAGGAGGTAGCTGCTTGGAGTAGCAGTCTCCCCGTTTGCATCTGTACTGCTGTGTGACCTTGAAAAAAGTGTTTAACCTCTCCCTTTCTTGAATTGTTCCATCTGAAAACGGTGACGATTATTAATGATCACAGGACCTCTGAGGACTTCCAAAGTGATTTTTGAAAGCACTCAGAAACACCTTAGACAAATTAAAGAACTCCCTCTCTCCTATTGATTTCACTTTTCAGTATTTTTGAGAATTTCAAATGTTTCAATGTGCCCTCCTGACCCCATCCTCCAGGGCCTAGCAAAGTGCCTTATACATAGTAATCACTCAATAAATATTTATTCATTTGATCTGATAACCTAACATTTCTAGAATGCATTTATTCAGGAAATGTATTAGTCATTTGATCATTACAACTACCCCATCCCTAAGAATACATCATAAACCTTGAGCCGCAGCAGAAACGAAGCTCAGATACCAATCCTAGGAGACCTTGGAGCGAAGGCAACATCATGTCTGGGGTTTGGTATTTTTCACAGCGATACATACCATAGAGTTGAGAGAAGAGATAATAAATCTAATTGACTGCCCTGAACATTCTCTGAGCACAGAGTCAGGCACAATCTGTCCTGCAATATTTAAATGAAAGCCACATGGAGTCAACCTGATTCCAGGGAAGAGAAGAGACTGATATTCTTAATTTTGAGCAACTGTATTGGTAATCAATTGGAATGCGAGAGCAATTGAAAAGCTGTCCAGTTTTCTATTGCAGTATAAGTTGGGAAACAATTTGAAAATAATAGCTCATACAAAGAGTTTTTGCAGCAGTCAATATGGACTTCACATGAAGGACAAATAGGAATTTGGCAACATATGCCCCGTTCAGCATCAGACAGTGTCTGTAGCATCCATTGAAGGATTCCCCCCTCATGACAGAATGCGAAACCTTTCAGAGTGTGGCACTACTGAGACTATTAAATGGAATATTCACTGAGAAAGCATTTCCAATGAATGCACACTAGCAGAACTGTGAACATTCCTATTAATGTACGATCATTGCAAATGTATTTACATGTGTGGTTTGCTGAACTGGTTCATATTAGAAATGTTTATCTTATATTTTTCTGGTATAACAACATTATGAAACTGCTCACTCAGATTAAAGATAAAGATAGCTTCCACCATCCCCCACAGACTCTTAACACTTTGCTTTTTTTTTTTTTCTTCTTCTATAAAAGGCTGTGTGGTTTGAAAACAAAAAACCAAACAAAACCCTGCACATTGTTATTTATTTCTTTACAGAAAGAAAACATAGATCTCTGGCTCAATTTCACTTTATTACCAACTACAGAAATAGGGTAAGTTTATAGGATTCAATTATACATTTGTCTCCTAGAGGATTATCCTCTTTTTTCTAAAGCTGGTTTAATCTCAAGAGATCAAGTGTAAATAACATACAGGACCCCACCCTGCTTACTTTTCCTGATATTGGGGTCCTATTTTGTATTATACTCCACATGATATATATGGCAAATATTTATTATCGTTGAAAGCAAAGATAGCAGCTAATTGATTTAGATGTTTCATTCTGCTACAAAATGAGCTTTGAATCCTGTTTTTTTTTAAATGAAATATAATTGATTTACAATTTCAAGTTAGTTTCAGGTATGCAGCGTAGTGATTCAGTAATCTCTCTCTCTCTCTATCTACATTCTTTTTCAGATTCTTTTCCCTTATAGATTATTGCAAAATGCTGAATACAAGCCCCTGTGCTATACAGTAGGTCCTTTTTGATTATTTATTTTGTATGTAGTAGAGTGTATATGTTACTCCCAACCTCCTAATTTATTATCCCCCTCCCCCGCTCTTTCCCTTTCGGTTCCAGTTTTTGAAACAATGAGCTTTCCTGAATGAATGCTGTATCTTCTATCAGACTGAAGAGTTACAAATTTAAAAACCTACACCATAAGCCATTTTCCCTCACATGTATATGTTTCACTCTGGAGGCTTAGCCTTGTCTAAAGACCTTCACAAGCAGACTAACCACACTTTCTGGGTTGCTTTAAGTGGGGTGTGCCTGAGGATGTCTTGGGTGGCTTCTGAAACTCCCTTCCAGCCTGCGGTTTGCTCTCTGGATAGAGAGCTGTTTTCTGAGAACCTCATTTACATACCCACACAGACCCCACGGCAGACAGCTGTTTGCCCACGCTGACTGCATGGTACCTGCACAGACATGCAAATGAGGTGACGCATACTTAGTGCAGTTGTGTGTTTATTAAATTTACTCACTTCCTAATAAGCCTGCCTGACAGAGGCTGAAGGGAGACCTTTTAAGCTTTGATGTAAAACCTAGGCAATAAATAAGGTGTTAGCTTTTTAAAAGACATCTTAAGGACTTTTTCTGGTGGTACAGTGGATGAGTCCCCCTGCCAATGCAGGGGACACAGATTCGATCCCTGGTCAGGGAAGATTCCACATGCCATGCCACGGGGCAACTAGGCCAGTGCGCCTCAACTGCTAAAGTCTGCATGCCCTAGATCCCATGTTCTGCCACAAGAGAAGCCACTGCAGTGAGAAGCCCGTGCACCGCAATGAGACAGTAGCCTCCGCTCTCTGCAACCAGAGAAAGCGCATGGGCAGCAACAAAGACCCAGTGCAACCAAAAAATAAATAAATAATTTTAAAACAGACATCTTGAAAAAACATCAGTTCAGTTCAGTTCAGTCACTCAGCCGTATCCAACTCTTTGCAACCCCATGGACTGCAGCATGCCAGGCTTCCCTGTCCATCACCAATTCCTGGAGCTTATTCAAACTCATGTCCATCGAGTTGGTGATGCCATCCAACCATATCATCCTTTGTCATCCCCTCCTCCTCCTGCCTTCAATCTTTCCCAGCATTAGGGTCTTTTCCAAAGAGTTAGTTCTTCGCATCAGGTGGCCAAAATATTGGAGTTTCAGCTTTAGCATCAGGCCTTCCAACGAATATTCAGGACTGATTTCCTTTAGGATGGACTGGATGGACCTCCTTGCAGTCCACGGGACTCTCAAGAGTCTCCTCTAACACCACAATTCAAAATCATCAATTCTTCGGCGTTCAGCTTTCTTTATAGTCCAACTCTCACATCCATACATGACTACTGGAAAAGCCATAGCTTTGAATAGATGGACCTTTGTTGGCAAAATAATGTCTCTGCTTTTTAATAATGCTGTCTAGGTTGGTCATAGCTTTTCTTCCAAGGAGCAAGTGGCTTTTAAAAGATGCCTATTTATGAAAAAACATAAATTCAGTGATTCTAGATGCTGATTTCTTTCATCTCTAACTTTAGTGGCTATATAAATACATATCCCCAGAATGGTTAAAATGGGTCACAGTTAAACAACTGTGAAATTTGTCACTGTAGATAGCATATTATTTTTCTCTATACTCCCAGCCATCTCCTATCAGTGCAGAGTTATTTATTTCAAATTTGAACTCATCCTAAAAACAGATTTTCTTCTCCACCAAAGACAATGGTGCCTTCTAGAAGAGAAGATGACTGAAAGGACAACTGTTAGTTTCTTTAGAACAGAGACTCCTAAGCTGAGGCCTGGGGCTTCCCTGTTCGGTCAATAGTAAAAAAATCTGCCTACCAAGGCGTGAGGTGTGGATTTGACCCCTAGGTCAGGAAAATCCCCTGGAGAAAAAAATGGAAGCACACTCCAGTATTCTTACCTGGGAAATCCCATGGACAGAGGAGCCTGGGGGGCTATAGTCCATGGGGTCGCAAAAGAGTCATAGAGACTAAAAGACTAAGAGACTTAGAGACTAAAACAATAAAGTCAAGGACTGGGAGTCCTTGAGGGACCCTAAGGAGTTTCTAAGTCCAGAAACTCGGGTATTGACTACAGTGTGAAGATATAAACACCTGTTTAATATGTGTATGTAAATATTGTAATTGGTAAAACTTTAAAAAATTTCATTTCAAAATTTATGTACTGTAGATATGCAATTGTGCCTTGTCTTCCTGAGTTCTCAAATAAAACAGCAATAAAATATAATTGCCATCGTATGTGCAAATTGTATAAAATGATCATTTTTTTAAAGATTTCCAGCCTCAAACCAGATAGGATTATGAACTACTGTAATACTTTAGACCATCTTTGCTTCTCTCCTTTGTGTTATCAAAAGAGAACAAAAATCTATAATGCCTACAAAGTCCCCAAACTTATGCTAAAATAGGAATAATTGCATCATTTCAATGTCTTATGAGTCCTAGATTTTCCCCCAAGCATCAAACCTCAAGAGCCCCATGAAGATGAAGCTCTACAACAGCTACCCAACCACAGATCTGAGAAGCACATGGAAGGGCTGAGTCTAGCTCCTGTGTCTCTGTTGACTTTTTTAATTTTTAGAGGAGAGAGGAAGAGCCCTTTGAAGAAAATTTACCATGGAGCGTGCAATTTACAAATGGAAAATTTAGACTTATCCACTATTCAATCAGCAAAAATCAAATTGTCCTTTCCCAGTTGATATTCTTTCATTGGAAGAATATAAGCTAATGTCACAATAACCTTGTTTGCAAAGGCAGGAAGGGACATTTTTAGTTACTTCTTCCTTTGACTTTAGGCAGCATGACATAACAATCATTCTGGACCAAAATGCATGTTTTCTCTTCTATTTTCAGAACTCCCCAGGGAAAAATAGTTTCAGATTTTTTATAGTCATAAACTTTAGCATTACAAACATTCTCCCCTGTCTAGTCAAACGTCAGGATTTTACCCTCAATCCCTTTCATTCACTTTAAATTTACCCCCTATTTTCCCCATCATAGTAGAAATTATAACTGTTGATCACATCTCTTTAATTTCTTCTAAGTCTTATATTCGAGAATATTAGTCGTTTCTTAGCTTTCATGTCACCAAGCTGGGAAACCCAGACTTCTGTTCATGGGATTCTCCAGGCAAGCATACTGGAGTGGATTGCCATGCCCTCCTCCAAGGGATCTTCCCAACCCAGGGATCAAACCTGCCCCTCTTATGACTCCTGCGTTGGCAGGTGGGTTCTTTACCACTAGCGCCACCTGGGAAGCCCTCTAAAGATTTTGTCATACTCCTAATCTGAACATCCCTTAGTGTTTCCGTGACTCTCCTAAGACTCATCTACAATTTTAGTTTATCCCACTTAGTGAAAAACCTTGAAAGTAAATTCCCATCATCAACATTTCTTTGTTTTTCTTCTATATGTGCTTTCAAGATGAACCATGGATTCCATGGCACTCCAGGGCACCATTCCCCCCGCCGCCCCCCCATCCCAATGCAGCTGCTTAAGAGATAACCAAGCATCAACATCCCTACCATAGCCAGGAAACAGCAGTGCTGACATGAAATGTTTGCTTAAATAAAACCCTCACCCCAGATTTCTTTAATGAAAGGAGTCTATTTTTTTTGTTCCCTTGGAGTATCTATGAAACAAGGTTCATTCTCCAGGCAAGGAGGCCTGTGCTTTGTTAGCTGATTGCTTGTGACATAATTAGCTGGCGATCTGGCACCAGAATATTATGCGCAAATAGGACAACAGGGCAGGAGAGGGTGGTAAGGTTAACCAATTTGGAAGCCTTTCAATATGAAAGGAAACCCTGAAAAAGTAAATTATACCCTGGTGTTGATCTTTTAAGCTAAAATCAATTTGAGTCATTACGATGGTTCTAGAAGAAACGATCAGTACCAATTTGTTATAGGTTTAGAAACATTTACCATAGGAAATGCAAAAACTCCAGTTTGATATTCCTATTCCTCCATTAATAGCTGTTGAGGAGAGTGTGAATATGTGATTATGATTATAAGACTAGGTAACTTGTGTTTAGAATTCACCACACTGATACCCATGGCAGATCTGCAAGCTTCATGTTGCTCCCTGGAAGATTTTAGGCTGTTTTTCTGTGAATTTATCTCCACAGGTTATTCTGGGGACCAGTTACCACAAGTCTTAAAATACATGATGCAAACATGAAAACTGAAGGGAGAAATTTAAAAAAAAAATAAGGAAGTGAACTCTAACACATTGATCATCCTTGTTAGAGAGAAATAGAAAAAAAAGTTCTTTATTTTTAGGAAAAAAAACAACTTAGCTGCATGTCTGTAGTGAGTTGGTTTTGACATTAAAAGAGAGGTCTGAATTTCTCTTTGACAAGCAATAAACTGTTCAGTTGCTGCCATCTTATGTCTTACCCAATAGCTTGTCTTTTTTTTTTCCCCTCTCTTCTAATTCCAGGGTGGAGTTCGTCATCCTGTGGCTGTTTTTGCCACCTTTTTCTCCTTCTGGACTGTCAGATTTCTAAGGAGACCTAGAGGGAGGAAGTTTGAAGAACTTGTTAGCCCACAGCTGCCTTTCTGTCGAGGACAGTGGGTTTGATTAAAGGGGAGTGCCCCCCCTGGATTTCACAGATCACATCAATCACGTTGATCAGCCCCCGAAAGGCAACATATTGTCTGGGACTCGGCCAAGGAGGGATATCAATTTCACAATTGCACTTATGTCTTTCAGCCAAGAACCAGTTTATTTTTGGCTCCTGAAGTCTGAGACTCACTTTGGAGCCGCAGTTTACACTTTCATGCTCTATGCCAGCCTCTCAGCGACAACTTTCTCTTCAGTCAAGTAGAGGCATCGTAACAGCAAATTAACTCTGCTACACACTCCTTACCGAAGAGCCTTGGTTTATGTTTTGACAGAGTTTTGATGCTTTTTTTTTTTTCTCTTCCGTTATTAATTCTTCCTTTCATGAAGAGAGATTTCTTGATAGGAGAAGTCTCCTACACTCTGGGAAAATAGCACCATCAGAACTGGTAGTTTTCTAAGAAAAGTTAAAGAATTGTTTGAATCTTCAGTGTCTGATCAGGCTGATACCAATAACAATAACAACATCAATCACAATATGAGACAGTCGGCCTAATAATGGTTATGCCCATTTTTGGTGGCAAGTACATTGTATGTCTTAATATATTTTGAATGATTTTTAATGTTATGTTTTGCAAATTGTGAAGAATCATTTCTATATTGTATCTTAGGACCCCATCAAAATTAGACATAGTTTGCTCACATGAAATTATGAACTATAGCTACTTGGTATTCTCTCTTCACCTTTATATATATATATATATACACATAAATATAGACATATATATATATTCAGTCTGTGTGTGTATGGGTATAACACTTTTTATTCCATTTATTGTGTTTTATTTTTCTATTTGCCAGTTTCTCGAACTGTACCTTTACTCTTCTTGTCTGAAATTCTGCCTCATTTAAGGAATAAAATGCTTACTAGGAGATGTATTACAATGGAAATTAGATTAATCACTGAAACAAATAAAAACAATTTCCTGACAACTGTGAATATCATGCAAAATGTTTCAGGTTAATAAACTAGAGCAGATCTAAAGTGTATTATCTAGCTGTTTTTGCTTTGTAAATTATATGATGAGTTGCAGAATGAAATTCAACAACTTTTTAAATACAAAGTTCTGCTTGGTTTTGACATTCAAGAATTTTAAAAACCACATAAAGATTTAAAACTGAATACTACTGTATTCTCCTTTAGGAACAGCATCTGGGAAACCTTAATGTTTAGTGACTACAGTTTCTGTAGAACTTCTTTAATAATAAATGATTAAATACTTACTATGACATTATTTCTGAAGAATATTTATTCTACCTTGATGTAAACCTCTGATGAGACACTTCTATTTTACCTCTAAATACTCTGAAACAGGTTTTTAACACCAGTTTCAAATACTAAATTGAATGTATTCTTTGAATACTTAAAATAGATCTCAAGTAGAGCTATGTTTAGGAAATACTGTTTGATCTTATTATTTTCTTTTGAATTATCAGAAGTAGGTGATACTTGTTTTTTCAGTTATTTTCTCAAATAGCAAACCATAAAAAGACATTATCACAATGTGATCCTGAAAATTAACTCAAGATCTTGGCTTCTGTTTTTCAGTGTGATTATATTACAGCATTTGGAGCTGTAATAAGTGTTGAAACCTTATTGTGTTTAAATGAGCTAAGATGTGTGAGCTTCCATCAGCAATAACTATCTTTGAAATGTACTGCTGGATTCTTTAATTACCTTTAAATGCTTTCCTTAAATTATTTTAAAATGCTGCTTTTGGGTTTCTGGAAATATCAATGGATCTTTTCTAATGTATGTTTACAATCGAAAGTTTATTCTCTAGAGACTATCTTGTTCAATTTGGGGGGCATAGGGATTCTTTGATCTAGTATTTCTTTTCTATTGATACAAAGTACTGCAATATCTGATTCAAATTTCTGGCTTATTATTTCTCCAAAGGAGACTATTGTGCAGTCAAGTTCATTTTAGAGGGCAAAAATGCTAATTAACACTTTCATACCAATCAGTAGTTTGATAAAAATCTTTATTTTTTAACCCCATGCTTGAAATCTGTTTTTAAATGTGAATGACAGGGATGTCTTTCACCAAATTACATACAGAAGAAGGATTAATGATTGGTGTCTGTAGAGTGATATTATTTGTCACGGTGACATGTTCTTGAGAATATGTGGTGTGTCATATTTCTCTGAAATTTGGATTTTGATAGAGTAAATATTTTAATGTTGTTTTAATTCAGGCTATTCATAACATTCATACTTGTAAATTAAAAGTGTTTATTTCTCTTCATATATTCAATCTTAGATTGTAACATTAAAAATGGAGGAAAGCTATTATTTGCCTAAGTGAATCTCACAACCTGTGATAATTTATCATTAATTTAACTGAGTTCTTGACTTTCTTCATCTTGATTTTCCTGTTAGATATCTACTACTTCAATGCATAGCCAATATTATCATGCACTGAACTAAGTCAGCAGTTTTGACATCTTCATTTCAATGTCCTTTTCTGTACCTTCAGCAATGTTAATGTTACAAATTATAGGAGGGCATATTAATAGCCATACCCAAGAAGCAGAAAGAAAAGTGCATTTTTTTTAAACTAAGTACTAACTTGGGATTTCCCGGGCCCATTGTCAAGTCAGCCGAACCCACTGCTCCTCCATTGTGATGATAATGGATTCCGTGTTGTTGGCGCAAAGGTCGCGAGGTCACCGTAAGCTCCTTAATGGACTGTGAAATAACTTTAACTGCATTAACCTCTCTGGATCACATGGGTGGCACCAACAGCCACTCCTGAAATTCTCATTCGCTTATAGAGACAATACCATTAGATTATTATATTTTCAATTCTGAATAGCAATAGGCTCAAAGCAATTATGCAGCTAAGCATTTCCATTAAGTGAATAAGACCTTAAAGATTAACTAGAACATCTCTTGTAGATATGTGGGGGGTAGGAATGGATACTTATGAAAATTTCACTGGACTTTCAGATACTTTAAATGCAAAGTGTTCACTACCTTAGGTTTTAGGCTATGAAGTCATTGAGTGAAATGAAAATCTCTTACACATATTATTAAGCCCAAGTGGATTCTCCCTGCTTCTGAACAGTGTATTTAGAGGATAAACATTTCCCTCTATTGATTTTTTAAAAAATAAAACTATGAAACCAAAAGAACTGAGAACCAAGATTGTAAACCAGAGAAACCCATGTTGGAAGCCCTATGTTATCCTTCCCCTGACTCCATGTAACAGAGATAACCCCTTCCCCCAGAAATTTAAATGCTGTTGTCCTATTTTCTGCCTGCTGGTTATTGTGTTTAAAAGACCAAAATGCTTTCCTTTGAAACCACACAAAGCTGGGAAGCTCTTATTTCTGAAGGGCAAAAATAATTGCTACTGGTTTGCATAGATGTAATCAGACATCTTATTTACCCACAAGTTAAACCCTGTTGGATAAGTATCCAAGCGAGATTTAAAGAGTACTATGGTCATCAGTATTATCATTAAAGTACCTCATTGCCATCGTAATATGACATAACATAAAAACACACCACATTAAACACATGTTTTAAATGCTATTTGATTTTCTAGTGGGATCTCATGAATTGAAAAGTGAAGACAGACTGTAATTCTTTGCTTTTAAAATGCATGTGGATATTTCCAAAATGAGGATCCAACTTGCAATTGCTTTTTATATTTAGATATAAAAGAAGATCCCCTTCTCCAGGGGATCTTCCCAACCTGAGGATTGAACCCAGGTCTCCCGCATTGCATTGAGGGAGGATTCTTTACCAGCTGAGCCACAAGGGAAGCACATATATATATGTGTATATATATATATTTTTTTTAATTCTGGAAAAATCTGTTATAATTGAAAGTGTCCTGGAATTGGGAAACTATAGTGACCTAATTAAAAGTGTAAGCATCCTTTCTTTAATCCTGATCTCTGTGTGTATGCTTTAACCTTGAAAAACAGTTTTTGAGGGTTAGATGAGAGTTAGTTTTTGTTTTCTAAAAATGGGAGGAAAAGATTGTAGCACAGTGGTATGATCTTTGGAGTACAAAATGGTATTGTTCATGTTATCTAAACAATCTCATAGAAGGGGTAAATTTTACTTCTACTTAAGCCAAATTCATCAAAATCTATTATTTGATCACAGTAGCTGCTATTATTTAAAAAAATCATTTGTAAAGGTCTGACTCTTTCTCTGGGAAGTACTTTGCTTTACTTGGTCAGGGCCACTCTCTGACTGTTGCCCACCCAATGCATCAACCAGATTACTATTCATTCATTCAGAGAGTAATTATCGCACACTTTCTGTATGCCAGGGCTTCCCAGATAGCTCAATTGGTGAAGAATCTGCCTACAATGCAGGAGACCCCGGTTCGATTCCTGGGTTGGGAAGATCCCCTGAGAAGGGAAAGGCTACCCACTCCAGTATTCTGGCCTGGAGAACTCCAGGGGCTGTACAGTCTATGGGTTCACAAAGAGTCAGACATGACTGAGCGACTTTTGCTTTCACTTTCACTTTTTCTATACGCCAAGCACTTCTGATGTGCAGACATTCTATAGTGGCAGGAAGATTAACAGAGAGGTGTGGTAAATGTTTTGACTGAGGCTTATACAGTGTGGAAACTCAAAGAAGGGCATCTATCCATGATGGAATTGAAGTTGTGCTTCCTGTTTCTATATTTCCTTTGTCACTTCAGCTCACCATGAATCTACTACCCAAGAAGTTTGAAGCTGAACTTGGCATGCTTACTTTGTTTACCTTCTAGCTTTCTGGGTCAAACCTCCAAGCCCACCACTCCCTGTCGAGTCTAATGCTTTCTATATGGAAAGCTGATGGATGTGCTCAAGATGCTTGCTTGTTCCCTGACCCAACTGCAAAAACACAGACTAATCAATTAATTAATCTACTAATATGTACTGAGGATCTACTATATTCTAGCAAGTTGTAGGTTAGGCTTTTTTACTCATATGTGTTTTGAGATTTGGATTGATAAAGATTCAGTAAATGACCATTAAGTGAGCACCCTTGTAATCCTTAAGGACTCTAAGTCTTTTCAATAATGATCAGGGTTCAAGTCAATAAATAATATTAATAGATTGTAATAAATATAAAATTCAGAACCTTTAGTGTAATTTCTACATTTCTCTTGCAGCACTATCCTGTCAAGAATATGATCACACTATATAGCAGATATATATATATATACACATCCACTATATATATAAGAACTGACTCATTAGAAAAGACCCTGATGCTGGGAAAGATTGAAGACAGGAGGAGAAGGGGACAACAGAGGATGAGATGGTTGGATGGCATCACCGACTCAATGGACATGAGTTTGAACAGGCTCCGGGAGTTGGTGATGGACAGGGAAGCCTGGCATGCTGCAGTCCATGGGGTTGCAGAGTCAGACATGACTGAGCGGCTGAACTGAACTGAACTGATATAGTGGATGAAGCCCAATGTAAAGTCTACAATATATTCAGCAACATATAAAAAGAATTATGCACCACAACCAGGAAGGATTAATCCAAGGGATGAAATGTTGGTTTAACATCCAAAATCAATCAGTGTAAAATATCATATCAACAGAATAAAAAACAAAGCTACACAGTCATCTCAATAAACAGGGGAAAATATTTAACAAATTCCAACATTTTTTGATGATAAAAACACTCCAGACTAATAATCCATGGTTAACATTGTACTTAATGATGAAAGCCTTGGTGCTTTTCCCTTTGGATCAGGAACAAGACGAGGATATCTGCTCTTGCAACTGCCATCCAACGTTTGTCCTAGAGGTTCCAGCTGGGGTAATTAACCAAGAAAAAGAAATAAAAGAATTCCAATTAGAAAGGAAGAAGCACAATTCTCTCTATCCACATATATATACATTTGTACACAGAAAGTCCTAAGTAATCCACTAAAAAACGATTAGAACTAATAAATGATTCAGCAAGGTTGTAGGATACAAGATCAATACACAACAGGTAATGACATTTCAGTTTACTTAAATGTCAGTGAACTGAAAATTAAATTAAGAAAACAATTTCATTAACAATAGCTTTATTTTTGTAAAACATTTTAAAAAATATTTATTTATTTGACTGCATCAGTTATCAGTTGTAGCACATGGGATCTTCTTTGCAGCTCACAGGCGCGCTAGTTGTGGCGCATGGGCTCCGTTTCCAAGGAGCATGTGGGATCTTAGTTCCCTAATCAGGGATCATGCCCATGTCCCGTACATTGGAAAGTGGATTCTTAACCATTGGACCAGCAAAGTAGTCCCAACAACAGCTTTTAACAAGAGTGAAATGCTTACGAGTAAATTTGATAAAAGAAGCACAAACCTTATACACTGAAAACTATAAAAAATATTGAAAGTTATTAAGAAGACCAAATAAATGAAAAAACATCTCATGTTCATGGAGTGAAAAACTAACACTATTAAGATGACAATATGCCACAAATTGATCTATAGCTTCAACTCAATCCCTATCAAAATTATCCTGAAAAAGAAGCACAAAGTTTGAAGACTTAACACTCCCTGATTTCAAAACTTAATGCAAAGCAATGGTAATCAAGACACTGTGGTGTTAGCACATGAATAGGCATATATATCTATGGAATAGAACTAAAAGTCCATAAATAAAGTGATACATCCAGTTTAATGTTCAATGAGGATGACAAGACTATTCAATAGGGAAAAGTTAACTTTTTTCAGCAAATGGTGTTGAAACAATGGGATGCTGCTGCTGCTGCTGCTGCTAAGTCGCTTCAGTCGTGTCCGACTCTGTGCGACCCCACAGACGGCAGCCCACCAGGCTCCGCCGTCCCTGGGATTCTCCAGGCAAGAACACTGGAATGGGTTGCCATTTCCTTCTCCAATGCATGAAAGTGAAAAGTGAGACAATGGGATAGCCATATGCAAAAGAATGAAGTTAGACCCTTACCTTATACCATATAAAAATTAACTCAATGAATCAAAGAACTAAATGTTAGAACTAAAACTATAAAATCTCTTAGAAAAAAATATAGAAGTAGATCTTAATTATCTTAAATTTGTCAGAAAGTTCTTAGATACCAGATCAAAATCATGTGCAAAAATGAAAAAAATAGATACATTGAATTTCATCAAAATTAAAAGCTTTTGTTTTTTCAATGGAAATATCAGGAAACTAAAATAAAACAACAGAAAGAAAGAAAATATTCTCAAATCATACAACCATTAATGGTCTGACATGCAGAATATTATGTAAGACACTTATAACTCAATAATAAAAAGAATTTAATTTAAACATGGACATAGCATCTGAATGGACATTTCTCCAAGGAATATGTACAAATGGCCAATAAGCAGATGAAAAGATGCTCCATATCAGAGATATTGTGATATAATAAAATATATATATTTTAGTTTTTGTCTTTGTTTCTGACTCAAGAGATTCTAAAACCCTTGGAATTTCCTCAGTGATAGGAGCGTCTTTTGTTTCTACTGAGGCAACTCTTGGTGGATCCCTTGATAGCTTCAGGATGGGGGATTGTCACCAAGAAGACCAAACCTTGGTTAGAAGCTTGGAACTTTCAGTCTCATCCCCAACCTCAGACGAGAGTGGTGGAGCTAGAGATTGATGCCTGCAAGATGGAAACTCTATAAAAAAATCCCTAAACAACAGGCTTTAAAGAGCTTCTGGGTTGATGAACATATCCCTGAGACAGAATAGAAGCTCCTGTGTTTGGGGCCTTTCTGAATCTCATCCTATCTACCTTCTCATGTGACTGTTCATTTATATCCTCTATAACATCTTTTTTAATAAGCTAGTGATAGTAAGTAAAGTGTTTCCTTGAGTTCTATGAGCCATTTTCTAATAAACTGTTTAAGAGAGGGAGTGGGCTGTGGGACCCCTGATTTATAGCCAGTTGGTCAGAAGCACAGGTGGCAAAGTGAAACTTGTGATTAGCTGTCTGATGTGGTGGCAGTCTAGTGGGACTGAGCCCTTAGCCTGTGTTATCTCTAGGTAATTAGTGTCAGAATTGAACTGGTGTCTGGAGAGCTGGAGAATTGGTTGATAGGGGGGAAAAAACCCATACATTTCATTGTAACAGCATTGTGAGTGAAGACAGTTCAACATCATTAATTGTCAGGGAACCACAAATCAAAACCACGATGAGACATCACTTCACACCCATAGGAATGACTAGAATCAAAAAAGTCGAACAATGACAAAGGTTGTCAAGAATGAGTAGACACCATTACCCCCATACGCTGTTGATGGGAAAGCAAAATGGTGCAGCTGCTTTGGATGACATTCTGGTGATTTCTTGAATGATTAAACATAGACTTACCATATGATCTAGCAATTCCACTTCTACATATATACAGGCAGACCTCACTATATTGCATTGCATTTTCAGATGACAGTTTGCATTTTTCAGCAAAAAGCATTTTTTAATTAGGATATGTACTTTTTTAGACATAGTGTTAGTCTACACTTTTACTACTACAGTACAGGGTGCCTCTATTCAATCGCTCAATGTGTATGATTCTTTGCAACCGTATGGACCATAGCCCACCAGGCTCCTCTGTCCATGGGATTCTCTCGGCAAGAATAGTGGAGTAGGTTGCCATGCCCTCCTGCAGGGGAGCTTCCCAACCCAAGGATCGATCCCTCATCTCTTACGTCTCCTGCATTGGCAGGTGGATTCTTTACCACTAGTGCCACCTGTGAATCCCACAGTACAGGGTAAGCATAACTTTTATATGTACTGGGAGAGCAAAAAGTTTGTGACTTGCTTTATTGTGATATTGACTTTATTATAGCGCTCTGGAACCAAACGTGCAGTATCTCCAAGGTCTGCCTGTACTCAAGAGAAATGGAAATATACCCATGCAAAAAGTTGTAGAATATGGTTTAGGTCAGTATTATTTATAATAGCCAAAAGTGGAGAATACTGGAGTGGGTTGCCATTTCCTTCTCCGGGGGAACTTCCTGACCCAGGGATCAAACCCACATACCCTGTGTTTCCTGCATTGCAGGCAGATTCTTTACCACTGAGCTACTGTGGAAGCCGAAAACTAGAAGCAAAACAACCCAAATGTCCACCAACCAAAATCAATACAGTATATATATATGTCTCCATACAGTGGGATATTCATGCTAGTGTTCAGTTGTGTCTGACTCTTTGTGACCCCATGGACTGTAGCCCACCAGGCTCCTCTGTCCATGGGATTGTCCCCGAAAGAATACTGGAGTGGGTTGCCATTTCCTCCTGCAGGGGCTTTTCCCAACCCAGGGATTAAACTGGCATCTCCTGCACTTCCTTCATTGCAGGCGGATTCTTTATTGCTGAACCACAGTGGAAGCCATACGGTGGAACATTATTCAGCCATAAAAAGGAATGACTGTATTGATAAATGCTACAACTTGGAAGAACCTTAAAAACATGCTAAGTGGAATATGCCAGCCACAAAAGATCATATTTTCTAGGATTTATTCATATGAAAATCCAGAATAGAGAAATTTATAGACACATACAGTAAATTACTGGTTTGCTTAGTTAGGGATGGAGGAGAGATGGAAGAGGTGGGTGGAGGAATGATAAGCTGAAAGGTATACATTTCTTTTGGAGATGATGAAAATGTTTTAAAATTGACTCTGTTGATGATTGCACATATCTGTAAATATACTAAAATCCATTGCATTGTACACTTTAAATGAGTGAATTATATGGTATGTGAAAGACATCACAGAATTGCTAAAAAAGAAAATTCTGTAATATATATTCTAAGTTACATACTCTAGAACTAAATTTCCTTTCAGATATGAGAAGTTATTTTCCAACCTTAAAAGTACAAGAAAGAATTCATGAGTCTCAGGAATACACCTTATGGATCAAATTGGGGTGAGAGTTAATGTAATTGGCAGCAGATCTTTGAGGTTATCGACAACTGAGCTTTCATGTACAAAAAGACAAAGTTGGCTTAACCTCTGTTCTCATATATAGATTTACACAAGTAAGACTAGGAACTTGAAATAGTCAATCATAAAAACTTAAAATATGGTGAGGCCAGTTATCTGAATCATCATTTGAAAGCACCTACTGCCTCACTTTTGCCTTTTTTCCCCTATAAATTGGACTTTAATATAATTCCTGTCTCATGTGGTATTTTCCACATCTCAGGGTTTGTATTATGCCTATCTTCTCTCTGCAGTTTTTCAATAATAGCTGATCTCCTACGTATCAGGTACAAAGGACAGCATCCCTCAGAAAACAAGAAATAACATTATTTTTAATATTCTAAAATGAGGCCATATTTAACAAGTTAAGTGTATGACCACCTCAGACAAATGCAATCATCCAACTCAAAGAGAGACCCAGCAGCCCATGTCCTGTCCTTGCAAAAAGGAGCGATAACGGGTGAGCGTGTCTTGACATAATTGTTTTCACTGAAGTTTATTTGCTTCAGGTCCCAAGGTGCCATTGCATTTTGCCATGAAGTCTCTTGCAACGTTACATTGTGTGTTTTACCTCCACAGGTCTTGCTCCCATTAGTATCCCCTGAATGATAGATTTTTAATTTGCATGGGCATTTTTCATGTATCAGAAGACAATTTTTAAAAGCCTGGAGGTACCTATATTCATTTAACATCCTTCAAGAATATTTCAAAATTCCCTAGAGGGCTATTTCTGCTTCTCTCTTCAATGTATGTGGTCCAGGAAAATATTAGCACTATTACTGAATACTCAGCCTTTCATCTTCAGGAATGGGTGATCCAGGAAATCCAATGGGATGGTTCACTGAAGTTGGCCTGATGACTAATTGTCTTAAGATAATCACAACATCGAGACCCAATGACATGATTAAGAGATTTAGTCATTCAACAGTTGTGTACTGGAGTCAGCCAGTGAGAGACACAGTCCCCAAGGGCAAAGGGGGAGATGCTATGCATACATACAGCCACTGTATTAGTCTGTATGGAACGAGAGCCATTGAAAACATATAAGTTTCTGTAGAAATGCAAAGTGAGAGGAGAGCACGTTGGCTTCATGAAAGTTGTGGTATTTGTGTGGAACTTGAAGAAAATGGTATTTCAGTTTGAAAGAGTGGTGAACACATTAAAGGCAAAGGTCAATGGATAAACAAAGAAACACAAATCTTAGAAATATTTTATGAGAAGGTGAACTATGTTTGGCTGGACCATAGAAAATGAATAGGGAAGACGTCTGGAAAGTCAGTTGAAGCTAGATCATGAATGAAATTAGAATGCCAGCTTAAGAAATTTGGATGTTTCAAAGGTGATACCAGTTATCAGACTGTTGCAACGAGTCCAGGCAAGTATGAAGGAGGGTTTTAAGGTGGCTCAGATGGTGAAGAATCTGCCTGCAATGCAGGAGACCCAGATTCGATCCCTGTGTTGGGAAGATCCCCTGGAGAAGGGAATGGTCACCCCCTCCAGTATTCTTGCCTGGGGAATTCCATGAACAGAGGAGCCTGGAAGTCTACCGTCCATGGGGTCGCAAAGAGTCAGGTGTGAGTAAACAACTAACTCTTTCACTTTTCACTTTTAAAGATACAGGAAAGTTTTCTAGGACATAGAGAAAGGGGTTTTTCAGGAGTTGAATCCACAGAGAAGTTGGATACTTCTCTGGATGCTACACACCAATGATACTTTAAAACTCCCTGAACTGACAAATAAAAAAAGTGAATTACATGTAAAATAAATGATTTCAAGAGACCTTATTGGGAAATAAAAGTGATTGTTAAAGAAAAAAGAATTGGTGAAAAGCAAACAGAAAAAAAGAGATAATCCAAAGACAGAATACTGAGGACATGCATGTTTTCAAATCAGAATAGAAAAAGGTGGTATTGGAAGGGAAAGTGGAAGAGAATTTCAAGAAAACGAAGTTAGGAGACAACAGAGGAATAGTGCAAAGCTTGGAGAAGGCGATGACACCCACTCCAGGACTCTTGCCTGGAGAATCCCAGGGACCGGAGGGCTGCCGTCTATGGGGTCGCACAGAGTCGGACACGACTGAAGTGACTTAGCAGCAGCAGCAACATGATTTAATAGTGAGGATGCTGTTTGGAGAGAAATCAGCAAACAAAATTGAATATATAATAATGCTGTTATCAATCTATAGTCATATCATCATTTGACAGCTTATCAAGCACTTTTAAAACTTCTGAGTAATGTAGGACATTTTATTAATGCAGGTAGCTTTTTAAAGTTTCCAGCTTAAATATTCATTTGCAGAAATTATGAAACCAATGAGAAAACCAGTAATAGGTCACAGAAAAGGCTAATTATCATTTATAGTGTAATTGATGCACCTGATAATTAATTAATAGAAACTAACCTCAATGAGACCCTTAAATTCCTACATCATTTGTAGCTGGATCAATCTTATGTAATCATCTCATATTAAAAAGGCAAAGTGACCAAAGTTTTGAATTTGCAAAAGGAAAATGTAAAGGTCAGCTTTAATCTTTGTAACTGTCACAAAACCTAGACAACTATTTACTCAATTCAAAGGTTAAATAAAGGAATCCAAAAAGAGAACAGGGGTGTCCAGGGCAATAATTTTTAAACTCCAAAAAATTAAATAGACCCAAGAGATAAACTGTAAAACTATACAAATCTCCTTTCTCCAATTAAAAAAAAAATTTGTGTTTTATTTTTTAAGGATGGATGTGTTTTTTTCCTAAACATGGCCCATGTTAAAAAGCTCTTTCCATACAAGCTATTTAAACTCAAAGCTCTAAGATGGAAAAACTGTGAATTTAGCAAATTGTTTCCTTTATTATTTTCTGAGTACCTCAGATATAAAGGGTATTTCATAAATTTGGAGTTTGAGATTAACATACACACACTACTATATATAAAATAGATAACCAAGAAGGACCTACTGTATAGCACAGGAAATGCTGTTCAATATTTTGTAATAACTTATATGGGAAAAGAACTTGAAAAGAATGGGTACATGTAGAACTGAATCACTTTGCAGTACACATGAAACTAATACAACATTGAAAATCAACTACACTCCAATATAAAATAAAAATTAAATTTTCACAAAAGATCATTCATTTGCCTCATGGGGAAGCCCTTCTGTTTCTTAAGGTAACTTAAGAAACTTACATTTACATAAGTTTATATTTAGTTTATATAAGTATATAATATAAATATTTAGTTTATATGAGTATATAATATAAATATAAACATATTTAGTTAGCAGAAGATAATTTTATAACTACTTTGAAGGATACTCATGACTATTTTGATAAAATATTCAATTTAGCAACATTACTAAAAGTTAGCACATAACTGAGAAATGGGAATGAGAACAAGTCTCTCTGGTGCCAGATTCATGGAAATTTCAAGTGATTGTTTACATTTCTATTGAACCATTGGCTTGGTACACTTTGAATATGCACAGACGTTATCACCTTAAATGTGTTGTATTTCTAACAACTTTAGGACGCATCTCACTTGATTCTCTTCAAACGTCCTATGTGGCAAGCAGCACAGATTTTATAATTCCTATTTCACAGATGAAGCAAATGATTCCTAGAAGATGAAATGGCCACCTAGAGGACCACTGCAAATTAGTGGCAGAACCTTGCTCTTCAATGTAGGCAGTGATGGTCCTGTTCGCTCATTTAGGATCCGTTTTCCACACTGAAATGGAAGCTCCCGAACGACTCTTGTTCATTGCTGCACCCCTGAATCCAGATCATGGCCTGGCACATATTAGATGAGCAGTAACTATTCCTTGAGTAAACGAATATATAGTGACATATTCAAATCAAATAGATAAACATCAACAATAACTGCATTCATGGAATAAAAGGACAGGATCTGAATAATGGAGAATGTGTGAAACTTGGATCAGCATTAGGAAGATAGTATTCTTTCACTTTTTATTTATTTTTTCTTTGATTTTTCCAATTTTTAAAAAATTTTATTTAAGTATAGTTGATTTAAGCAAAGTGGCTCTGTTATACATATATATATATATATTCTTTTTTGCATTCTTTTCCACCATGTTTTATTGCAGGATATTTAATATAGTTCCCTGTGCTGCGCAGGAGGACCTTATAGTTTATCCATCCTATATATAATAGTTTGCTTCTGAAAATCCCAAACTCCCAGTCCTTCTCTCCCCCACCCCTTCTCTTTTTATGACAGGTTTATTGAAGTACAAATTGCCCATTTAAAATATATAATTCAATGACTTTTAATATATTTACAGAATTGTGCAACTGTCACCACAGTACAATTTTAGAACATTTCTCAGTCCCAAAAGGCTGTTCATGCCCATTTTTGGTCATTCCTCATTCCTACCCACCCTGAGTCCCATGTAACTGCTAACCTACTTCCTATTAGAGCTGCCTTTTGTTGGACATCTTGTATAAACAGAATCATTCACTGAGTGGTCTTTTTTTTAGGTTTCTTTCACTTAGCATAATATTTTGTGGGTTCATCGATTTTGCAGTCTGTATCTGTAGTTCTTCCCTTTTTGTTGCTAAGTAATATTCCTTTGTTTAGCTAGAACATATTTTATTATACATTCACCAGTTGATGGATATAGAGTTGTTTTCATTTGTTTGAAGTCCAATTGACCATAAATTTAAGGGTTTATTTCTAGACTCTCATTTCTAGACTCTCTAGATCATTCCATGATCTCTTACAGAGATCATGGAGTTGCACCTTTTATATTCTTGGTTCTTGGTTGCACCACTCTTTAATACATATTTTTGAACCTCTATCACACACCAGATAGTTTGCTGTGCAATTAGGTTAAATAAACGACAAGTATTCTTTTAGATGAAGACCCATCTTTTAGGTAGGGTCAAAAGAAAGGTAAAGGGCTGGTGAAGCCTTCTTTAAGGATATTCAAAGAAAAGTGCAAATATCTGTTGGGCTTCTGATTCATTACTACCAGAGAGATACAGGAATTATATAGGGCAGGATGATGACTGCTAGAACCTTGAATAGTTATATTTGCCTAGGTGTTTATTTTTATGATCCTTTAAGTTAAGGTGAAGTGAATTGACTATACCTGCTTACTGGTGAGTTCTCTGCACTTACACTGAAAAGCTCAAGAGCCTGGAAGACAGAGGTGGAGCCATCCTGAGGAGTCAGCCTACCCATCTTTAGTGGCAGCACTTAAAAATCAACCAAGAAACGCCAAATTATAAAGAGGAAAACACAAGTGATTAAGAAAATGAGAAGCAAAATAGAACAGAAAGTCTGGAGAGGTTTGGGAAATTTTTCTGACTCTCAGAAAACACCTTCCACTTTAACTTCAAAGGTGCTTTGACTATAGCATTTCATAAAACCTGCCGGAGGGAAGACTGCTTTTCTGAAAGATCTTATACTTCATTAGACTAATAAGCACTATAGATTTCACATTTTTGGTCTTGGCTCTCAGGCAGCTTTAAGTGAATTTAGTCATCAATTGATGGATGGATCTCCAAGGTTTGTTTGTTTGTTTGTTTACTGTATTCATACTTTCAAAATTTCAAATCCAAAGGATTATTTTGTCTCTGCTTTTTTTATTGTAAGACATCTCAATTTTTAAAAAATCAAGCTAGGATGCAATTTTTCTGAAACAATTCCAAGGTATTAGATTTCAAAAATCTCACAGGCAATAACTTCCCTATTTTACCACACTCACGCAAACTTACTACCACTCTTAATCGCGAACCTAATAATCTAAATGGTTATCTTGTTCACAAATTAGAAGAAGTCTTACTTAGAAATAGGATTTTATTTTTTTTAACATCTTATGAATTACTAAGATTGATGATTTGGCTTGTTTATTTTTTAATACAGTTAAGTGTGAGTGGAGAGTCAATAGAAATAGTTGAAAGAGAGCATCAGTATATAAAAATCCATAATATGGATTCTAAAATCAATTTTGCAATATAACTTGAGAAAATTCTGAAGGAAGGTGAGAAACTGTTGAGATAAACGTAAGTCTTTTTTTTCTTTTCACTTGCAAAGTGTGCATCATTCTTCTAGTAGCATTTCATTTAAAATACAAATTCTAGCAGAACAAGAAAGACTGTACCCAGAATCTACGGGAACTTACCAACAGGACAGCTGTTCAACAGTGGTTTTATTACATACAGCAATATTAACAACCAGAGAAACTTGACATTATACCTATTACAAATATTATATGTAACATAAAAACATAGTCTATAAGTATGCAATCGAAAACAAAATCAAAATGACACTGCATGAGAATAATTAGATAATATTCTAAAATTAGTCTGACTGTTAGAAATACTTATGCCTGAACCCCACAAAGGACACTGGATGTAGGGATTCTGGTGTACAGTCAGGCTGAGAGCCTAAATTAGACCTCAGAGGATCTGGACATCCTAAGGGAATAATCAGATTAGAAAACAGATACACGTAAAGATGTCTATCACTGAATTATTTACAATAGCAAATTAGTGACTTGCTATTATAGGAAATTAAGTAAACGTTATATAAATGGGCTAACATGTGGCTATTCATAATTATGAAGATGGATAATTTAAAGCCATAAGATATTCTCATATCATGAAGAACTTACTACAATGCAGGTTCCATGGAGGCAAGAACTTTTGTCTCTTTGATTCACTGCTTTATCCTTGCCTGCCTCGATAGTATTTGGCACATAGCATGTGGTCATTAAATATTGTTGAATTAAGCAATGAATAAATGATTTTAAAAGCAAGATAAAATGCACATATAGTAATAGCTCAGTTATATTTAAAAGTCATTATGAAGTTGAAGGAAATATGCTACTTGTTTTCCACTCAGAAAAAAAATTGAAAGCCAAACAAAAAAATTTTAAGTGATAATCTATGCTCACAGCCTTTTTTAAGCTATTGTGTGGCATGATATTGCTTATATGTGGAATCTAAGAAAAGGATACAAGTGAACTTATCTACAAAAAAGTAGAGTCACAGATGTAGAAAACAAGCCTATTGTTACCGAGGGGTAAGGGTCGGGAGGGATAAATTGGGAGACTGGGATTGACATGTACACATTGTGTGTGTGTGTGTGTGTGTGTGTGTGTGTGTGTGTGTGTGCGCGCGCGCGCTCAGTCGTGTCCAACTCTTTTGCGACCTCATGACATTTTCCACGGGATCTTCCATGGACAGAGAAGCCTGGTAAGCTACAGTCCATAAGGTTGTCAGGACTTCCTCCAGGCGAGTTCCTTCTCCAGGGGATCCTCCCAACTCATGGATCAAAGCCATGTCTCTTGCATCTCCCGCATTGGAAGGCAGATTCTTCACCACTGCACCACTCATGACGCCCATATACACATTACTATACATAAAACAGATAACTAATAAGGACTTACTGTATAGCACAAAGAACTCTACTCAATATTCTGTAATAGCCCATACGGGGAAAGACTCTAAAAATGAGTGAATATATGTATAACTGATGCACTTTGCTATACACCTGAAAGTAACACAGCATTGTGAATCAACTGCATTCTAATAGCAAATCTTTAAAAAGCTACCATGTGGTAAAGTAATTCAAAGTCTGACTGTTGAAGTTGGGCATTCATAAAAGCATTTCCTCATGTATTCTACTAGATTACAACTTTAGAATATCAGGCAAGAGTGCAAAGCTTAGATTTGGCAGGAAAATGCCAGAGGTGGGATTCACAGGAACCCACAGAAAGACCCTGCGTGTCTCTGAAAACCCTGCAATTTCAACCCCCGTAAGAGTTTCCTAGAGGTTTAATTTGATGCTTGACACATCACTGTGCTTCTCGTTGACACAGAGGGCACTCTGGCTCTGCCTGCTTATCCCACAGCAAAGGAGGCCTGTTGGGCACATAAGGTGTGCACGAATGCTTGATGATTGACTGCTTGATTGGAAAGAGGCAGATATGAGTCTGGAGGACAGGCTGTCAGTTCCAGATGGTCCCTTGAGCAAGAGCAGGAGGCAGTCCAGGAAACTCTGCCCCAGAAAAACCACAGGCTGTCAATTACATGCATCAGGCACTGTTGAGAAGAGGCAAAGCGGAAGCAAAAAGGAACTAAGAAGTTATTCTTCTTGGATGTGTGGCTTCCATAGCATCTTCATTTCACCTTTACCAATTGGTAGGATATTCCCAGGAGCCCTTGCGTCCACATATAACCCTCCAAGTCTTTACACATCTCTGTACAATTAGATGGACTTGAAGGAAAAACACATTGGCTTCATGATTCTATTTCCTTCCCACCCTCCCCTCCAAGCACCATTCTTTCAATCATTTCTCCTCTTTTTTTTTTTTTTGAAAAAGTTTATTTGCTGCCAAAGAGAAAGTGTGGTCTTTGTTATTAATGTTGTAGAAATACAAATATGTCCACCTCGGAAAGGAGTCTTCATTAACTCCCACAGCCCAGAAAATTAAGGCACGCCTCATCAGCATTGGAGCTTGCTGTCGACTAAATTGCAAGGGACTAGTTGAGTTGCTGGGATTCATAATGCTGATAGAGCGGTTTCCACGTGAATGAAGGATAAACAGCGATTAATTTCAGCCAATAAATAATGGTTTGAGGCCCACATTGAAAGAGGAACAATTACTTTTCCATTTTTCCTGCCAAATGAGCTGATAAGAGAAAACAGGGGAGTTGGCCACGTAAATCAGTCTTAATTTTATCTTCCCCATTAAAAAGCAGCCATTAAGACCATCTTCGGCTCATTTCATCCTCCTCTTGTTTCACTTTTTCAATTTGCACAAAAGGGGGGAGTTTGCTCGTCATAAAATTTCACTTTGGCCAACCTATCATTTGCATCTGGGCCAATAAATAGCAATTAGCATAAACATTTAAATCAGGAACTGGAACAAATTCTTGTTCCCCCAGCAAGCTGTTAAATTACAGTATTTTACTATATATAAGAAGCGCTAAACAAAAGATCTGTCGGCCACTATTACCCTCTTCCAAATAGGACATGGTTGAAAGAGAAATGATAACTCCAAACCCACAAACTTCTCACTCAGATCCAGCATGTCTGTCTCATGTGAACTTGACCTGTAGAATCAATATTTCTTGTCCACTGGTTAAGTTCTCATACCAAATAAGTAACTTGGAACTCAGTTTTTTGAATTATGAAAATCACCGTATGGACTTCTTTGGATAAATAAATGCTTTGCCTTATTATTAAAAGATGTGTCAACAAGAGTTATTTTGAGCCAAAATCAAAGTTCTTTATACAAAGCACAATGAAATGCATATAATAAAGAGATATGAACTGGCTAATTTTGTGATTAAAGTGCCCTTCTGAGTTCAGAAGGGAAAAAAAATGTTTTATGATCAAAATCTCAGTGCAAAAAGGTCCAGACCCATAGCTCGTCACCCCCAGCACTTGTTTCTCCCAGTGGCTGCTGGAGATGGTTTGTTAAAAGAGATTGGTCGTCTTGTCCATTCCAAACTCTCTAACTATCCCTTCCTCCTGTTCTTTCCACTGGCAACCGTAGGTTTGTGGGATGCACATGAACACACCGAGTGAGTGAGTGGGTGAAAGTCGCTCAGTCATGTCTGACTCTTTGCGACCCCACGGACTACGCAGTCCATGGAATTTTCAAGGCCAGAACACTGGAGTGGGTAGCTTTTCCATTCTCCAGGGGATCTCCCCAACCCAGGAATCGAACTGGGGTCTCCTGCATTGCAGGCGGATTCTTTACCAACTAGCTATCAGGGAAGCCCCATGTACACACTGCTGCTACTGCTAAGTCACATCAGTCGTGTCCAACTCTGTGTGACCCCATAGACAACAGCCCACCAGGTTCCCGTTCCTGGGATTCTCCAGGCAAGAATACTGAAGTGGGCTGCCACACTACTGTATTTAAAATAAATAACCAACAACGACCTACTGTATAGCACCTGAAATTCTGCTCAATTCTGTAGCAGCCTTGATAGGTGGGGAGTTTGGGGGAGAATGGATTCATGTATGTATATGGATGAGTTCTTTTGCTGTCCATCTGAAACTATCACAACATTGTTAATTGGCTATCACCCAAAACAAAATCAAACGCTTTTGAAAAATGAGATTGATTGTCTCATACATGTTGTTCTCAAAGACAGAAATATAACCCCATTCGCCTTTATCTAAACCTACATTTTTGGCCCATGCTCTTTCTTGACACATTAGAGGGTCATGATGAGGCTTTACAGAGAGATATGCAGAGGATAAATACAGAGATGGGCCCTAGGTTTCCAAACCAAATATTAAGCCTCATACCTTCTTTCTCTTTAAGCTCTTTTATCATCAAGCAAAACTTAGTTCATTATTTATCTATGGCTCATTGAAAGTCAAGGTGAGTGCTTCTCTTGATTAGGCCCTAATTAATTTTGGCTGGAAATCCAGAGTGGAACAGAGTGGTCTTGATGATTTTTATGAAGGCTTTCATTGGAAAGATTTGGGTTTACCAATGAAACACTATTAACTGCTTCCAGTTTGTGTACATGTAAAAAGTTTCCTTGTACTTATATAGGTTCCAGTGAAAAGAGAGTTCCTTATTGCTTTTGATAAGTGGTTCTCTTACATATAGCAGGCATTTAAAAAGGGAAAGAGTTTTGCCTGACTTCTAAGGAATTCGAGCACAGTCACCCTGATGTCAACTAAAAACATCAAGAGCAATGCCTCCACCATCTCTGGCATTAACCAAATGTTGAAGGGCATTGCTTCTTCTTGTAGCACATCAAAAAATAGTAATAGCTTGACTTTTAGCTTTGAGCTTACAATTTACCTGTTGAGTTATGCAAATGTGCAGATCCTTCCCTTATTTTTTTCTCTTTCTAGCCCCCACTAAACAATGTACTGCCCCTTAACCTGTTACGTCTATATTTGGCCCTGGGAGAATAATAAGAGAGAAAAGGGAAGAGGTACTCGTGTTCTGCCCCAATGTTTAGGGGCATAAGCAGAATCAAAGGCACCAGGAATCCCAAGAATTTTCCTTCTGTCTCAAATGTGCATGTGTGCATGCTATGACGCTTCAGTTATGTCCAACTCTTTGCAACGCTATGGACTATAGCCCACCAGGCTCCTCTGTCCTTGGGACTGACTCTCCAGGCAAGAATACTGGAGCGGGTGACCATGCCCTTCTTCAGGGGATCTTCCCAACCCAGGGATCGAACCCACATTTCTTGTGTCTTCTGCATTGACAGGCAGGTTCTTTACCACTAGTGCCACCTGGGAAGCTTCCCATCTCAACTGCCACCTTCTCAAGTGGATGATGATAAATTTATTTAATCTACAAATATGTATTGGGATCTTCTGTGTGCCAGACTCTGGTAAAAACACTGAATGCAAGGCCTCTGCCCTTCTCACCTCAAATTTGGGGTAAGAAAATTTAACAGAACAAGCGAGAAACATGTGCCAGGTATACGTCAATAAGCCTCAAAGCACCAATAATTATATTGGTTTGCAAAAGCATATGTACTGCTCTCCAGTGGAGTACAAAAACCAAGAGGAGCTAAACTATATTATCCATAATAACAGCAAACATTGGAGCACCCTCTGGTTTGTCTGTAATGCTGGTGATGGAAAACATTTTGACACATGTTCAATGTTTTATTAAACTAAAAGGAAAACTGTGTTGAGAGAGTTTCTCAAGAAACCCAGCTCTAGTAAATAGACATGTCATTTAAGTTTCAGAGGATGCAGCCAAAATAATGCTATGTGTTTCCTCACCAGTTTTTTGCCTAGGGCACACAGCAAAACTCTGCTTCCCATGCAGTTAAGTTGTGGTTGGGTAAACTCTGGTTAATGAAATGTGGGCAGAAGTTACATGAGCCACTTCCAGGATGGGCCCTAAAATCTACTCATCTCAATTCTTTCCTTTCCTTGGTAATCTTGGAGCCACAAGTTTCAGATGAAATAGCTACAAGATGAAGAAGGGCAGTATTAAACTGTAACTTGAATGCAAAACAGGTTTTAGTATGCTAAACCACTAAGATTTCTGGGCTTATCTATGTGGTAGCTGGTACAATTACTATCAATAATACAGAGTGGGGAGAATCAAGTAGGGTGATCAAAAAAATTTTTTTCTCTCTCTGATTGGGACAACCAAAGATTAGATTTGTAGAATGCCCAGGGACTATGGAACCATTCTTTCTCATGCTGCTTAGTGAATAACAAAAATCAAAGTTGAGCAAATTATATAGTAAATTAGGACAAAATAGGGCAAAGGTACATTCCCTGGGATCAACAGGGAGCAGAAAGACAATGATTCTTCCAAGGAAAAGAAACTAAATGAGCAACTAAGGAATTGAATGAAAAATTGTTTAGTCCTCTGGACAAGCTGTCTGGAAAGTGGAGGAGGTGAGGGGGGTGGAGAGACTTTCAGACAAAGTTAAGGACAGTGAATATCAAAAGTCAAAGTGCTTAAAGTAAATTAAGACATAATATTATGAATAAATATCATACACCATTTATTAAGTGAATAGATATGCTACATAGCAAACCACATTCATCAACAAAGCAGAATATTTGGATTCTTATTTATTTATGATCTACATATTATCATAATATGTATGATGATACATATTATCATATGTATGATATGTACATATTATACATGTACATATTATGAACATATTATGTTCATAATATCTGTTTGAGGTAGATTCTGTTTCATTGATTTGCCTGTTGACTTGTTGCAATAAGACAAAATAAATAAATGTTAAAAAAAAATTTAGACTGTCTTTAGTACTTTGGAGATTGTTGTTATTGAGCTACTAAGGCATGTCCAACTCTTTGTGACCCCATGGACTGTAGCCCACTAGACTCCTCTGTCTATGAGATTTTTCCAGGCAAGAATACTAGAGTGGGTTTCCATTTCCTTCTCCAGGGGATCTTCCTGACCCATGAGCTGAACCCGCATCTCCTGCATTGACAGGCAGATTCTTTACCACTGAACCACCAGGGAAGCCCCATTTTAGAGATTACACACACACACACACACACACATACACACACACACACACACACAACACATTTTATTGTAGAATATTTTGAAAATAATGAAAGTGTAAAGAAAGAAATCAAACTCTCCTACTATTTTTTCCTCCAGATAATACAGTAACATTTGTATCAATGTGTATATGCCAATTTTGCAAAATAGATTTTAGCCAAATCAAGATATACCTAATTTTGAGATTTGCGCCATGATTTCTTTTCTCCTACCGTTTGTTTATTATTAAAACTGTCTATTGGTTTTCCACATCAAGGACAGTAAAATCTGCATTTGTGTACAACTGCACTCCCTGGCTACAGGTGTGTCCAGATGTTGACTGCCTCAGTTAATAGAGCTATCTAGGGCTTCCTGGATAATTTCGTGGGTAAAGAATCTGCCTGCAATGCAGGAGACACAGGAGACGTGGGTTTGATCCCCAGGTCAGGAAGATCCCCTGGAGATGGCAACCTACTCCAGTATTCTTGCCTGGAAAATCCCATGAACAGAGGAGCCTGGCAGGCTGCCGTCCAAAGGATCAGAAAGAGTTGGACACGCCTAAGCACACAGGCAGGACAGAAGGGCCCGAGGCTGTTAAGAGCCTGCCCCACTTATGCTAGAGTGTTATAAAAATATCATTGTTTTCTATGTTTGCTGTGACCTGAAAGAGATTCAGAACATTGTAGATTATTATCTTCTCTCCAAGTAAATATTTTTAGATTAAATTTGTTAGCTCTACTTACAGTTATTATTTATTCTAATAACGCATTAGCTCTATTTAACTTATTTCCATGTTTATTACCACTTCTTTATATTATACCATTTCCAAGTTTAAATCCACTTTTAATTTTGCTGGAGTTTATCTTTATGATATTTTTTCCCAGGCAAAGTACTGAACTGGTATTTTTTGAGCCTTTTTTACCAGAGAGACTCTTTATTTGGTTTAGCAAGTAAGTGATATTTTGAGTTGGTATTTAATCCTTAGGTCCCAATCTGTTTCCCTTAAAAGTCTGAAAGCATCATTCCCTCATCACCTTTGACATTTAGAGAGGCCAAAATACTTATAATTATTTTATTTATTCTTAAAATCCACTTTTTCCTGTAATATGGATTTCTAATCAAATTTATCTAGATCTTAGGCATCTCTTCAAATTCTTGGTTGATACTTATTGAGCTCAGAATTTTTTTTTTTCTGTTCTAACTGTGATTAATTCTATCATTTTGTTCCAACTTGTCCCTTTGGCTTACAATGAATTAATGTTAATTTTATAAATGTTTATTGATTACCTACTATGGTAATTGGTGAGTAAGGTGAATATATTGGGAATTGGTGAGTAAGGTGAATACAACAGTGAATAAGAAAGAATCATTGCTTCCTTCGTTGATTTTACAAGTTTGATAAAATAATTCCTAACAATTAAGGAAAAGTATAGGATTCTAACTTCCAAGATGCATATTCATAAGGGTTAGCATGAGGAATTACTCTTTATCCTCTGTGCCTGTTTCTTATTTTGTTTTATATTTTTTGCATTACATTCTGCATTTTATATTATTCTTTTAGAATTCTTTTTCCTCATCACTCTTAAAATTGTCTAAAGTTTCATTTCTGTTAACCACCTTCAATGAAAAATTTAATTCTACTCATACTTCGTGCTCCACATATGCTTTTCTTATTGTATTTATCTCCCTTTTATCACATTCTTCCCTCCAGTCTATCCAAAATAGAGTTTCTAGTTCATTTATTATAGGGAAATATTTTCCAAGTCAAAAATATTAAGATATAACTTACATATCATCCAATTCACCATCTTAAAGTGTGTAATTCAGTGGGTTTTGTTTTTTTTTAGTATATTTTTAAGGTTGTGAAGTCACCACCATTGTCTCAATCTAATTCCAGGATACTTTGATCAGCTGTAAAAGAAACTTCTTAGTTTCTGACAATCACTTCCCATCCTCATAACTTGTCAGCCACTGGAAATCACCAGTTTACTTTCTCTGTGGATTTGCCATTTTGGACATTTCATATAAATGGAACCATACAAGTGGCCTTTGAGTCTAGTTTCTTTTACTCAGCATAATGTTTTTGAGATTCTTTCACATTGTAACATGTGTGAGTACTTTATTCCTTTTGCTGAATAATATTCCACTACATTGATACACTATATTTTGTTTCTACTTTCATCAGCTGAGGGACCTTTGGAGGGTTTCTTTGAAGGCCATTTTGTGGCTATTTGGAAAAATGTTGTTAACAACATTTGTAGACGAGTTTTTGTATGAACTTATATTTCCATGCTCATGGGTATAGAGCCTAGAAGTGGAATTGTTGGGTTATACAGTAACAAGGGAATTTCTCAGGTGGCAATGTAGGAGAATAAGAGACAAGGGTTCCATCCCTGGTTGGGAAGATTCCCTGGAGGAGGGCATGGCAACCCACTCCAGTGTTCTTGCCTGGAGAAACCCATGGACAGAAAACATTGATGGGCTACAACCCATGGGGTCAAAAAGACTTAGCAACTAAATCACCACCACGATAGCTATACTAGTGGATGTGAAGTTCTATCTTATTGTGGTGTTGATTTGCTTTTTCCTAATGACTAATACTTTTTGGGGCTCCAAAATCACTGCAGATGGTGATTGCAGCCATGAAATTAAAAGACGCTTACTCCTTGGAAGGAAAGTTATGACCAACCTAGACAGCATATTAAAAAGCAGAGACATTACTTTGCCAACAAAGGTCTGTCTAGTCAAGGCTATGGTTTTTCCAGCGGTCATGTATGGATGTGAGAGTTGGACTGTGAAGAAAGCTGAGCGCCGAAAAATTGATGCTTTTGAACTATGGTGTTGGAGAAGACTCTTGAGAGTCCCTTGGACTGCAAGGAGATCCAACCAGTCCATCCTGAAGGAGATCAGTCCTGGGTGTTCATTGGAAGGACTGATGCTGAAGCTGAAACTCCAATACTTTGGCCACCTCATGCGAAGATTTGACTCATTGGAAAAGACCCTGATGCTCGGAGGGATTGGGGGCAGGAGGAGAAGGGGATGACAGAGGATGAGATGGCTGGATGGCATCACCAACTTGATGGACATGAGTTTGAGTAAGCTCTGGGAGTTGGTGATGGACAGGGAGGCCTGGTGTGCTGCGATTCATGGGGTTGCAAAGAGTCAGACACGACTGAGCAACTGAACTGAACTGAACTGAATGACTAATAATGTGAGCATCTTTTCATATATTTATTGGCCATTTGTCTATCTTCTTCTATATTCAGATTCATTTTTAACTGGATATTTGTATTTTTGTTGTTGAGTTGTAAGACTTCTTCATACATTCTGGACATCAGAACTTTATCAGATATATGATTTACAAATATTTTCTCCCATTATGCAGATTGTCTTCTCACATTCTTGGCATTATGTTTCAGGGCAAAATATTTTAAATTTTAATGGCATCAGATTTTTAAATCCCTTCTTTGGTTGCTTACACTTTTGGTGTCATAACCAAGAAACTGTTGCCTAAAGCAAACTCGCAAAGATGTATGCTTATGGTTTCTTCTGAGTTTTGTGATTTTAGCTCTTTCATTTAGGACTTTGTTTCATTTTGAGTTGATTTTTTATATTGTATAAAGTATGGGTTCTGGTTCATTGTTTTCCAAGTGGATATCCAGTTGTTCTTTCCTTATTTGTTGGAAAACTTTTCTTTTCCTGTTGAACTGTCTTGGCACATTTGTTGAAGATCAGTTCACCATCAACGTATGGATTGTTCCACTGATCTATATGCAGATCGTTTACCAGTACTACACTCTTGATCACTGTTGTGTTGTGGCGAGTTCTAAAACAGGGAAGTGTGAGGTCTATAACCTTGTTCTTTTTCATGATTGTTTTAGCTATTCTGGGACCCTTGCACTATCCTATGAAATTTAGGATGCATTTATTCATTTCTGCAATAAAAATACAATTTCGGTAGGTAACACATTAAATATATAAATCAATTTGGAAAGTGTTGTAATCAGTAATATTAAGTCTTCCAATCCATGGCACAGGAAACTGTGCTGTTCATTTGTATCTTCTTTAATTTCTTTCAACAATATTCTGAAGTTTTCAGTTTACAACTCTTACACTTCTTTGGTTAAATTTACTTCTAATTATTTTGTTCTTTTTGCTTCTATTATGAAGGGTCTTGACCTTTTATTTTGGAACATTTCAAACTTACAGAACTGTTAAAAGGATATCTAATACAATAGAGTGCATTCATCTTCAACTGGATTCACCAATGTTAATATTTTGCCATGTTTGCTTTTTATTATTGTTTCCTCTCTTCCTTCTTCCCTCTCTCCCATTCTCTTTTCCCTCCTTGGAAAAATACTTCGAAATTTCACAAAACTGACTTACAAATGAACATTTTGAAAGGTTCTTATATCATTTGAGAATTGCTAATTTTTAAAAGAGAAACATCAAAAACATGTTGCTGGGTCCTTCCGATACTTCCTCTACCTGACTGTTATCATTTTGAATACGGATTATAACTGTTTGGGCATGAAACACAGGATGGTTAACAGCGCCTCCAACTGTCAAAATGCAGATAAATTGGTCTCTACTGTCAACATATTCCAAGTGCCATGCATCCTGGGGTGGAAACAAAAAATCAAGAAGTAGATGGGAAGCCTTTTGTGGAACCTCGGAGATGCCTTTTCATTATGGTACAGAGAATTATAGGAGAACAGAGGACAAATAAAAACCCCTTCACACACACAGAAAAATCATGTTGTTTTATTTATTCATTAATTTATTTAATAAATACTATTTGAAAGTCCGTTATTGTGAGATGCTAGGTGCTCGAGATTTAGAGATGCAAATAGAGTTGATCCTTGCCTGATGGAGTTTATAGGCTAGTGTGGTGAGAGACCATGAATGAGCAAACAAACATATACAAGTCCACAAGTTACTACCAATTATTTTGCTGTCTACTGAGTTGGTCAAAATGTTCGTTCAGGTTTTTTTAATAACATTTTAAAATCGTGAAACAGATCGCCAGCCCAGGGTGGATGCATGAGATAGTGCTCAGGGCTGGTGCACTGGGATGACCCAGAGGGATGGGATGGGGAGGGAGGTGGGAGAGAGGTTCAGGATTTAAATCCATGGCTGAGTCATGTCAATGTATGGCAAAAATCACTACAATATTGTAAAGTAATTAGCCTCCAACTAATAAAAATAAAGAAAAAATAAAAAAATAAAAATAAAAATCTAAACAAACTTTTTGGCCAACTCAATACAAGGATAGGAAAGCGTTTTCTCTGAAAACAAGTGTTTTCATAATTTAATTAGCAGTGAAATGTACACTGTATTGCTATGATGTTTGTTTGGGCTTCCCGGGTGGTACTAGTGGTGAAGAACCCACCTGCCAGTATAGGAGACAAAGAGACACGGGTTGGGAAGATCCCCGTGAGGGGGCATGGCAGCCCACTCCAGTATTCTTGCCTGGAGAATCCCATGGACAAAGAAGTCTGCTGGGTTACAGCCCATGGAGTCGCAAAGAGTCACACATGACTGAAGTGACCGAGCATGCCGGGAGCATGCACGCCTGTTTGTTTACTTCTCTGATAAGAGAAAGAAGGCCTTTTTTTGGCTGGAATTTTGTATCTCTTGCTATTTAATACTTTGGGATAGTGGGGATAGCCCTACCACAAAGGTAGGGCTACCCGCCTATCTCTTTAAACAAAAGTGTCCAGCCATGATGTGAGGGCATGCAGGCTGAAGGTTCGTGTACTTGCCCCTCCCACAGAAGGTGTGTTTGTGAATAAGAGACTTAACTTGACTGGTTGGAAAAATCTAATAGACTATCAACACAGCACTCTTCTCAGAGTCTCCTGTCAGGCAAAAGATGGCTGCTTCTCTGTCCACATAGTATATGTGCCACTAAATATGAGTCTTGGAAAGATGGCTTAATCAACAGCTAAATTATTCCATGAGGCCAACATATTTAGAGGGCTTCTCTCACAGTCCCCATTCTCAGGCTTTCTCCATAAATGAAGGTGTTTTGTTGAATTCAAGCAGAACAATTTTGTATAGGCTTTATATTGAATTCGGACAAATATTTGAGTCCAAATTAAATAAACAAGACTGGTCATCTAACCAATTTAACCATGCTTGTTTTCGAGAAAAGCACTGAATCCCACTTCATCTTCTAGCCAAGGGCAGTATTTCCCCTGTTTAAAATGGGGCCAACACTTGGCAATTCCTGTGTGGACCATGGTGAATGTTCAGTAAATAGGTGTTTTTGAACCTGCTAATTCTTAGAACACTTAGGGTCAAGGCCCAAGAAATTGTCATTTCTCACCAATGTTAGGTGTGCGAGATGGCTGTAATTCTGCTCAGATAAGTAGGCAGAGTTAAGCAATGTGATTTTGATCGGTGAATTGCAGTGCAAATTATTTCCTCTTATTTTAAACTTTTGTTTTTAAATAGGCAATGTTTCATAATTGTTAGAGCTTCATTAAAAGTCTATCAGGACATAGGTAGTAATTTCCCTACGTATCTATGTATTATGTTTTGAACTCTTGAGGGGGGAGGTGTGGGAAAGACTGCTAGGATGTTAATATTTCTGTATATATCTAGAAGCAAATAGTTCTTACATGAAATCCATTGAATCTAAAGCAGCATTTACATGATGTCAAATACTGGATTAAGAAGAAAATTCTGTTATCTGAATGTTGAATCATACAACATCTACATCAGTGTAATGTAAAGAGACCTTATAATTGGCCAGATGTTGGGCTTTTCATTTGATTGGTTATTTTCAAATTATTTCCTACCCCAACACTCATGAGGGTTGCAACACACCCCATCAGTTAGATTATGTCTCAAAGGGAATGGGGGCTGGCTAAGCTCCGGATGGAGGGAGAGGGGTGGAGAAATCCCTCAGGTGACTCTGAAATGTGCCCCTGGGGGAACATCATGTGGTAAAGACTAAGTAGAAATGAGGCATTTTATGAGTGAACTGTCTCAGTGGCATTACACTGAAAATGACATCATCAATTATGGTATTTAAGTCTTCCATTTTCAAAGATAAAAGCTCTAGACTGATTTTAAGACTAGGCTTCAGGAGCAACCACAGATAGAAAACTAGTTAAGAATGACAGAGGGGAATTGATCAACTTTGACAACTGTGTGAGGATATTGAGACCAAACTGCTATCCTCTGCTTCTTTCTACATAATCATTTTGGGGATAGGGGAGGGGAATTAGTTAAGCAAGAAATCTTTTTTGTTTATGTTTTCTTTATCTATTCACTCATTCAACATGCATTCTGGCACATCTATAGGGTATCCTACTGGGTTCTACAATTTAATACTATATAGCCTGGTAAGTTCCCAATTTCTTGGGTATTAAAAAAATCTTGAATCGCTTTAAAAAAACAGTCCAATAGATACATTTCAGCTTTAGGAGTCTAAAGTGAAATAAAGGCCAGTTTTAAATTTAAAAAGTGAAACTTCCTTATGCTTTTTTTAAAGCTTTATGCCGTATGTAGCTTTCCAGTTCCATGTTCTGTATGTTTGTATAACTTACATGTTATGCACATATATCTATATGCCCATGGTACACAGACACACGCAATTTAACTATATTAAACCAAAGATTAATGTCCAGAATTAGGTGACTAATATTCCACATGAGCTTGACCATTTAATTAATATCAAATGTTCAAACATAAAATAAAATATAAGAACTCTTACCCTCGCTTTAACATATAATTTACCTAGACAATTAAGAAAGATGGAATCACAGAAGTATAATATGCTTATAACTCTGTTCCCTTTATCTTGATTAATTGTTTTGTTCCTGACCATGCCTGGCTGGATTCCCAATTTCTGAGGTCCCACCGTATGTATATCCAAATGTGAAACTCTTTCTTGTTACCTATGACTCAGAAGAAAAATGGGCATAGCTGTATCAGTGAAGCTTAACAAGAATGTCAGTTAGTTCCAGAAATAACCTTGACACCTTCCCATTGCAAAATCTATCTGCAAGCTTTTGTGCTAGGCATGGTCCAGCTATAAACCCAATTACAAAACAAGATATTTTCCAAAAATTATTCCTCATAAAAGCGAGTCACCTTGTGTTTGAAGCCTTAAGAGCTTTCTCATGTCCGAGTGGCACTCCCAGTTACTTCATTCTGAAAAGTAACATACTGCTTATGAAAAAAAACTCTAAATGACCTCAATTAATATTGCTTGTGGAAACAGCTTAATAAGAAAAAATGTCTAAGAAATATAACAGGATGGTAATTATACCACAATTGCAGGTATTGTCTGCCATTATATTCAAGATTTCTAAAAAAATTTTTTATTTTATATTGGAGCATAGCTGATTAACAATGTTGTGTTAGTTTCAGTATACAGAGAAGTGATTCAGTTATACGTATACATGTATCTATTTCTTTTCAAATTCTTTTCCCACTTAGGTTGTTACAGAATACTGAGCAGCGTTCTCTGTGCTATTCAGTAGGTCCCTGTTAATTATCCATTTTATACATAGCAATGTGTACATGTCACTGTGCACATTATCACGTGTCCCAAACTCCCAATTTATCCCTCACCATTTGCCTTTCCCTCTGGTAACCAGAGGCTTGTTCTCTAGTAAACATAAGTCTGTGAGTCTGTTTCTGTTTCATAAATAAGTTCTATCATTTTCTTTAGATTCTCATATAAATGATATCATATGATATTTGTCTTTGACTTATTTCACTTAGTATGATAATCTCCAGGTCCATCCACATTGCTTTGACATATATTCAAGACTTTTAAACACCACTTTAAAACAATACTATGCTGTGACGAATACAAACATACACTTACAGGATGAATAGAAAACCAAAAGTTATCTGAATGTAATATGAATGGTCACTATGACATGGGATGATCTTTTTAGTGACACTCTCATATGGAGTTTTAAAGGTGCTCTATCTCAAACAGTCTAGAATAAAGTGCAACAGGAAAATCACTGTAACTCTGATGACAAATGAGGCTCACTGGTGATAGAGACACTGGTGTCAAAGATGCAAGGGAAGAGTTTGAGTAAAACTGTGACATGAAATGTGAGTATAAAAAAAAAAAAAAAAAAGAAGTATACACCAAAAAAAAAAAAGAAATGTGAGTATAGACAAAGCATTTACTTTTAAAATTGGTATGTTATGCTATGCATATATAAATCTCTAAAGGAAATTATATAAGTAGATTTTGACTATTTGAAATGTATCACAAAATTATTTATTTTCAAGTTCAAAAATTATTTTAAAAATCTTAACAATGGGATAAATGAATTCTGCCTTATAGCTGAGCTCACATTACAGGTGGGTATATATGGTATTATATCTTTAGATTTCAAAGTTAAGTGTGTTAACCTATGCCTGACTCAAATAAGTCATTTATTCAATTTAAACACCAAGCATTATTACTTTTCATTTAATTATTATTTCATGTTCATGATAATAGCAGCCTATATCTATTTTTTCTTTTTCTTTTTCTTAACCTTTGCCGATATACGTTAAGTTGTTGCAATGGTTATAATATGAAATTTTCTCCAGTGCAACATGATCAGATTTAGCAAATAAAATATAAGATGCCTGATTAAATTTCAGTCTCAGATAAATAATGAATCATTTTTTGGTATAATTTGTCCCATGAAATATATGAGATACACATGCACTTAAAAAATCAGCTGTTTATCTGATATATTAATAACTGAGTGTCTTGCATTTTGTCTGGCAACCCTTCCTAGAGTGAATTAAGAATTGACTTTTGTTATAAGGAATGTGTGGGGGAAAGTGTGAGTGGGATTTTCAGTATGTTCATGTTAGAGATAGATTTATTTTCCTGATTCTCAAACATTGACAAATAGGCATAAACTCAGCCTGCCTGACTGACTCAGTACCTACAGTAGTCAGTCCAAAATAACCCCTTTCTCTGTCTTTCTGGTGTCTTCCCTTCCACAGCTCATATATGTATCTTTTAAAAAGTTTTTTTTTTTTTTATTTGAGTACAGTTGATTTACAATATTATGCTTGCTTCAGGTATAGAGCAAAGTGAATCAGTTATACATGTCACATATATCCACTCTTTTTCTTTTAGATTCTTTTCCCATATAGGTCATTACAGAATATTGAGTAGAGTTGTATTGCTATGCAAGTCAGACACAGATATACAAAGATCATATAAAATCACTTATCTGTGGAATTTAAATTAAAAAAGGGTCTAAAACTGATTCACAAACCAGAAGTGGAGTCACAGATTGTAGAAAACAAACTTATGGTTTCTAGGGGGGAGGGGGGAGGGGAGAGGTAAACTGGAAGGCTGGGACTGACATATGTATCTTTCGCTTTCACTCTGGATCTATTTTAGACACAAATTGCATGCAGGAAGCCATATCAAACAAAGCGATGCTGTGTGGGATGCCAGAAAGAATTGTATGGGGTGCTACCCATTATTCTAATGATAGGAAATGCTCAGTGCATCAGAGAAACATTCCTCTGAGGTGTATTCTAAGACATATAACAACATCATAAAATTCTGAATTCTTCTTATTATCTTTCCAGCCTTCCAAAATGTTTAAAAAAAAAAGAAAAAAGATGGGGGGTAGCATGTAGGATCTAGTGTTGTTTATGCATGACATCAATGCCCGTTACTGTTGCACATACATTATAATCATTCCACAGGGTCATCAGGAGCCTGACAGTGCGAAGTTTCCTAAGGCGATTTATTCCTACCTAGTGGGCGCTGAAATCTCCTTTGTGTATAGGAGCCAAATGTGTTCCAGCAATAAATAGCAGAGAAAGCACTAGTGCGGCTGTTTCCTCCCCACCTCAAGTGCAGACCTTGGTGGATCAGACGAATTCATCCCTCCCTTGAACCATGGACAGGGTGCTTTGGCACTAGCACAAAAGTCACACTACTCTAGTCTGTTATTGGTTAACTAGACAAAACCCAACAGGTCGGGTGACCTATTTTTGCTTTTTGACAGTGCAAGTCAAAGTACTTAACTTCAATCACGATCTCATTTGCCAACCCCTCCCCTCAAAATAAAAAGCATGACTGTGAACACTAATATGATGGTAATTTCATATTGTTTCTGCTTATGAATTTGTCTTTCCCTTATTAATCATCCAATAAAGTACTGACACTGCAGAATCCTGACGTGGCTCAACAAACCATGGACTAAGGACAGTAGCACCCTAAAGGAAGAGGCTCCAGGCGAACTGGAGAAGCGCAAAGCTTTTATTAACACCAGAGGCCCATTAGACTGCTCTCTGTTCACCTTCACTGGAGCAATAAATGAAGAGAGTTTCACCGGAGAGGACTCCTACTGTCTTTGAGCTGGTAATGCCCAGCCAAGCTGTAGTCATGTTGTAACGCTTGTAAGAAACAGATGTTCCTTCCCTGACAAATCTCCTTTCTTGATTTATTATTCATTTGCTCAAATCACAATGGAAAGTCTTTGGCCCATTAATTAAATTCCAAGCAAAATAAAATTTGCAGCAGAACTCATTACTGGTAAATGACTTTGACACTTCATCAGATTTGAAGGTAAAACAGGCGACTTTAGGAAGTTAAAGGTGGAGGGAGCCTAGGCCTTTTCTGCAACCACTGCAAGATGATAAAGATTGTGATGAAATTTTTATGTTAAGTACTGATCTTGGAAAGTTCAATTTTCTACTCCCCGCCCCACCAGCCAGTCTCCACCCTGCCCCCACCATGATCTACCTTCTGGCTTCTTTTAAAGGAAAGTCTGAAGGAGACACTTAGATTTCAAATATATTTATATATGTGGGTATCATGTCTTGTTCCCAAGACTGCAGCACGTATTTTTTTTTTCAGTATGCAGAGAAGCTTGGCACATTGTATATTTGACGTATTGCCTTTTGAATAAAGGTCCAAGGGAAATCCAATAACCATGAACTGCAGCATGATAAAGGAATTAAAACTAGGACTTGGGAACAGAGCAGAGGAAATTTTGATATCCTGATCCAAATGGCCAAAATTATTTGCTACAGGAAAGCAAAGATGTTAGACTTTCAAGCCAAGCATGAATTACACCAAATCACAAAGCAATTCAAAGTGAAAGAAGACAAATGCTTTTAGAGGGAAAGCAGGACTTTTAGTTTTCTTTAGAAATAGACACACATTGGAAATAAAATTTTGGAAATGTGAAAAAGATAACCAGTTATACAATAAAATTTGCTTACATGAGAAGCTGAATTCTATTCCTATTTATGGAATGTTAGTTTTAGGTGTCAGTCTTATTAATGAAATCTACCTGGTTTCAATAATTCAAATACCATTTCCCATGCAACTGTGTGCCATTAAGAGTATATATACATTTAAAACATGCTACATCTTGAATCTAGGCCACAGTAAGAGGAAATATTTAATAAATACAAAGATAAAAATGCCTGTGTTAAGGAATGAGACTAATAATATACTTTTACCGATTGAATCTAACTATCCATTTCTGTTACAAGGATTTTGGTGAAGATGCACCTCCTGGTATTAAGTGTCTCTGTTGGTCCACTTCATGAAGACTTCTAATTATGAAGCTTTTGAGAAAATATAAGAAAATGAATGAAAAATGGTGACAAACTTTAAGCAAAATGTTAATTCATTTTTATCATTTCAGGGACCAGATTATAATACTACCTGGTGGCCTAAAATTAAGATGAAATGAGGTTGATTCCAGACATAGATAAGTTTTTAAATGGACATCAAGCTCTTGGATTAACTATATTCAATAAATAAGCCTCGGTAACATCCTCAATGTGTAGACACCTTTAGCTAAAGACTTGTGATAATTCGGGAAGTGTCAGTGCTACATTTATACAGCAGGTCACATAGTGCTTGTTATGGGAATGAGATGCCACAAAAAGGGAAGGAGAATGTTAACCTACTTGGGAAAATTATCTATGTTATGTAAAAAGGCTTGATAAGATGATTTATAAGATGGTACAGTTCATCTTTTTTGTAGTGTAGCTTGCTTTTATTTATGTCCACAAATATTTCCCAGGTGGCCCTAGTTCTAAAGAACCTGCCTGCCAATGCAAGAGACCCAGGAGACGTGGGTTCGATCTCTGAGTCAGGAAGATCCCCTGGAGAAGGAAATAGCAACCCACTCAGTATTCTTGCCTGGAGAATCCAATGGACAGAGAAGCCTGGAGGGCTATTGTCCATGGGATTGCAAAGAATCAGACATGATTGAACTGACTTAGCAAGCACAAATATTTCAAGGTACAATTTATTTTTACCAAATATGTAAGCAGATCCATAAATTTTCCAAATACAAAGATAAATACAAACATATTTTGCATATACTGAAAAGAAGCAGCTCGATTGCTATTGAAACATCCTTCTTCCTTCATCCAAACCACCCTTGTCTCAGCTATCTCTATTAGACTCTTCATCTTCAGTTTCAATCCTTTCTCCTGAGAAATCAAAATACAAGAAGCAGAGAAAGCCACATGTGAAAACAACACAGTGAAAGACACAAAAGAGGCTCGCGCAAACTGAAGACTCAAAGAAAACCAAGAGAATGCTATGAAGTTTAAAGAAGGAGGCTGTAGGCTAGCCCCTGGTCCTGCAAAGACCCGGGGCCTCTATTCCCCCAAATGAAGACTCCTTTGGCCCAATGATAGATAATACAGAACTTTATACAAAGGTGATAGAAGTTATAAATTATGAATCTAAATCACATTTTTATTTAATAAACATACCAGAGTCTTTCTATCAAATAAGTAGCTGTCCATTCAAGTAGTCACCTTAGTTGCCTATTCAATTGCTCAAAAATTCTGTCACTCTGTATGAAATGCCTCAAGTTATTATTGTCATTTAGAGTCAGGTTTCTTTTTAGACCATGGGTGATACTATACCTCTGAGCAGAAGATATTAAGAAGAGGTGGCAAGAATACACAGAAGAACTGTATAAAAAAGATCTTCATGACTCAGATAATCATGATGGTGTGATCACTCACCTAGAGCCAGACATCCTGGAATGTGAAGTCAAGTGGGCCTTAGGAAGCATCACTATGAACAAAGCTAGTGGAGGTGATGGAATTCCAGTTGAGCTATTTCAAATCCTAAAAGATGATGCTATTATAGTGCTGCGCTCAATATGTCAGCAAATTTGGAAAACTCAGCAGTGGTCATGGGGTTGGAAAAGGTCGGTTTTCATTCCAATCCCAAAGAAAGGCAATACCAACGAATGCTCAAACTACTGCACAATTGCACTCATCTCACATGCTAGTAAAGTAATGCTCAAAATTCCCCAAGGCAGGCTTCAGCAATACGTGAACCATGAACTTCCAGATGTTCAAGCTGGTTTTAGAAAAGGCAGAGGAACCAGAGATCAAATTGCCAACATCTGCTGGATGATCGAAAAAGCAAGAGAGTTCCAGAAAAGCATCTATTTCTGCTTTATTGACTATGCCAAAGCCTTTGACTGTGTGGATCACAATAAACTAAAATTTCTGAAAGAAACAGGAGTACTAGACCACCTGACCTGCCTCTTGAGAAACCTATATGCAGGTCAGGAAGCCACAGTTAGAACTGGACATGGAATAACAGAATAGTTCAAATAGGAAAAGTAGTATGTCAAGGCTGTATAATGTCACCTTGCTTATTTAACTTATATGCAGAGTACATCATGAGAAATGCTGGGCTGGAGGAAGTACAAACTGGAATCAAGATTGCTGGGAGAAATATCAATAACCTCAGATATGCATATGACACCACCTTTATGGCAGAAAGTGAAGAAGAACTAAAGAGCCTCTTGATGAAAGTGAAAGAGGAGAGTGAAAAAGTTGGCTTAGAGCTCAACAGTCAGAAAACTAAGATCATGGTATCTGGTCCCATCACTTCATGGGAAATAGATGGGGAAACAGTGGAAACAGTGGCTGACTTTATTTTTCTGGGCTCCAAAATCACTGCAGATGGTGATTGCAGCCATGAAATTAAAAGATGTTTACTCCTTGGAAGGAAAGTTATGACCAACCTAGATAGCATATTAAAAAGCAGAGACATTACTTTGTCAACAAAGGCCCATCTAGTCAAGGCTATGGTTTTTCCAGTAGTCATGTATGGATGTGAGAGTTGGATAATAAAGAAAGCTGAGCGCAGAAGATCTGATGCTTTTGAACTGTGGTGTTGGAGAAGACTCTTGAGAGTCCCGTGGGCTGCAAGGAGATCAGTCCTGGGTGTTCATTGGAAGGACTGATGTTAGTGCTGAAACTCCAAACCTTTGGCCACCTGATGCAAAGAGCTGACTCATTTGAAAAGACCCTGATACTGGGAAAGATTGGAGGCAGGAAGAGAAGGGGACGACAGAGGATGAGATGGTTGGATGGCATCACCAACTCGATGGACATGAGTTTGGGTGAACTCCGGGCGTTGGTGATGGACAGGGAGGCCTGGTGTGCTACGATTCATGGGGTCACAAAGAGTCGAACAGGACTGAGTGACTGAACTGAACTGATGATCAAATTATCTATCCAATTTTATGCCTGTAAGATATTTGGCTATTTCTCCTAAAAAAATCAATTTGATCTTAATCAGGACAATCTCAGGTTCTTGAGGTTATTTCAAATGGGAGTTACAAAGTGTTGCTGCATTAATAGAATTTATGTGTATATTCCCAAGGTGAGAACTTTGAGGGTCACCATTCATTTGGATGAATTAGTTCTAGCTCATTAGCTAAAATGGGCTTCCCCAGTGGCTCAGAATGTATGGAATCTGCTTGCAATGCAGGAGATCCATGTTCAGTTCCTGGGTTGGGAAGATCCCCTGGAGAAGGGAATGGCTACCTACTCCAGTATTCTTGCCTGGGAAGTCCCATGGACAGAGGAGCCTGGTGGGCTACTGTCCATGGGGTTGCAAAGAGTTACACATGACTGAATGACTTTAGCTTTCACTTTTATTAGCTAAAATGGCAGGTGATAGTCACACAGAGCTCTAGATAGCCAAGAAACTGGCATATAGCTAGCTCTGTCCCCTTTTGTCATACTAGTAGACTGACAGTGATGGCATGAATGTAAGAATGTCACAGGCCCTCTTCAGCATCTGCTTCTTCACCTTAAAGTAAAAAAAAAAAAATCACAGGTGATAAAACTAAAGTTGCATATCTATCCTTTAGAATACCCCCAAATAAAATTATTAAGAGAATACATTGTTAGTTCTTCTTACATAATGCAGTAGGTATTTGGTGCCTAAATTGTTACGAATAAAGGAAATCTTGAAGCAGCTGACAAGAAAAATACAGGTATGAATAAAAGATTGAATTTACAAAATGAAATGAAGTAATTGAAGAATACCAAGAGTCAAAGGTCAGTCAAGTCAACAGCAAGATTTCTCAAGGATATTAAATTGAACAAAAATACCCTAAAATACAAAGAAGAAGAAGGTGGAGCTTCAGGTGGAAGAAGGGGAAGAGATAGTGGTGGTGGACCTTTTTCAGTAGATTTGTAAAGGAGGGGTCACAGATGCCAGATTTTAAAAGAAAAAAAAAAAAAGCAAAAAGAATACATCCTGTTGTTCCATGCATTAAGTAAAAGACACCAACGATATTAGGCCGGGTGGCCTAATCCTGTTTTAGTGGTACCTTTGTAACCTTTTTTGACTGAATAATTTAGTTTCTGAAAACACTGGACTTCAGGCTATGTTTAGAAGCTCCCTCATTCTCTCCCTAGACTCTAGACTCTACCTGTAATCCCATGTGGCCTCCTTGGAAAAAAACTTTTGAGAAGGAGGTTGCATGAGTCAGGTTTATGGATCAGGACAAATTCATGTCCATTACAGTAAAAGTAATTCTAATGGATTCTGAGTCCATTTGAGTGACAGATAACTGTTATATAAACCTTTGGGATCAGTAGATTAATCCATGACATGCATGATAATATATAGAAGTATAGACAACATACTGTGAGATTTTAGGTAGATGTTCTGGGGGAAAAACACAAGGCAGAAGGAAAAAACAAAAGGCATAATACTTGCTCCCTTGTGATGCAAACCAGAACACTAAATTTAGGAAGCAACATATATTGTCTGAGTAGAAATCTGGTAAGTTATTCAGTTCAGTTCAGCTCAGTCTCTCAGTCATGTCTGACTTTTTGCGACCCCATGAACCTCAGCAGGTCAGGCTTTCCTGTCCATCACCAATTCCTGGAGTTGGTTAAATTATTAGAATGAAAAAAAAGTCTATAGAAATTCTTGGAAAATACTGTTAGATCTCAACAGCTAGAATAGAAAATAATTTGAAATTTGTGTATTTGTATCCAATATTCCAAAAACACACATGATAGTACTCTAAGTTTTAGACTGTGTTACGTATTCTGTCAATAGTCTGTGGTAGTAGCAAGTCAGATGATCACTTCTACATATAACAACAGTCCAGACCTGATGAGCATCAGCTTTCTCTACATCATTTCATGCTGAGATGCCAAGTGAAGGAGGTCAACTGTGCCACTGGCCAGTGGAAAGGTAGCAGAAGGCATCCCAGAAAACAAACAAATCAACTTTGAAGGGCCTGGAATCTCTGTGCTGAAAATGTAAAAAGGGTAAGGACTGAAAACACAGCCCATTTACCGTGAGGGCATCCCTGTCTCAAAAGATCTCATGTGTGTCCACCATCAAAATACAGAGAAAGGGAACCGTTTGTTCTTTATTCTCTGAGCTATATAAAAGAAGCCATACTTCTTTTTCTCTCCCTTTTGTATTTCCACTCTCATTGCTACATGTGTTTGGCTAGATCTCCACACACAATATGCCAAAATAAGAAGTAAGGGAAAAGAGCCTTGGCCACCAGAGTGTAATGGATAGAAGCCAGGTTCACAGACTGACCAGGATTTTCAGTCATTAGCCTTCCACACAGAGTTGGCTGTCACTGGGAGTTTTAATAAATGCCATTAGAAAATGAGCTATATACTTGGAACCAAAAGACCAAGACTTGAGTCCCAGTGAGAGTCCTTATTAGCTCTGAAAGCTCAGGTAATAAGTTACGTTTGTCTCTTTGATTCAGTCTCCTCATCTACAAATCATCAAGTTTGTAATCCTAAATTCCTTCCAGATCTAACATTCTCAGGATTCTATTCATTATTTTGAATTAATTTCAGTTCTTTTCTCAGCCTCTGAGCTCATACTTAGGAATGGGAAATTTCACATTATAATTATTAAAACTGTTCATTGAGTGCTTATTATGCATGAGCACTGGGGTAAAATATATATTTATTTCTACTCTTTCCAATGATTCTAACTTTCTTTTTGCAGATGAAAAAACTAACCTTCAAAGATATTAAGGAATTTTCCCAAATCCACATAGCTGTTGAGAGGCTGAACTGGAATTGATAATCAGATTTTTAAAAAAATTTCCAACATCTACACTTCTTGCATTATACTACACTGCCTTCTCCTCCAGGATCTCAAATAAGAGATCTCTTTTAACATCCACTAGGGGCATTTTTGCAGGGATGAAAAAGTTGAAGATGAAAACATATTCTGAACAATAAAGGTAAAAATTTAACACAGTGATTTTACACACACACTTTGCACACATAACTGGAAATCCTCTTAAGTTAGCTTGTCAGGAGAGAGGATTTTTCCCTCTAACACTGAAATATTCCCCAGCATGGAATTTAAACATAAGCCCAAATAGTAAACATTATGAACTGTACATTTACTTGGTTTAGCAAACATTTTCTTGAGCATCTACTAAGTATTAGGTTTGATGAGGGATGCTGGGTATATACAGCCTCTGCCTTTGGAGAAATCCTGAGCATAGCAAGCTGACTCTGGACCATGTAACATGGTTGGAGGAGGGGGTGGTTGCAAAGCACTATAGGATAAGAATTTTTAATCCAACTTTGACATTAAGAAAGACTGCAAAGAAAGTATAATGCAAAAATTATACCTTCAGGATTCAGCACAAGCCATACAGAGGATATGGCCAAGGGATTGTAGGGATTGTTAACAACAGAGGGATGTGAGAAGGTGACTCAGGTTGGGGAAACCACATGTTCACAATGGCAGGAGAGTCTATAGAAGGGACTCTGCTTGGTTATAGCTTGCTCCTAAGGAGCATGATCGAAGATGAGGCTAGAGAGGAGGAAATGGCCAGATCATGAAAGTCTGCAGAGTCTTGTGACTTTGTCCTGAAGGCAACCAGAGCTATGAAAGAATTTTAAAATGGAAAGTTGTATGATAAGATTTTTTGTGTAGAAAGCTGAGCATGACAATAGTGTGAAAGACCTACTAAAATAAGGCACAGTACTAGACCAAGAATGAAGGGGACGTAATTGAAACCCTCAGGAGAGATTTGTAGAGTTGACCATACAGAACCCAAGAATGACAGGTGCTATAAAGAAAGCTGCTGACAAGGTACTATAGAAGCGTGACCTTTGCAGTCAAACAGCTCCTCATGGACAGAAGGGCCCTGAGCTTGGTTAATGCTCTGCCATTGGCATCTTGTGTCCTGTAGGCAAAGTCGGATGTGACAACGGAGCTTAAGTATGAACAGACGAGATACACACAACACGTGTCTGCTGTTCCTTGATACTCCACTTGCCTGAATGTTTGCGAAGCCCCAAAAGCACAGAATTCCAGTGGACTCATGATATGCACAAGTTCAGCAAGATTCAAAGCAAATACAGGATTAATATCGTTTTGTCTCTGGTTAAGAAGGGACATTGATGGCCACAAGAGGTTTACTTTCTATTTGAATCCAAAACCTTTCAACACAGATAGAAGGCAATGCTGTTCTAAGAAACAAGAGCAACTAGGGAGCTCCATCATATTCTTCCACGAGTTACTTCCTTATCGAGGAGGGGGAATTTTCTCCCCCTACCCTTCTTGAGTTCCTTTGGCTGGTCTGATAATTAAGTTGACACATGACAGAGAAGCTGAAGGGAAAAAAAGCAAATTTAATTTGAATGTACAGAGCTCTCATAGAAATAAAAATTAAGAAGTAAGCAAAGCAGACAGTTTTTATACTTTCTAGAAAAATAAACAATAAAGTTTGAGGAATTGACAAGACAAACTTGGGTCTGGGTGCTTAGTTAGTAAAAAATGTAAGCAGAGTTAGGGCTTGGTTATGAAAGTGAAGTTGCTCAGTTGTGTCTAACTCTTTGCAACCTCATGGACTGTAGCCTACCAGGCTCCTCCATCCATGGGATTCTCCAGGCAAGAATACTGGAGTTGCCATTTCCTTCTCCAATTCTTCCTGACCCAGGGATTGAACCTGGGTTTCCTGCATTGCAGGCAGACACTTTACCCTCTGAGCTACCAGGGAAGGCTGAAAGTCTAGGGCTTGTTGTACTACCTAAATTAGCAAAGAAATAACAAAGTTTGTTTGTATGGGCTTCTTGACCCTGAATGCCCTACCTCTGGTGATGAGGATGTCTCTCTGTGTCCTAGTATAGGGAGAGTGACTTTCACATGAGAGACTCATTTCCTGATTTCAGGAGGGACAAAAAGAGGGGTCAGAGTCCTCTTCTTGTACCAACTGTTTTTCTAGTAACTTTAATTCAGAGTAATCCATATGCCTCTGTGTCATATTCTGGAGTAGCCCCAAGCCCCAAACAAGGACTTCCCTGGTGGCTCAAATGGTAAAAAAAAAAAAAAAAAATATCTGCCTGCAATGCAGAGGACCTGGGTTTGAGTCCTGGGTCAGGAAGATCCCTTGGAGAAGGGAATGGCAACCCACTCCAGTATTCTTTCCTGGAGAATTCCACGGACAGAGTACCCTGGCAGGTCCATGGGGTTGCAAAGAGCTGGATACAGATGAGCGACCAACACTGAGCCCCAAATATTCATATTCACTTAAGCTGAAGATGATAACATGGAAGAAAAGAGGAAGAAAAGAAAAAGAAAGGGCAAACCATAATGCCTTTTCTTTTCAATTCAGTCCTTCCTTTCTTGTCATCAGTAAGCAAATGGTAGAGAGTATTAATAGAATGTGTGCATGTCAAGAAAGGAAATAAAAATAGTTGAGTTCCTTGTGTGCAACATTTTCACTGTTCTGGTAAAAATGAAAGATATGCATATTTGAACAATAAAATATGAACTATACAATTTTGCTGATTCAGCATAAAGTGAAATGCTCTTTTATTTGAGCTTAAAACTAACATTGCACAATATAAGGATGAATAGTAAAAATTGTGTTAATTTAAAATTTTAATTTTCTTAGAAGACATTCATTAGCAAATAACAATACGACAAGTCAAGAGACCATGGAAGAAAGGAAAAAGTTTTCTATCTTAGTATGTTCCATTCCATGTCACTGTTTTCCTCTTTTCTTTCTTTTTTTTTTTTAAGTAAAGGTTGTTGTGTTTTCCTTTTACCCTGGGCCCTGCAAATTATGTAGCAGGTCCTGGCTCTTAATGCACAGAGAGTTTCATGTAGATGCTACAAAACACATGTGAACATTTTCAAGGAGAGGAGGAGTAACTGTGGGTATTGAAAGTGTGACCCATGGACTGAAGCTGGTTTCTGAAGTGTTTGTTCCATAAAGAAATATTAGGATATAGTAATTGAGAGTGTTTAGAAAGTTTATAGCAATTTGACGATAATTTTATGTCTGTCAAATCTAGTAATAAAATATTTGAGCTTGTATTTTGTATGCATTGGGTTGTTAAATTCATTTTGTACTATTTTACAAAAATATCAAATCACAACAGGTTGAAAATGAAAACAAATAAACCAACAAAATCCTGCTCTTTCCCCTCAGGTACTTTGAGGAGCCAGATTGAAAGGATTCATCCTTTGCTACAGATTGTATGTGTTTTGCCCATGAAATGTTTTTGTTGTAGACATGTTATTTTGTCTTTGCAGACACATGATTATTTCCAGGACAGATATTTTATCATTTCTAGAAACAATGACATGGGGTTAATATTATTGCACAGCTACTTCTGGGAGGAACTGTCCCATAAAAATCAAGAATGCCCCCCTTTGATCATGTCTTCCTCTCCTGATATCTTTTCCTCCTCTATTTGTCCCCTCCCCCTAATTCTGGTTCTCTAGACGCTCCGTCATTTTCTGTCCTCTCAGTTTGCCTATCCATCTTCATCTGTTCTCATTTATGCCTGACAAACATTCACATAGACCCTTTTTTCAAAAAAAAATCTTATTTATTTATCTGGCTGTGTCAGGCCTCAGTTGTCGCATGCAGGATCCTTTTTGTGTCATGCAGGACCTTCCATTTTAGTGAACAGACCTATTAGCTGTGGCTCATGGACTCCAGAGTGTGAGGGCTTAGTCACTCTGTGGAATGTGGTAACTAAGATCCCTGACCAGGGATTGAACCCGAGTCCCCTGAATTGTAAGGCGGATTCTTAAACTCTGGACCACCAGGGAAGTCCCTCATATAGACTTTTGATTGCCTTCCTCCTTTATCCTCTTCCTGCATTTGACAAGTTTGGTGGCTTTCAAACCTGAATGCCTATTATTATAATCACTGGGGGATCCTTTTAAACAAATTTCTGGTCCTCACTCTTAGTCTTTTTATTTTATTGCTCTTGAATAGGTCCCAGAATAGAGTTAATACGTAAAAGCTTCTCTGAAGAAGCCAATGGCCAGGCTAATCCCAGTCTTTGGGAAATTCATTATTCATTTCCTCTGCTTCTGCCTTTGGGCTGTAGGACAATGCTGAAAAATTCCATAATAGACCAGTTATTCCACCCCTAATGAAATAATATGATTCACTTGTGTCTTAATGGTTGCCAGCTATTCTCTTTTCTTATAATCAATGGTGGCTATCAGAAGGAAGTCTGCAGACTGAAAAGGTTAAGGACATAGATTCTGGAACTGTATTGCCCATGTGATGTTGACTCTGCTGCTTATTGCTTGTGTGACCTTGGGCAAGTTTCTTAATGATCATGTGCTTTAGTTTCCCCATCTGTAAAATTAAGGTGATGATTATAGTCAGGATTGTAAAAAAGGTTAAATAAGCTAATACTGGTAAAGTACTTTTTTAACAGTGCCTGGTACACAGTACACATGATAAATATGCTTGTTAAAATAGTACTAACAAACTGAATCTTTTATGGACCTACTCCAGGACAGTCTGCAATCCTTAGCCTCAGTTTCCTTCCTATCTTCATTTTAGTCTTATATTTTATTGATAACATTTCACATGAGCTATTTGGTTTTCTCTGCCTTTCATTTAAACACTTCTCTGTAATTCCATCCATTCTTTTTCTCCTTCTTACCAATCCCTAAAAAAGACATATCCTTGTTTGTTTGTTTTTCAAGTTGACTCCCCTCACCCATGTCGTGGGTTCCATTCCCCGCTACCTAAACTCGAAGGCCTTTCTCTAGCATCTGTCTCCCCCTCCCTTCTTTGTGATTGGATTGCTGCCAATCTCAGTTTAAATGTGCTCAGTTCTTTCTCAAACAAAGGCTTTATTTCACTTTGTCTGCTCCTCAAGTTGTCGTTTCTCTTCTTTTCTCCATCAGGATTCTTTTTGTTTTCTCTCTTGCTGAAAGTATTTCCTGAACAACTTTTCTAAACTCAAAAACTTTAAACCTTCGAAAGATCAGTGGATCTTCATAAATCTATCACTTCTGTTCAAGAAGTCACTCGATTTAAAAGTCTTTTTCCCCTCAGTGATGATGCTTTTCCTTTGCAGTATTTAACACATCAACCACTTCTTATCAAAAGGTTCCCCCTTTCTTGACTTTCATGGAGTTCCCACCTCTACTTCCTCTTTGCCTCTCTGCTCCTGCTCCATCATCTTTGCTGATACTTCTTTGGCTCTCTTTCCAATGTTTCCTGAAGATCTAAACTGAGCTCTCATCCCTTCCATTTATTATCTACCTGTTAACAATCTTACTCAATATCATAATTTCTCTATATAGATGAAATGGAATTCTCTCTCTCCAGCTCAGCTTCTATTTTCACTGGGCATCTCCCTATCACAAAGATATCTCAGACTCATAATGAATAAAATTCAAACAACCCCTTTCCCTCCCTGAGCTTCTGGGATTTCCTAATTTTATTAAATGTATCATCTCCTGCTAGTTAAACAGACTTGAAACTTCATTGCTAACTAGCATAATTTCTCCTTCCCCACTTTTCTCCCCCTGAAGCCCAGATTGAAGCTATCAGCTCAACATTCAGAAAACTAAGATCATGGCATCCAGTCCCATATCTTCATGGCAAATAGATGGGGAAACAGTGGAAACAGTGGCTGACTTTATTTTTCTGGGCTCCAAAATCACTGCAGATGGTGATTGCAGCCATGAAATTAAAAGACACTTACTCCTTGGAAAGAAAGTGATGACCAACCTAGACAGCATATTAAAAAGCAGAGATATTACTTTGTCAACAAAGGTCCATCTAGTCAAGGCTACGGTTTTTCCAGTGGTCATGTATGGATGTGAGAGTTGGATAATAAAGAAAGCTGAGCACAGAAGAATTGATGCTTTTGAACTATGGTGTTGGAGAAGACTCTTGAGAGTCCCTTGGACTGCAAGGAGATCAACCAGTCCATCCTAAAGGAGATCAGTCCTGGGTGTTCATTGGAAGGACTGATGTTGAAGCTGAAACTCCAAACCTTTGGCCACCGGATGAGAAGAGCTGACTCATTGGAAAAGACCCTGATGCTGGGAAAGATTGGGGGCAGGAGGAGAAGGGGACGACAGAGGATGAGATGGTTGGATGGCATCACCGACGCAATGGACATGGATTTGGGTGGACTCTGGGAGTTGGTGATGGACAGGGAGGCCTGGCGTGCTGTGGTTCATGGGGTCGCAAAGAGTTGGACACGACTGAGCAACTGAACTGAACTGAATTGAATTCTATGTCAACATCTTTGACATCCACTTTCTTATTCCCATTCCCACAGCCAAAACCTATACTGAGGCTTTCCCACGTCTCAGCAGAACTATTTCAATGTCTTTGACTCCACCCCTGGGCTTCCCTGGATGATACTCCATTAACATCATGTTCCAAAAAACTCCAAAGTCTCACTATTGCCTAAAAAGTAAAAAATTAATTCCTTATCCAGCATTTGAAGTTTTCCATGATCTAGTCTTTACCTACTCTAGTACCCCAAGCTGGAGTCAATCCCAGTGACTCACTAGTCCCTGCCCATATACAAAGTATCCTACCTCTGTGTTTTCATCTCTCTAACTTTCACCAAAACTCAGTTTATCCAGCTACTCTCAAATTCTACTTGTTTTTCAGTGTGGAAACCGTGAATGGAATTTAGAAAAAATCCAGAGGTTTGTCCTCCATAGATCAGGGTTTTTTGGCAACTGTAGACAGAAAGGTAGACCTATTTCCCTTAGATCTCCATGATGGCAAGAGCATGGTGGTCTAGAGGGTCACTCAGCCTCGATTAGTGATTTGATCTGTGCCTTGAAAAAGGTCAAGAAATTGCAAGCGTGAATAATAACTATAGATCCTGAGAATTTATCTGTATCAGAAACACTCTAACTAGCCTGAAGTAACAATAATAGGGTATGGGTAGCTGAAAAGTTTGCACACGCTTACATACCCGCACACACAACACTAAACAGTTATAGTTGCTAGTGCTCCGATTTAGTACTTTAAAATAGCACAAAGACATGCAAGGATGTTTGGACTGTGTGTCAAATGGATAATATTGTATCATTGGGATAGACAAAATTACAGAAATGAAATATCCAAGCTGTGTTGTTTTTAATATTTATTTTTATTTACTTGTTTATTTGGCTGCACCAGGTCTTAGTTACAGCATGTGAAGTCTTCCACCTTCATTGTAGCTTGTGGGATCTAGTTCCCTGACCTGGGATTGAACCCGGGCCCCCTATACTGGGAGCATGGAGTCTTAGCCACTGGACCACCAGGGAAGCCCCTAAGCTGTGTCTTATTTCAGCTCCCTCCCTGTTATGCTGAACTCCCTGGCATGTCATATCTTCTCTTGGATCCTGCTCTTCTCTACACAGAGATGATCAAACAACTTGAGAAGAAGCTTTCCCCCAAATCCAGCTTTCTCTATCTCTCCTCTCACACAGCTTCACCCTCTACAACAAGTGATATCCAACGGAAATTTATTTCCAATAACCTGTTTTCTTTGAGGGCATAGATGTGTATTCTGGCTAGGCAACACTCTTCTGTGTCAGTTGACATGTGAGCTGTATCTCTTTCAAAGGGGTTAGCTTTGCTTTAATAAGAACTTTTTAACTCTGCCAATTGAATGTTGTGTGAGTATTTCAGTGGCTTAATAGGTACAGCAATTGGAAATGAAATGAAATGAAAATGGGGGGAAAATGAAGACAGAATAGAAACGGAACAAATTTGAAGGAAAGAATAACTAGTGGAAATTCAAGTTTAAATCGTGTATCAAGCTGATACTTGGCAGGAAAAAAGGCAAACAGGTTTTCTTGTATTGGTGTGTCTCCCACAGCCCAGCTAGTTCATCCTCTTCCTGCACTGTTTAGGACCAGACATTGCAAGTCAAGGACACATGTTTTCCGGAGTACTTGAAGTCTCTACTTCAAGTTTTAGGCAAAATTCATAGCTTTCAAAACCCAAAATTACTTCTAATAGAACCATAAAGCTCTAGGTTAAATTGCTTCTTATGAATGGTCCATGATATAAGAATGTGACTTAAGCTAAAGTAAGAGATAAAGAGGCAACAATCCAAAGACAATTTGGGACTATAAAAGTTGACATCAGGTATGACCTTGGAATAGCCATTAAGCCTCTGGACCCAAGTTTTTGGATCATACAATAATAACAAGGATTTCGGTAAAAACCCATTTAGTTGTTCTCAAAGCGAGCATGTGAAAACATATTTTCCCAGCAACCAAAATATTCTCTGTAATAGATGATAGCTTTGTTTTTTCATGCACAGAAAGATAGACATAAATATTAGAGATCAGACAAATATTAAATAAACTTTTCTCCTGAATTAAACAGAGATGCAGGTAGCCAGAGTACAGGAGTACACAAAAGCTAAGTCTAATAATTCTATCAAGGTTTAAATGCTCAGAAGCTTCCAGTGAAAAGCTATTTGAGCAGCATCAGAAACCTATCCACCATGGGCAGCAAACAGTCCCTTTACATTTAATTAGGCAAAGAAACTCCAGCTGAACGGGTTAAAAATTGCCACTATTTCACAGTAAGTGATTTTCTTAACCCCCAAGGGTTCAAATTACTTTGGCAGGAAAAGCAATTATGCAATTAATAGGGGAAAATTCTCCAGAGCTCCTTAATTTGCAAAGAGGTAAAGGTTCTGCTGTGGCCTGCAGGGGACAGCTGAGCTCTGAAGCTTTCTTTCTTTTCCTTTCTCTCTCTCTCTCTTTTTATAAAATTTTGACCACACCCGAAATAAAAACCAAGGATATTTTAAGGAGTAGGAAAGCACAACAGCTCAGATAATGTCCCTGCCAGTATATTCATTACAGGCTCATCAGAGTGGATGCCTGCAATCGGAAGATTAAATACCCATTTACCAGGATCAGAAGAGAGTTTGGTTTTATAATGTATTGTCCTCTTTTCCCCGGGAGGCTGCTTTGTTTGATAAAATGCTGAGTGTGGTGTAAAAATATCCCTCTCTCTGTAATTTGCACTCCTCTCCATTTAAAGCTATTCTTGCTGCAAACGAGAATTGAAAGCTGCTAAAATTAAGTGGTGTCAGTTCTCAATGACACTTTAATGATAGGGCGCTCAGCAGATGAGATGAGAATGAATTCCAGCATCTCTGCTAAAGCAGCCCACACTGCTAAAGATAGAAGCCAGCCCCAAACACTGTCCTGCTCTGGGGCCACACTGTGCCTGCTTCATTCATATTTAGTAGAACTGAAAGTGGGGAACTATAATTTAAGTGACCATAAAAAGACAGGTGAAAATAATTGGTGAGTATTGGTTCAAAGCAATTGGAAGTTTGGGGTGGGGGGGGGGGGCGTTAGTGTAAGTTTAAGATGCTCTTTCTGGCTGAGCATCCTACTCTTGTACCAAGTCATTGTCCCTCACGGATGGAGAATGTTTTATTTCAAAAGATTATGTCCCATTTAACAGGAAAGTCTTTTCTGATCTTGTGACCAAAAGGACATGAAGCTCTGATTCATTTTATAGAAAGACTACAAATATTTATTCACATTATATATAAACATATAAGGACATACATATACATATATATGTATACATACATATATATATCCTTTTCTCATGTAAGTTATTACAGAACATTGAGTATAGTGCCTGTGCTATACAGTAGGTCCTTATTAATTATTTTATGTATGGTAGTGTGTACACATTAATCCCAGTCTCCTAACTTATCCCTTTCCCCGATCTTTCCCTCTTGGTGACCATAAATTTGATTTCAAGATCAGTGAGTCTGTTTTTGTTTTGTAAATAAGTTCAATTATGTCACTTTTATTAGATTCCACATTTAAGTGATATCAGATGGTATTTATCTTTCTCTGTCTGATTTACTTCACTTAGCATGGTGAAGCAAGTCCATGAAGTAGGTCCATCCATGTTGCTACAAATGGCATTATTTTGTTCTTTCTTATGGCTGAGGAATACTTCCTCGTATATATGTACCACATCTCCTTTATCCATTCCTCTGCGGATGGTGGCTTGAAATTCTTGGTATCATTATGTGTTGACAGACGTGGGTGTCTGAAGCACTTCTGTATCACCATGGCCTCATTTTTGGAGGAAAAAAAGGCATCATTCTTGGAGATGTTGCACCTCTCATTATGGGTGGAGAAGGAGTTCTGGGAAAACGATAGCAACACTCCAGAGGTCTCCCAGGCATCAGACACCATCACACAGGAGGCCCACTGAATAAAACGAAGACCTAGCTGAATGGCACTTGTGACTCCTATTCAGGTGGTATCATAGTCATGGAAATTTCAACTTGAAGGCAAATTCACTCAAATTTTCTTTCATGTCATTCAACTCAATAAAATGATTCACTGCAGTATCTAAGACTACAATGTTCACTGTAGGAAATTTTAAAGTATGTATAGAAAATAAAGCCTTTAAGGGGTTTATAATCCACTTAAAAGCAAAATTAGACAATTAAGAAAAATCCAGACACATATTTACTTCAAAATAGTATATCAATACACCTATGTCAACAAGGCACATGTCTCTAAATGGACAAATATGAAAAGAAAAGACCACCTTGTAAAAGGAGAGGCCTTTGATTAAGAATGGCTTCCTGCAACCTAGATGTCCATCAACAGATGAACGCATAAAGAAGTTGTGATACATATATACAGTGGAATACTACTCAGTCATAAAAAGGAATGGATTTGAGTCAGTTCTAGTGAGGTGGATGAACCTAGAGCCTATTATACAGAGTTAAGTAAATCAGAAAGAGAAAAACAAATATCATATATTGATGCATATATATGGAATCTAGAAAAATGGTAATGGTGAATCTATTTGCAGAGGTGGAATAAACACACAGACATAGAGAACAGACTATAGACACAGTGTGAGAAGGAGAGGGTGGGACGAATTAAGAGAGTAACACTGAAACATATACATTACCATATGTAAAGTAGATGGCTACTGGGAAGTTGCTATATAACACGGGAAGCTCAACCTGTTGCTCTGTGACAACCTAGATGGCTGGGATGGGGTCGGGGGGATGGGTGTGGGAGGGAGGTTCAAGAGGGAGGGGACATACGTAGACTTATGGCTGATTCATGTTGTTGTATGGCAGAAACCAACACAACAGTGTAAAGCAATTATCCTCCAGTTAAAATTTTTTTTTTAAATAATTAAAAAAAAAAAAAGAATGGTTTCTTAGAGGAGATGATCTGGAAGTGAACGGTGAAGAAGGTACAAAGCTGAATAGGTAGAGAAGAGCAAAGGTGCTCTTGCAAGGGAAAAGAACAGGGAACGAGAATATGGAGGAACTACCCTAATGGAGAAGAAAATGGCACCCCACTCCAGTATTCTTGCCTGGAAAATCCCATGGACAGAGGAGCCTGGTAGGCTGCAGTCCATGGGATCACAAAGAGTCGGACACGACTGAGCAACTTCACTTTCACTTCACTTTTTTCACCCCAATGACACAACATTATGAGGAATAATAAGAGAGGGGTTCATTGTCTAAGGTATATATTGCATGAATACCTTACTCATCTAAAGAGTTTGAATGTGACCTGAGCAGTGCTAAGAAGTCACATAGATCCCTGAACACCTCCTTGGGTGTACTGCAACAGCTAAATGAGATAACAAATAGGAAAGTAGCTAGTATGGGTATACCCGGCAGGAAATGCAGAATCAGTGTTAGGAGGTTGTGGCGCTATTCCTGAATGAAGGCAAAACATAACAACTTGATGCTTCAGGAACAGCAGTCTGTGCAAGATGAACCCAAACAGGAAGAAACGTGGCTGGCGTGGCAATTTGGCCACGGGTGACTAGCAAGCCCCACCACTGAGAATGGAGACCACATGTCACTAGATTTCAAAGAAGGTGCCATCTGCCACTGAAGCAGTCTGATGGACTTCCGTCACCTGAAGGACGCTGGCCAGGGACCTTTTAGACAATGTATCCTGTAGTTCACACGTGTTTCTTGAAGTTACTGTGTGATTTTAGAAACAGGCAGATGTGGCAGGCAGGAAACAGGAAAAGCGGTAGGTCGTTGATTGTTCTTTTATGCTGGGGCTTCATCAACAAGCTTCTGGAGAACACTGGAATTCCTCATGGTCTAACTTCAGAGTTTTTAAATGAATAGCTATTTTTGCAATCATAATGGAAAATATTGAAAAAGTTATGTTGCTATGTCTCCTGAGAACATGAGTGGTCTGGCTGCATAGCAAGGTTGAGGGCCATCATCCAAGCCTCTTCTCAGCTCATAGTCTTTCTTCTTTTAATATTTTTTTATTTAGTTTGTCTGTGCTGGGTCTCAGTTGCTGCATGCAGGACCTTTTAGTTGCGGCATGCAAATTCATAGCTGGGGCATGTGGGATCTAGTTCCTTGACCAGGGATCAAACCTGGGCCACTTGCATTTGGAGCAGGGAGTCTTGGCCTTTGGACCACCAGGGAAATCCCTCATATTCTTTCATAGCAACCTGTCACCTTGACAAGAATCAGAAAGAGTTTCAATGCATTATGACTTGTTGACACCTGAAGGTGCTAGCAAAATGCTTGACGCAGCCAATGTGCCTATAACCTTTTACTTTAAACAATATTGATGAATGAAGTAGTGACAAGTTTTTTTCCTAACTTTGGAAAGTAAGGGACACCTAAGTGAATTGCTTTGTTTTGATTTTGTTGAATTACCTATAGTTAGGGTTATTTTATCAACTTTATGGAGGTATAACTTAGGTAGCATAAACTGTCTTAAGTATACTTCATGTGTACAATTCACCTAAAGTACACACTTAAAGTGTACAATTCAGTAAGTTTTGGTATTTGACAAATACCCCTGTGTGTGTGTGTGTGTGTGTGTGTGTGTGTGTGTGTGTGTGTCTGTGCGTGTGCTCAGTTGTGTCCAACTCTTTATGATCCCATGGACCATATTCTTCCAGGCTGCTCTTCATGGAATTTTCCAGGCAAAAACACTGGAGTGGGTTGCCATTTCCTACTCCAGGAGATCTTCCTGACCCAGGGATCAAATCCACATCTCCTGCATTGGCAGGTGGATTCTTAACCATTGCACCACCTGGGAAGCCCATATACCTGCGAAACCAATACAGTTTAAAAAATGATTGTTTCCTTTACCCCAGGAATATTCCCCAAATTACTTCACTGTTCATCCTTCCTTCTACTCTCAGACTTGGAATGTGCATCACTCTATATTAGTGTGACCTATAGTCACACTAGATTAGTTTGCAGTTTTGAAGGATCTTATATAAATGGAATCATACAGCATAGTGATAGCTTACGGTGACCAATGTCGAATTTGTGATCTTCAAAGAAGAAAATTTAGCCTTGGGACCAGAGACCAGGCTTGACCACTCAGGGCTCTTGGGTGGCAGAAGTCTTATTACAGTGAAAAGGGACAGAGCAACCTTCTGACATAGACGTCAGAAGGGTGTAGAGAGTGCCCCCTTTGCTAGTCTTAGCAAGGGAGCTACATACTTTCCAATGGCTATTAACAATAAATCAGAAGAATGTCTCAAGGTTGTAAAGGTCTTACCAGACCCACTCCCACAATATACATTTTAAGATAACAGGATTTGAACTCACAATAAAAAGATCTCACCAGGCCCACTCTCATAATTTACATTTTAAGATAACAGGGTTAGTCAGAAGGTTTTCATGAAGGAGAAACTGTCCTCAAGCAGGATACATTGCTGTTATATAATCCTTAGTACAGAGTTTAAGCTGAGTTGTTTTGTTGTGTAATCATCAGCTCCAGGGCTTAAAGAAAAAAAAAGTTTTATGTGACTAAGGAATGTAGAAAAAGAAAAAGTTTGTCCTTCTCTCCTTCTTTAGAACTCCAGACCCCTCTCTCTTCCTTGGGGACCCCAGACTTTTTATCAACCTGCCTAGAAATTGACTCTCAGTAAACACCACTGAGCCTTTCTCCTTTCACTCAAATAGTGATTTTAAGATTCATCCATGTTGCTGCATCCATCAGTAATTTGTTCCTTTTTGATTATCACTGAGCCTTGGTTCAGTTTTGTTTCTCTGTTCACCTGGGGATGGGTGTGTTAGGATCCAAGGATTACAAACCAGGTGGCTTAAAAGAACATAATTTTATTCTCTTATAGTTCTAGGGGTTAAAAGTTCAAAATCAGGTTGTTGACAGAGTCCCAGGAAAAATCTGCTCCATGCCTTTCTTCTAGCTCATTGCCAGCAGTCCTTGACATTGTAAATTCACCACTCCAATTTTTCTCTCCATCTCCACAAGGTTTTCTTCCCTGCAGGTCTGTGTGTTCAAATCCCCGCCCCCCCCTTTTAGTAAAGACACCAATTGTATTGGATTTAGGGTTCACCCTAATCTAGTATAACCTCATATTAACTTGATAACATCTGCAGAGACTGTATTCCTAAGGAAGATCACATTTACAGGTTTCAGGTTAACATGAATTTACTGGGGGAGGAGAAGGTGGTATTCAACCCATGTAGTGGGTAATTTGGGTGTTCACTATTTTGGCTATTGTGAACAAAGCTAACATGTGTTGATGGAGAAATCTTTATGTGGACATATATTTTCATTTGTCTTCAATAAATACCTAGGTATGAAATATCTGGTTTGCATGGCTGTTTATTTTTGTTTATTCATTGAGTAACATCTGGCTATTTTGTGACCCCATGAACTGTAGCCAACCAGGTTCCTCTGTCCATGGGATTTCCCACACAAGAATACTGGAGTGGGTTATCATTTCCTTCTCTAGGGGATCTTCCTGATCCAGGGATTGAACTTGCATCTCCTGTATTGCAGGTGGATTCTTTATTGCTGAACTATCAGGGAAGGTCAGTTTGCATGGTAGATGTGTGTTTAACTCACTAGGAACTTGCCAACAATTTTCTAAAGTAGTTGTACCATTTTATTTTCCCACAAGTAATGTATGAGAATTTAGTTGTTCTACATCCTTGCCGACAGTTGATATGATCAGCTTTATTATTTGAAGAATTCTTTATATGACTGATACAAAACCTTTGTCAAACATCTGTATTGAGAATATCTCCTTCCACCCTGTGGCTTTCTTCTTCTTCTTTTTTAATCTAAATGGTGGTTTTCTAAGGGCAAAAGCTTTTAATTTTGATAAAGTCTAATCTATTAAATTTTAAGATGTTTTGTGCTTATATTCTAATAAATTAACCTATTCCAAGTTTGCAAAGATTTTCTTGTTTCTTCCAGAAGTTGTATATAATTTTGACTTTTATGTTTAATTTTGAACTCTTGCTATTTTTGGTGGAAAGAGATTAGTTATTCAAAAGGTAGTATTGGAGGTAAAAATCAATTTCTAATTGTACCATGTCTCATATACCAATATACAATTTATCTAGATTTTTAAAGTTTTGTTTTTAAGGAAATTGATAAAATCTAGAGGAAAATACATATAAATTCTTAACTGAGTAAGAGTGGAAAAGAATTGTCTAGACATAAAAACACAGATAGGAATTACATAGGAAAGAGAATTAAAAGCAAAATAAAATTGCTAAAGCTTGCATCACACCTGAACATAAGAAGAAGTATATCTATGGTGGATTTAAGAAGGCCATGAACTCTTTGACTTTCCCTATTGAAAGAGAAGGTCCACAGCACCCGACCTTGAATTTGGGAGGGTTCTGAGATTGCTTTCCTGGTGGCTCAGACAGTAAAGCGGCTGCCAGCAATGTGGGAGACCCAGGTTCGATCCATGGGTGGGGAAGATCCACTGGAGAAGGACATGGCAACCCACTCCAGTATTCTTGCCTGGAAAATTCCATGGACTGAGGAGACTGGTAGGCTGCAGTCCATGTGGTCGCAAAGAGCTGGACACGACTGAGCAACTTCACTTTCACTTTTTGACTTTTGAGATTGCTTTCATATGGTGGAAGTGACGCTGTGGCATTTTCAAAGCAAGCAAAAGACTGACAACCTTTACTCCTCTCTCAGAGAACATTCTCTACAGGAGCCCTAGAGCTTCAATGTAAGATTCATGAGTACCCTGACAACTTTTGGCTGGAGAGACCATAGAGAAGTATTTCAGGTAATTGTTTCAAGTGAGCTCAGCCTTCCGTCATCTTTCCCAAAGGGTCAGACTCATGCACAAGGCATTTTAGATTCTCCAAAGCAGCCCAGCTATCCACTGAATATCACTGAATGACCTCAGTCAATGCTGCATGGAACTGAGACTCATCCAGCTGAGCTGCTCTCAAATTCCTGACCCCAATATCATGAGATATAGTAAAATGATTATTTTGGTGGCAATTCGTTACTTAGCAGAAGATAACTGGGACAATATCATTCATTGATCCATTGTGTTTTACAAGTGTATATAATATTCTCTGTAAACCTGAGCTCTTGTGATTTAAAAACATTTAAAAAAATTAGAAACATATTTCAAGTTAATAGCCGCTTTTTGGTTTGCAGATTTACTTACATTTGGTTTGTTTAAAGGAAGTCACTTCTAAACTGAAATAAAACATTACTTGAAATAAGCCAGGCCTTAGAGGCATGCATGATAAAGAATTTTGAGTCTGGGTGAGTGCTGAGTTTCCAATAAAAAAAAATTGCAGTCAGTAGCCTTCCCACTTATTAATACAATTCAGGATATGTGCCTGAAAAATGCATTTAACCTGCTGTGGACTTTTTCAATGCCTATGAAAAATTTGAGGTTTAGTGTTATGATCTACTAACCTTTCCAATTAGTTCTGATAGTTTTTCAGTTGATTTACTTGGAGTTTTTTAGTATGAACTTTCATTTCCAATTAAATTCTCCCATTGAAGTCAATGATCTCTTTTTTTTAATTTTTATTGGCATATTGTTGATTTACAATGTTGTGTTACTTTCAGGTGTATAGCAAAGTGAATTTGTTATACATAAACATATATTCACTTTTTAAAATATTCTTTTCCCCATAGGCCATTATAGAGTGTTGAGTAGAGTTCCCTTTATAGCAAGTTCTTATTATCATTTTATATATGGTAGTGTTTATAAGTCAATCCTAATCTCCAATTTATCCCTCACTTCCCTTATTGCCTGGTAACCATACGTTTGTTTTCCACATCTGTGACTCTACTTCTGTTTCGTAAATAAGTTTATTTGTATCCTTTTTTCATTAGATTTCCACATGTAAGTGATGTGATATTTGTCTTTCTGTCTAACTTATTATGACAATCTCTGCTGCTAAGTCACGTCAGTCGTGTCCAACTCTGTGTGACCCCATAGACGGCAGCCCACCAGGCTCCCCCGTCCCTGGGATTGTCCAGGCAGGAACACTGGAATGGGCGCAATGAACATTGGGGGTGCATATTTTCTTTTTTAAAATTTTTCTTTCTTTCTTTTTGGCTGGACTAGGTCTTCATTGCTGCTCATAGGCTTTCCCTAGTGGTAGTGAGTGGAGGCTACGCTCTAGCTCCAGTGCGTGGGCTTCTCATTGCAGTGGCTTTTCTTGTTGCAGAGCTTTAGGATGTACAGCCATCAGGAGTTGCAGCACACAGGCTCAATAGTTGTGGCAAATGGGTTTAGTTGCCCTGTAGCATGTGGAATCTTCTTGGATCAGGGATCAAATCCATGTCCTCTGCATTGGCAGGTGGATGTCTAACTGCTGCACCAAGGAAGTCCTATCTTTTCAAACTATGATTTTCTCTGGCTGTCTGCCAGTAGTATTACTGAGTCATATGGTATGTCTAGGTTTAGATCTTTAAGGACCCTCCGTGCTGGTCTCCACATCACTTTACTTTCCCACAGTGTAAGAGGGTTTAGAGAAAAGGGAGCCCTCCTGCAATGTCTGTACTAAACTAGAATAGAAACTCCAAGTGGGCCGAGACTTGCTTTTTATTCCATGTGATGCTGGTTCCAATATTCCATTCAATTCATGTAAACTCCTCTTTCTTTCTAAGGTTAAAATTATGTAAATTAAAGGGGAAAGGTATCCCTCAATTAACATGAATAAAAATGGGCAAATATGTGTCAGCCTAAGTTTTAATTTTGTTTTTTATATTTTCACATGATCTCAAAACCTGGGAACTATTGCCTCACACATACACACACATACACAAATTCAAAAATATTTCTTGATCAATGACTATGTGAGACAAATTATGCTTTTGACTCCTTTAATCCACTGGCTACCCTTTGTATGAGCTGAAACGGTGATACTCTTCTAACAAGCATCTCATATCTGCTGTTGTGTACAAACTGTTTATATAGTATTTATTAAATTCCCTCAGTTGAACTGATTCTGCCTTATTCTGTCCTTATAAATGTGCAGAAGTTATGTTAACTATATGTAAATTTATTTCCAAGAGTCCTGGCACCTAATTGTAGTTCTTTCATCCTGAAAATATAGGTGGGAAAATAGGCAAGATACACACTTCAGGTGATTTACTGTAAGACAATTTTGGAACTGCCCATGAGTCATTAAATTGTGACTTTTTTTTTTTGGCCAAACCCTGCAGCATGCAGGATCTTAGTTCTCCAACTAGGGATCAAACCTGTATCTCCTGAAATGGAAACACAGAGTCTTAATCACTGGACTGCCAGGGAAGTCCCTAAACTGTGACTTTTTGAAATCAAGTGTTTAATAAAGATTGCCTGTGCCATACTCTTCCCACGTTCCTAATTCCAATTTTGCAGAACAAAGAGCTGAGCCTTGAAGACCTAACACAGCTAAATGTAGCAAAAACAGGTTAGAAACCAGGGCTTCTCCTGTTTCTCTTAAGTTCTAATTTGTTTAATAAAGAAGTCAGCTGGACTTGGCTCTGCACACATATGCAGGCTGCATGAATCTCACGGGTTAGACAAAGGGTTGTCCTGCTCATGGACACTGCCAGGACACCCGCCACCCCCCTCCAATTCTGATCTTTTTTAAAGCCTAAAGTGCTGAAGGCACAAGGTGTTCAGAATCTCACTTTGCCCAGAATGTGTTTTTCAGTGCATAGGCCCTCTCATTTTTTACTTCCTGTTTAGCAGATGATCTCTCATTATTAATGCAAGATTCTAAACAAATGTGAAAATGCTTTAATCAAAATTTCCAAATGCTGCCCAATTTCTTCATTGCTTTTTAAACTATATTTAAACCCAACTGTTGGCCTTCTAATCAGTTCAGCAGAGAAGCACTCTGAAAGGGACATTCATTTCAAAAGTCACAGACTAGTTCTTGACATAGCTGCCAATCTTATTTTAATTATAAGAAAGTCTTGGTTGCTTTTTGTGTGGTTTATACTTAATAAAGATGATGCTTTTCCTCACTACTCACTCAGTAAATTTCAGTTATTCCACTGCATGCCCATACTGATTAACAAAGGACACACAAGAACATACACACATGCATATACTTACATATGTGGTTATATGAATTGTTGTTCAGTCACATATCGCGTCCAACTCTTTGCAGCCTTATGGACTGCAGCACGCCTGGATTTCTTGCCCTTCACCAGGCTTCCCTGTCCCTTCACCATTTCCCAGAGTTTGCTCAAACTCATGTCCATTAAGTCAGTGCTGCCATCCAACCATTTCATCCTTTGTTGGCCCCTCCTCCTCCTGCCTTCAATCTTTCCCCAAGTGAAGTGAAATCGCTCAGTCGTGTTCAACTCTTTGCAACCCCATGGATGGTAACCCACCAGGCTCCTCCGTCCATGGGATTTTCCAGGCAAGAGTACTGGAGTGGGGTGCCATTTCCTTCTCCAGGTATCTTCCTAACCCAGGGATCGAACCTGGTCTCCTGCATTGCAGACAGACGCTTTACCGTCTGAGCCACCAGGGAAGCCACCTCTTTCCCAAAATCAGAGTCTTTTTCAACGAGTCGGCTCTTTGCATCAGGTGGCCAAAGTATTGGAGCTTCAGCTTTAGCATCAGTGAGTATTCAGGGTAGATTCCCTTTAGGACTGACTGGTTTGATCTCCTTGCAGTCCAAGGGACTCAAGAGTTTTCACCAACACCACAGTCCAAAAGCATCAATTTTTTAGTGCTCAGCCTTCTTTATGGTCCAACTCTCCTATCTGTACATGACTGCTGGAAAAACCATAGCTTTGACTATATGGACCTTTGTCAGCACAATGATGTATCTACTTTATACAGGTCCATTTATTCAAGTCACTTATAGACAGTCTTGTTGGAATAATTTAAAAGTGACTCTGATAGGAAAATCTTCTGATATAAATAATATAATTAAAATAGCATAAAATTGTATGCCACAATTAACTGCACTTCTAGCAATATTTGAGGCAAAACAAAGATGATAACAATAGTAAAGAATCTGTAAAGTATCAAGAAGCTTATAATTACTTCTGTGCTGTGCTTAGTCACTCAGTCATGTCTGACTCTTTGCAACCCCTTGGGCTGTAGCCTACCAGTCTCCTCTGTCCACGGATTTCCCAGGCAGGTATACTGGAGTGGGTTGCTACTTTATTCTCCATAGTTTCTTCTAATGCAATATTATTTGTAATATCATATTATCATATCAATGTTATATTTTAGTCAGCTTCATCTTAGTATTTTTTACATATTAAAAGTAGTTTGGATTCGGATATAATATCAATAAAAGTTGCTTATTTATATCAAGAAAATAAAAGGTGTGTTGTCACTAGGTCAAATGTACTCATTCAGGAGTTTGAGCCTTTAAAAATGGGCAATTCCTTTTATTTAAAAAGAAAACATAAAACTATTTCATCAATAAAATCATCCAGTGGGTTTCAGCTGACTGGAATTTTAGATTCAGAAATTATACTGGAAATTTTAATCTATAGATAGTTGGAGAATGCAAAATAAAGCAGGATGCCATTAGGTTGTTTCCAAATATGTAAACATTTCATTGATTTTTTATATTTTCATTATATAGTGTGATTTGCACAGACATAGCCAATAAGTTTTTTTCCATGCACAAACTGTTTACATAGTATTTATTAAATTCTCTCAATTGAACTTATCCTGCCTTATTCTGCCCTTATAAATGTGCAGAAGTTATATTAACTCATATAAATATATTTCCATGAGTCCTGGCACCTGACTATAGTTTTTTCATCCAGAAAATATTTATTCTGAGCATTCTATGGCCAAGCACTGGGATATAGTAGTGAGAAAAACAGGTTCGGTCCCTTCCCACACAGAGCTTGTAGTCTAGTAGAGGAGAGATGCATTAGTCAAATAACTACAGAAATGTGTGTAATATTGCAACAATGATACATGATGTTATGATGAAGAGGTTTGTGGTGTTAAGGAAGCTTACATTTGGCAGGATCTGCAATTATCAAGGACATCAGGGAAGACTTCTCTAGAAAGATCCTTGAATAGAGTTATGAAGAAAATGGAGAGTTCTAGGGAGAAGAAATGTGCTTAGTCACTCAGTTGTGTCTGACTTTTTGAGACCCCACGGACTGTGGCCCACCAGGCCCCTCTGTCCATGGGGATTCTCCAGGCAAGAATACTGGAGTTGGTTGCCATGCTCTCCTTCAGGGGAATCTTCCCAACCTAGGGATTGAACCTAGGTCTCCCGCATTGCAGGTGGATTCTTTACCATCTGAGCCACCAGGGAAGGAGAAATACACAATGCAAAAGCATTGGATGTGCAGATCTGATAAACCTGGGCTAGAGTGATATCAAGGGTGATCTTTGCTTAAGAAGCTCCTGAAGAGATGCATTTAGACAGTTCAATTCAATTGCTCAATCGCGTCCCAGTCTTTGCGACCCCAAGGACTGCAGCACATCAGGCTTCTTTGTCCATCACCATCTTCCAGAGGTTGCTCAAACTCATGTCCAGTGAGTCCATGATGCCATTCAACCATCTCTTCCTCTGTCATCCCCTTCTCTTCCTTCCTTCAAACTTCCCCCGCATCAGGGTCTTTTCAAATGAGCCAGTTATTAGCATCAGGTGGCCAAAGTATTGGAGCTTTCAGCTTTAGCATCAGTCCTTCTAATGAATATTCACAGTTGATTTCCTTTAGGATTGATTAGTTTGACTTCCTTGCCATCCAAGGGACTCTCAAGAGTCTTCTCCAATGCCATAGTCCAAATGCATCAGTTCTTTGGCACTCAGCTTTCTTTATGGTCCAACTCTCAAAACCATATATGACTACTGGAAAAACCATAGCTTTGATTAGACCATGTAACCCATTGGAGGAATTTTACGTTTACCCTAAAAGAACTGTGAAGCATTGAATTTTTTTTAATTAATTTATTTTTTAATTGAAGGATATTTTCTTTACAGAATTTTGTTGTTTTCTGTCAAACCTCAACACCAATCAGTCATAGGTATACATATATCCCTCCTTTCTGAACCTCCCTCCCATCTCCCTCGCCATTCCACCCCTTTAGGTTGATACAGAGCCCCTGTTTGAGTTTCCTGAGACATACAGCAAATTCCCATTGGCATTTATTTTACATATGGTAATGTAAGTTTCCATGTTACTCTTTCCATACATTTCATCCTCTCCTCCTCTCTTCCCATGTCCATAAGTCCATAAGGCTTAAATAAAACCCTGTAAATAAATTCTTCAGTACCATTTTTCTAGATTCCATATATATGTGTTAGATTACAATACTTATCTTTCTCTTCCCAACTTTTTTCACTCTGTATAATAGGTTCTAGGTTCATCCACCTCATTAGAACTTACTCAAATGCATTCCTTTTTATGGCTGAGTAATATTCCATTTTCTATATGTACCACCACTTTTTTATCCATTCATCAGTCAGTGGACATCTAGGTTGCTTCCATGTTCCAGCTATTGTAAATAGCGCTGCAATGAACAATGGGGTACATGTGTGTTTTTCAATTTTGGTTTCCTCAGGGTATATGCCTAGCAGTGGGATTGATGGGTCACATGGTGGTTTTATTCCTAGTTTTTGGGTTTTTTTTTATCCAATCTTCCATAGTGGCTGTATCAGTTTGCATTCCCACCAAAAGTGCAAAAGCGTTCCCTTTTCTCCACATCCTCTCCAGCTTTTATTGTTTGTAGACTTTTTGATGATGGCCGTTCTGACTGGGGTGAGGTGATATCTCATTGTAGTTTTGATTTGCATTTCTCTAATCATGAGCAATGTTGAGCATGTTTTCATGTGTTTGTTAGCCATCTCTATGTCTTCTTTGGAGAAATGTCTATTCAGGTCTTTTTCCCACTTTTGGATTGGGTTGTTTGTTTCTCTGGTATTGAGTTTTATGAGCTGCTTGTATATTTTGGAAATTAATCTTTTGTCAGTTGTTTCATTTGCTATTATTTTCTCCAATTCTGAGGGTTGTCTTTTCTCCTTGCTTATAGTTTCCTTTGCTGTGCAAAAGATGTTAAGTTTAATCAGGTTCCACTTGTTTACTTTTGTTTTTATTTCTGTTACTCTAGGAGGTGGGTCATAGAGGATCTTGCTTTGATTTACGTCATCAAGTGTTCTGCTATGCTTTCCTCTAACAGTTCTATAGTTTGTGGTCTTACATTTATGTCTTTGCTCCATTTTGAGTTTATCTTTGTGTGTGGTGTTAGTAAGTGTTCTAATTTCATTCTTTTATATGTAGCTGTCTGGTTTTCCAGCACCATTTATTGAAGAGTCTGTCTTTGCCCCATTGTATATTCTTGCCTCCCTTTGTCAAACATAAAGTACCCATAAGCGCATGAGTTTATTTCTGGGCTTTCAATCTTGTCCCATTGGTCTATATTTCTGTTTTTGTGCCAGTCCCACACTGTCTTGATGATTGTAGCTTTGCAGTATAATCTGAAGTCAGGAAGGTTGATTCCTCCAGCTCCATTCTTCTTTCTCATGACTGCTTTGGCTTTTGGGGTCTTTTGTGTTTCCATATGAATTGTGAAATTTTTGTTCTAGTTCTATGAAAAATGCTATTGGTAATTTGATAGGGATCTCATTGAATTTGTAGTTTGCATTTGGTAGTATAGTCATTTTCACAATATTGATTCTTCCTACCCAGGAACCTGTAATATCTCTCCATCTATTTATGTCATCTTTGATTTCTTTCATTAGTGTCTTATACTTTTTGGTGTACAGTTCTTTTGTATCCTTAGGTAAGTTTATTCTTTGATATTTAATTTTTTTGTTGCAATGGTGAATGGGATTGATTCCTTAATTTCCATTTCTGATTTTTCATTGTTAGTATATAGAAATGTAAGTGATTTCTGTGTATTAATTTTATATCCTGCAACTTTGCTAAATTCACTGATTAGCTCTAGTAATTTTCTAATACTGTCTTTAGGGTATTCTATGTACAGTATCAGGTCATCTGCAAAAAGTGAGAGCTCTACTTCTTCTTTTCCAATCTGGATTCCTTTTATTTCTTTTTCTTCTCTGATTGCTATAGCTAGGACTTCCAGAACTATGTTGAATAATAGTGGTGAAAGTGGATACCCTTGTGTTCTTCCTGATCTTAGGGGGAATGCTTTCAGTTTTTCATCATTAAGAATAATGTTTCCTGTAGGCTTACCATATATGGCCTTTACTATGTTGAGGTAGGTTCCTTATCTGCCCATTTTTTGAAGAGTTTTAATCATAAACAGGTGCTGAATTTCATCAAAGGCTTTTTCTGCATCTATTGAGATTATCATATGATTTTTGTCTTTCAGTTTGTTAATATGGTGTATTGATTTGTGTATATTGAAGAATCCGTCAATCTCTGAAATAAACCCAACTTGATCATGGTGTATGAGCTTTTTTATATGTTGCTGAATTCTGTTTGCTAAAATTTTGTTGAGCATTTTTGCATCTATGTCCATCAGTGATAATTAGCCTGTAGTTTTCTTTTTTTTTTGTATTGTCTTTGTATGATTTGGGAATCAGGATGATAAGGTCACGTAGAATGAGTTTGGAAGTATTTCTTCCTCTGAAATTTTTTGAAACAGTTTTAGAAGGACAGGCATTAGCTCTTCTCTAAATGTTTGATAGAATTCTCTTGTGAAGCCATCTGGTCCTGGGCTGTTGTTTTTTGGGAGATTTTTGATCATAGCTTCAATTTCAGTGCGTGTAGTTGTGTTGTTCATAATTTCTTTTTGTTCCTGGTTCAGTCTTGGAAGATTGAACTTTTCTAAAACTCTGTCCATTTCTTCCTGGTTATCCATTTTACTGCCATATAGTTTATAGTCTCATAATCCTTTGTATTTCTGCATTGTTTATTGCAACCTCTCCTTTTTCATTTCTAATTTTGTTGATTTGATTCTTCCCTCTTTTTTTCTTGATGAATCTGGCTAAAGATTTGTCAATTTTGTTTATCTTCTCAAAGAACCAGCTTTTAGTTTTATTTTTTTACTATTGTTTCTTTCATTTCTTTTTCTTTTATTTCTGCTCTGATATTTATGATTTCTTTCCTTCTACTAACTTTGGAGTTTTTTGGTTCTTGTTTTTCCAGTTGTTTTAGGTGTAAAGTTGTGTTGTCTATTGGTGTTTTTCTGGTTTCTTGTGGTAGGGTTGTATTGCTATAAACTTCCCTCTTAGAGCTTCTTTTGCTGCATCCCATAAGTTTTAAGTTGTCATGTTTTCATTGTCATTTGTTTCTAGAATTATTTTGATTTCCCTTTTGATTTCTTCAGTAACTTGGTTATTTAGGAATGTATTGTTTAATCTCCATGTGTTTGTGTTTCTTACAGTTTTTTTTTTCTTGTAATTGATATCTAGTTTCATAGCATTGTGGTCAGAAAAGATGTTTGATACAATTTCAATTTTCTTAAATTTACTGAGGTTTCATTTGTGATGCAAGATATGGTCTATTCTGGAGAACATTCCACGTGCACTTAAGAAGGTGTATTCTTCTGCATTTGGATGGAATGTCCTGAAGATATCAATGAGATCCATCTCATCTAATGTTTCATTTAAGATTTGTGTTTCCTTACTAATTTTCTGTTTTGATCAGCTGTCTGTTAGTGTGAGTGAGGTGTTAAAGTCGCCTACTATTACTTTGTTACTGTCAATTTCTCCTTTTATGTCTGTTAGTGTTTGTCTTATGTGTTGAGGTGCTCCTATGTTGGGTACATAGATATTTACAATTGTTATGTCTTCCTCTTGGATTGATCTGTTGATCATTATGTAGTGTCCTTCCTTATCTCCTGTAATAGTCTTTATTTTAAGGTCTATTTTGTCTGATATGAGGATTGCTACTCCAGCTTTCTTTTGCTTCCCATTGGCATAGAATATATTATTCCATCCTCTCATGTTCAGTCTCTATGTGTCTTTAGGTCTGAAATGGGTTTCTTGGAGACAGCATATATATGGATCTTCTTTTTGTATCCATTCAGCCAGTCTGTGTCTTTTGGTTGGAGCATTTAAACCATTTACATTTAAAGTGACTATTGCCATTGTCTTAATTGTTTGGAGTTGATTTTGTAGATCTTTTTCTTCTCTTGTATTTCTTAACTATGTAAGTCCCTTTAACATTTGTTGTAAAGCTGGTTTGCTGCTGCTGCTAAGTCGCTTCAGTTGTGTCCGACTCCGTGAGACCCCGTAGACGGCAGCCCACCAGGCTAACCCGTCCCTGGGATTCTCCAGGCAAGAACACTGGAGTGGGTTGCCATTTCCTTCTCCAATGCATGAAAGTGAAAAGTGAAAGTGAAGTCACTCAGTAGTGTCCGACTCTTAGCGACCCCATGGACTGCAGCCTACCAGGCTCCTCCATCCATGGGATTTTCCAGGCAAGAGTACTGGAGTGGGGTGCCACTGCCAAAGCTGGTTTGGTGGTACTAAATTCTCTTAACTTTTACTTGCCCGAAAAGCTTTTTATTTCTCCATCAATTTTGAATGAGATCCTTGCCAGTTTCAGTAATCTTTGTTGTAGACTTTTTTCCCTTTCGGTACTTTAAATATATCCTGCCATTCCCTTCTGGCCTGCAGAGTTTCTGCTAAAAGATCAGCTGTTAAATGTATGGGTTTTCCCTTGTATGTTACTTGTTTCTTCTCCCTTGCTGCTTTTAATATTCTTTCCTTGTGTTTAGTCTTTGTTAGTTTGATTAGTATGTGTCTTGGCGTGTTTCTCCTTGGATCTATCCTGTATGGGACTCTTTGAGCCTCTTGAACTTGATTGACTATTTCCTTTACCATGTTGGGGAAATTTTCAACTATAATCTCTTCAAAACTTTTCTCATAGCCTTTCTTTTTCTCTTTTTCTGGGACCCCTATAATTCGAATGTTGGTGTGTTTGATATGGTCCCAGAGGTCTCTGAGACTATCCTCAGTTCATTTCATTCTTTTTACTTTATTTTGCTCTTCAGAAGTTATTTCCACCATTTTATCTTCCAGCTCACTGATTCATTCCTCTGCTTCAGATATTCTGCTACTGATTCCTTCCAGAGCATTTTTAAATTTCCATAATTGTGTTGTTTGTGTGTTTTTTCTTTAATTCTTCTAGGTCTTTGTTAATTGATTCTTGCATTTTCTCCATTTTGTATTCAAGGTTTTTGATCATCATTACTATCATTATTCTGAATTCTTTTTCAGGTAGCTTGCCTATTTCCTCCTCATTTATTTAGACTTCTGTGTTTCTAGTTTGTTCCTTCCTTTGTGTAGTATTTCTCTGCTTTTTCATTAGTTTCTTTTTTAACTTATTGTGTTTGAGGTCTCCTTTTCACAGGCTTCACAGTTGAATTCTTTCTTCCTTTTGGTTTCTGCTCTCCTAAGGTTGGTCCAGCTGTTTGTGTAAGCTTCATATAGGGTGAGATTTGTGCTGAGTTTTTTCGTTTGTTAGCTTTTCCTCTTAGGGCAAGGCTGAGTGAGGTGGTAATCCTGTCTGCTGATGATTGGGTTTATATTTTTGCTTTGTTGTTTAGATGAGGTGTCCTGCACAGGGTGCTACTGGTGGTTGGAAGATGGTGGGTCTTGTATTCAGTGGTTCCCTTTGTGTGAGTTCTCACTATTTAATACTCCCTAGGGTTAGTTCTCTGATAGTCTAGGGTCTTGGAGTCAGTGCTCCCACTCCAAAGGCTCAGGGCTTCATCTCTTGTCAGGAATGAAGATTCCACAAGTGGTTTGTTATGGCATTAAGTGATATTAAAACAAATTCCTAAAAACAAGAAACCAAGATGAACCCCAGACAAATGGCAGTTACAAAATCAGGCAAATGATAATTAAAATAATGGAGTATACACATATACATATACACCCATAAGCAAAATCAAAACAGTCCAACAAAAATAAAGTACAGTAGATCTGGCAAACAAAGGAAATAAAAAATTATATTTACCAGTTAAGAGCAAAACTAACTAAAGCACAAACTGGAAAACCAAACTAAAGCAAGGTGCCAAGTGGGGAAGAAAGCAATGAAAACAAAACTTACAAATATGTTGAGAGGAAAGGAAAGAAAGAAAAGAAAGAAGAAATAGATATGCAAAGTTAAATAGAGGTAGATGAAGAAGATTTATATACATTAAAGATTAACTGCAGGGAAAAAGAATAATAAGAAAGGCAAACAAAGAAATAAATGTAAAAAAATACAATAGGTTTAAAAAAATTAAAGTAAAAGAGAAAAGAAAAAAAAAAAAGGAAGAAGAAAGGGAAAAAAAGGAAAAACTCCACAGAACTGCAAAAGCCTAACATAGAGGCAGAGGTTTATAATAACAATAAAAAATGTGACTGAGAAAAAAATATCAAAAGTTTAATTAGATTTCATAGTGCCAACAAATTGACAACTACTACAGAGGTGGGGTGGGGAAGAAAAAAAAGGGAAAAAAAAAATCCAAAAGAATCTACAGAACAAGTCGAAACATAAGAAAAACAAATGTTTTCTTGAGTCACTGCTGTCAGAGTCCTTTCCCTCGCTGGCAGTCACGGTCCACCTCACCTCCCTAGGACGCCCTCCAACACTGTGCTGGTCTCTGGACCTGCTGTGGGGGCAGCTCAGACTCTAATCTGGTCCTACTCTGGTGTGTGCTTGCCTCCAGCATCAGCAGCTCTCAGAACTGGTGTGTTTTCTTTTGTGGGAGCTTTCAAAGTCCTTTTATATATTCCACAGACACAGAATCTGTGGATCTAGTTGATCACGCAGCTCTCTAAATGTGGACACTTTCCCAGTGCAAGAGGCAGAGCTTAAGCAGAGCAGTAGTCACACTGAACTGAGACAGAAACAAGAGCTTGAGGCTGTTGAAGTGGCTGGAATTTGTAGGACAAGGTACCTGAGTAAATGGAGTGTGCCCATTTGAATGTACTTAATGCCACTGAACCCTTGTGCATGTTTTATCACAATAAAAAAAAAAAATACTGCTTAAGAAAGAAAAAGAAAATTGTGCAAAGGTTGGGTAAAGGTCACTAAAAGTCTGCCCTGGGAGCTCACCCTGAGCCCTTAGGCCCAGGCTAAGTTGTATTTGAATGTCTAAAGACTCTGTAATGCCTAACAGAGAGTGGCAGCTGAGGGGGTGAGAGCCAAATGGAGATATCAGGGTTGTACATTGCCAGGACACACCTGAAGTCCAGTTTAGCCAGAGAAGGGACACTTATAAAGCTTCTCATGCATTTGGGTGATGTCCACCAAAAGCCACATTTTAGGAATGAGGACATTGGCACATCCAAAGGCTAAAGTCAAAACCAAAAGAAATTCACCTCAACAAAAAAATAAAACCAAGATAGACAGGTTCACCAAAAAAAAAAAAGACAAGACAAAACACCTAAAGGACTTAACAGCAATATTAAGACAGCAAAAGAGTCAGTGTATTTAAAGAGGATAAATACATATTATCTGTTCTGGAAAACACAGAGAAAGAATTATCAAAAAATACAAAAAAAGCAAAGCCTCAGTTACCTGTGGGACATTGGTAGAAGTCTATTCGCATTTTGGGTGCTTCCCTGGTTGTTCAGCTGGTAAAGAATCTGCCTGCAATGCAGGAGACCCCAGTTCAATTCCTGGTTTGGAAAGATCCCCTGTAGAAGGGATAGGCTACCCACTCCAGTATTCAAGGGCTTCCCTGGTGGCTCAGATGGTAAAGAATTGCCTCCAATGCAGGAGACTTAGTTCGATCCCTGGGTTGGAAAGATCCCCTGGAGAAGGGCATGGCAACCCTCTCCAGTACTTTTGCCTGGAGAATCCCCACGGACAGAAGAGCCTGGCAGGCTACAGTCCATGGGGTCACAAAGAGTCAGACACTACCGAATGACTAAGCACAGCACACACACACAGAGCATGTACATTTTGAGTTCCAGAAGCAGAGGAGAGATGGGAGAGGAAAAAAACTTCAAAGAAAATTTTAAACTTTTCAGTAGCTGAAATTTTCCAAAATTTTAAGGATAATACAAAGAAAACCACTTAGGTATATTGTAGTAAAACTGCCAAAAAACAAAACAAAAATGCTACACCTTAAGATGCTAGAAAAAGAACAATAATTAAACTCAAAGCATAAAGAGGCAGGGAAATAAAGATAGCAGGTGTCAATGAAGTAAGACATAAACATAGAAGAAATTAACAAAGAAACAAACTGGTTCTTTGCAAAGAGTAGTAAATTGATGAATCACAAATATCAAGAATAAAGAACATACTATATACACTTGAAGAATAATTTTAAATATTATGAATAATCAATACATTTGACAACTTAGATAAAATGAACAAATTCCTGTAAAAATACAGCTAATCAAAATTGACACAGAAAGAAACAGAAATTTCAAATTGCCCTATATCTATTTATGACACTGAACTCATCAGAAAAAAACATTTTCACAAAGAAAATTCAAGGCCCAAGATGGTTTTACTGGTGAATTCTATCAAATATTTGAGAAGAACTTTATATCAACTCTACACAAATTGTTAGAAAATATTTAGAAAGAGAGAGTAAACACATTCTAACTCATTTTATGAGATTAAATAACCTTAATACTAAAATCTAATTAAGTTATTTCAAGAAAAATGAATTACAGATCAAAGTCTTTTATGAATATAAAAGCACAAAAAGATGAACTTGGTAATACCTACAAGTCTACAAAGCTCAAAAACTTCAGGTTGAGTGAGAGACAAGACACAAATATATATTCTATAATATTTTTGTAAAAAGTTCAAGAAAAGGCAAAATGAAATCTAAAGTGGATTTCTTATGTGAGTGAGCAAAACTCAATCAGTTGTGTCTGACTCTTTGTGACCCCATGAAATTCTCTAGGCAAGAATACTGGAATGAATTGGCATTTCCTTCTCCAGGGGATAGGATGATTAGGTCGCCATTTCCTTCTCCTTCTCAATCCCAACCCAGGGATCGAACCCAGATCTCCTGCGTTGCAGGTAGACTCTTGACCATCTGAGCCACCAGGAAAGTCTTTATAGAGTGGGGGAAAGAGATGCAGATTTGCCAGGAAGAGGCATAAGAGTATTTTCTGTGATGCTGGAAGTATTCTATATCTTGACTGAGGTGAAGATTATAAATATACATATAGAGATGATAGAGAAAGATAAGGATAGAATAAAAATCCACCAAATCATACACTTAAAATTTGTGCATTTTTATGTATGTATATTTGACCTCAATTAAAAAAAAACTGTCTAGAAGACAAAACAATCAGAGTTTGATGGCCAATTACATATAGTGATTGTTAGAGAAATGCAGTTATGACAGAATACAGATATTCGGGAATAAAAATGAAATTTGAGGAAACCTTTTTCCTGCCTTAAAACTGCTTGAATTTCTCTACCTGGAACTACTTAGAAAAGATAAGGGATACAGAGTGGGAAAAGATATGGTCTTAAAGGAGTTTAAAATCAGTGAGTTAGAAACATATAATTCTGATATAGGTAATTATAATGCATTCATCCTGTAATTGAAATATAACAACAACTTACAGGAAATGGAATAGATTGTTGATATCCTGTGCTGCTAAATATAATGTTTTAGGGGCTTAGTGAAGTTCATCCACAGTGAGTTGCCTTCTCTTCTGATCTGCACATACTGGAAGGTTTGTTTGAATTTTTGGCAAATAAGGACATGGAAAAATGATGATTGCAAAGGAAAGGAACATGAAAGGAACAAAGGGATGAAAATAGCATGAGAAAGCATTACTTTATAATTCTAGTACATATTGATTGATTGAACTGGTATTTTTCAAGCTCTGTCACATCTGCATTATAAAGCCGTCACCATGCAGGATATTGATGAATACTCTAAAACATGCAAATAAGTAAGAGAGATCATTTTTCACAAAGTTTTGGTTAATGAGAATGACTTGAGTCCCAGAGGGAGAGGTAAAGGAAACAGGTCAGCCTTGGCATTCAGAAGAAGAAAGTCGTGTTCCCTCTGCTGCACTGCGGAAGTTGTGATCATATAGGAGCTCTCTGCCGGAGTTCCATTAATTGTAGGGTAGAGATCCACTCTCTGCCTGCCAGCTAACTGGAGGAGAACACACAGACTCTAGTTAAAGAGAATTAACAATTGTGTTCCATAAGAATCTACTGATGAGGTGAATTAGCATGAACACGTTTGTATTCATGACAGCTTGTAGTTTTCTTTAAGAGAAAAAAAAAAAAGCAAGACTACTACCCAATTAAATTGGTAGAGGTGTAACAGGGTAATATAATTTATTAGCCATATTTGTGTATATCAAGTGAGGCAGAATACAATCGAATTTTTTTAAGAATGTAAATTAAGTCAATGAACATACCTGGATATCCTCAAATATTGTTCCTTTTAATTTGAAATTGTTTTAGAACAGTAGACTCAAACATAGAAATTAAGAGACATATATGTATACATATAGGGGGCTTCCCTGGCGGCACTAGTGGTAAAGAATCTGCCTGCCAATGCAGGAGACCCAAGAGACGCAGGTTCAATCCCTGGGTTGGAGAGCTCCCCCGGAGGAGAGCATGGCAATCCACACTAGTATTCTTGCTTGGAGAATCTGGGGGACAGAGGAGCCTGGAGGGCTACAGTCCATAGGGTTGCAGAGTTGGACACAACTGAAGCGACTTAGCACACATGCATGCGTATATACATATAGCTGATTCACTGCACTTACAGCAGAAACTAACACAACATTGTAAAGCAGTTATACTCCAATTTAAAAAACAGAGACATATATCTGTATTTCTGTCATTATAAGCAATGCTGTCTAATCTGTCTTCTTTAGCTGTTCAAGTTTTTGTTAATTTGGAATTTTAGATGTGGATTTTAATCATTAATTTCATAGCCTATGTATTCTTCAAGAATTACTTTGAGATTTGTGGTGCCCTATGACTGATATGAATGGCCCCCATGCAGATATGCACTATATTAACACTGGTTAGCTACACATTTTGTGGTTCCATTGCTTAGGACTAATTTTTTAAACTAACTCTTCCCCACTTTGGGGTTCACTGTTATAACTTATTACACAGTCTTTTAAAATCTTCCTTAGATCATTTTTTCAAAAAAAAAATTGAGAGTAATATATTTTTGTTTGTTCTTGCCCTGTTTGAGAATGTTTCTACTGCTTTTTCATATAAGTGAAAAATGAATAGGATATAGAATTTTGCCTGGTGTCTCCTTCCATCAAAATTCTGGGAAGATTTTTCCAAGTACTTCTGGTTAATTTAGTGCAAGGCAAAAATCCAATCCCAAGGGGAATTGTTTTACTTTTGCAGGAAATATGTTTTAAATATTCTTCTATATTTTCCTTGCCTAAATATGTATAGATGTGTTTTTCTTTATCTTTTAAATGCAAACATCCCACCAGCTTAAATATAGATTAGGTATAGATATAGATCTTTTTCTTCGGTTTTCTCTAATCTTCAGTGAGCACTTTGAATAGAATTATTTATTCCTCCAAAAAATATCCATTGAGTACTTTTTGTGTACCAGCCACTGTTCTAAACTCTAAGGACACAATAATGAAGAGAAGAGACAAAACCCCCTGTCTTTGGGGAACTTATATTCCAGTAGGAGAGAAATAAAACTAAACAAGCATTAGATTTTGTTACACAAAATTGCTATTTTTAAGTCAAAAAGTGGACTAATGTCAGCTATTTCATATGGCTCAACTTATCAAACTTACAGTAGACAAGATGGTGATAAGGGCTGAGGAGAACATTAGAGCCAGGTAAGGGGACGGGAGGTTATCCGGCAGAAAAGGTGGTTATAATTTTCTCCATCGTCCACGGTGCTCTGTATTTTGACGATGCACAACAAATACATAACGTGGCTGGCAGACTTTCACCTGCCCTAACCCTGCCTACTTTTTTCAATCTCATCTCAAGTCATTTTCTACCTCTGATCCAGCCATGCCGTTCATCTTACTCTCCCCCTGAATACACCTCTTCTTCCTCTCCTAATCAGATGTCTCCAACTATTTTAAAGCTTATTCTTCCACTTGCATCTTTTTCTATTCCAAATCCTGCTCTGGTGATGTTCCCTAATTCCATTTAACTCAGTTTCATATACTCCCCCCTTGCCTGAGTTGTACTTTGAAAATCGGTTGAGAACCCAATTTTTCCAGTTCTGAAAACTGTTCTGAAAAGGGTTTGTCCTTCTGGTAATTAACATCACGCTCTAGTGGTTCTCAATTCAGATTTTATTCATTTAGAAGCTCTAAAAAATTTCAGTCCCTGGCCGCATCCCAGAGGAATTAAATCAGAATTTCCAGAGCAGAGTCCTCATATCATGACTGCTTAAAAACCATCCCAAGTGACGATAAGTTCTAAAACTTATCATCTGAAGAACTGAAGAAGCTCTGAAGAACTTTATAACATCCCAAGACCTTGTGTGGACTCTAAAAAAGTACAACAAACCAGTAAATATAACAATAACAACAACAAAAAGAAAGACTCACAGATATATGCAATAGAACAAATGAATGGTTACCAGTGAGGAGGATGGAGGAGACACATAGTGGTCGGGAAGTAGGAGGTCAAATGCTGACTGTAGGTGGAGATGTATTAGACAAAACAGGGGAAATTGTCAATATTGTATAATAGCTGTAGCTGGAAAGTAAACTTTTAAAATTGTGTAAAAACTTAGTTTTGGACTTCCCTGGTTGTCCAGTGATTAAAACTCCATGTTTCCACTACAGGGGACCAGAGTTCCAGCCCTGGTCAGAAAAGATCCACATGCCGTATAGCAAGGGAAAATAAAAAAGCTTTTTAAAAAGAAAATAATTTTAGAAAAATTTTATATTCTTAAAGAATATTTGAAAAAGTGGATATGCTTTTCTCTAATTTTTACCTTAATTCATGCACTTTAAAGATGTGACGAAGTAAAAATGTGGACGGGGGGTTGGGGAGAACAAACAGGGGCACCACATTTATAACACACACACACACACAATAAGCAAATAATTCTGATCTGTTGATATAGTAAAAAAGAAGAAAAATCCTAATGCTTGAGGCTCACCCCCTAGAGATCTGATTTTATCAGTTCTGGGGGTTCTGTGTTAGTTGCTCAGTCGTGTCCAACTCTTTGCGGCCCCGTGGACTGTAGCCCTCCAGGCTCCTCTGTCCATGGGATTTTCCAGGCAAGAATACTGGAGTGGGTTGCCATTCCCTTCTCCAGGATTTTCCTGACCCGGGGATCCAACCCAGGTCTCCTGTATGGCAGGCAGATTCTTTCTGTTCTGAGCCGAGTCAAGATGTAAATCCAGCCTGGGTCCAGACTCTACTCTCTCAGTCATGAGTCTAGACTACCTTGCCTCTAAGTGGCCTGGAATAGCCCCAAGGCAGGTTTTACATAACACTAAAAATATTTTTTAAATGGAACTTGACTCAAATTTAAATAAAACTGCATTTATACTTGCCTTTCTATATTTTATTTGTACATAAAATAATCCAACCACACAGCTGAACTCCATGTTCTAACCTGAAGATTCTGAAAATGTAATCAAATCCGTAAGTGACGCAGTCCAAGGCTATGTTTTCTAAAAGTGTCCTTGAAGACACTAAAGAGGGAACATGAAATATTTTCACTATTTTTTAAATCCTAATGGAAATCACATTAAGAACCTGTTTCATTTTGAGCCAACACAGGTCAATAAAGACATCAACTTTTCTTTTGTCTGGAATTTGGAATACTAAAACTAGGATCTCCACTAACCTAAAACTGTCCACCAAGTGTGAGCGTATTCAATTATCTGAAAATAGAAAAATGACCCAGTTATTATTGACTGGTTCAGTAGACAAACTTTCACAATACTGGGTACACAGAAGAAATAATAAAGGAATTGTTTGTGAAAAAAACCAAACGGCAATGATACATTAATTTTCTACTCAGGACAGAACATGTTAGTGACAAAGTTATTCACAGACTCTGCTCTTCTCATTTCTATCCTAGTTATTTATTTATTTTTTTCCATTTAGACATTAGAGCTAGTACAGGAGAGTTAGCAAAAATGGTCCATCTTGCTTAACCAAGAAGTAAATGTGATGGCTCTTGCCATGAGGATGTTCGAGGTAGTGTAGCTATTGCTGAGTCTAGGACATATGCACCTGCAAGTACACGTTCTTCCTCTGGATTTGCTATCTCCTATGCTGGGGTTACTCTCAGGCAGATTCCTCACATGGTGACACAGAGCCCCACTAGCTACATTCAGACTGACTGGTAGGGAAGAAATAAAGAGTGCTTCTTTCTTGAGATTGCCAGTAAAATATTTCAGGAGAGCATGGATGGGACACTTTTAGAACCTGGGAGTAGAATCAGCCCTACTTTGTTCAAGGGGAGGCATTTTCCCAAAAGGATGCTAGTCTGGCCAACAGGGTATGTCTATTAAAGGGGAAACCATGGTTATACTACGGGACTTCCCTAGGGGTTCAGTGGTAAAGAATCTGCTTGCCAATGTAGGAGACATGGATTCAATCTCTGGGTCGAGAAGATCCCTTGGAGAAGGAAATGGCTACCTACTCCAGTGTTCTTGTCTGGGAAATCCCATGGACCAAAACCTGGTGGGCTATAGTACATGGGGTCACAGAGAGTCCTTCACAACTGAGGATGTAAGTATGTATTGTTATACTTCAGGATCTTCAAAGACCTTCAGAGTCAAGGTTCATCTAACCTTGTCCATGAAACATTATTTTCTGTGACAGTTTTCCTATTGATCAATATCATAGAGAAGCTCAAGTGAGAGGAAAGCATATAGTTGAACCATAAATATTTGTACTTCCTCAGACACAATTCCTTCTGTTAACTTCAAGTACTTTTTTTTAGGTCTTTAATTTTAGGAAATGTTTGGATGTCACTACTGTGTACAATAAAATAAAATATACAATAAATACAATAAAAATTGTATATAGTCTTTAAAAAAGATCTTTGAAGTTTGACAGACTGCTTTTGCATTTCCTATTATGATCTGGGCATTTATTGTTCTCTATTAAGAATAAACTTTGAGATTCAATGTTGATCTGTATTGATCACTCTGAACTCATGATCCTAAGATTCAAACTACTGCTTTGCAGTCAGGGTATTCAGACAATCATTTTCATCCTGATTGAATCTCATTTAACATCCTAGTAAGATTTTTTTAAAGCAAAGACCAGGAACCATGTTGGATTTCACGTTTCAGTAAGCCAAATTTAAAAAATAGAGATATAAGCTCAACAATGAGAATTTCACCATACTTCTCATTCTTCTGCTTTTCTTCAAAATGAGCCTCCCCTGTTTGCCTGGTGTCTTTCACCTTCAAACTGTCCTTTCTCCAACAGCCCTACTCCTTTAGAAGATACATGTTTACTTAGAGAAATCTAATTTGTGTTTTGTTAATGCGTGCTGTCTCTACTCGCTATATTACATTAAACGAGAAATAGAGTTACTAAAAAAATCATATCACTTGAAATCACTCATAAGCTATCAACAAGGGAATCCATATACCAATTTCCTTTTTGCTTTATAACCATCCCCAGCACTAAGTTGACCTTTACCTAAACAGGACTATAATTGCAGTTAAGATTATATAATTTACAATAACAACAAAAAATTACTTTGGAGGAACTGCTACTGGGCACGAATGTCTCACAACCATTAAGTGTATCATTCATCTTGAGAAGAAAATTATTCTTATCCACATCGACATTTTTAACATAAACTGTAGTACTCTCCATTGGCACCTTTTTACGTACCCATTAATCTCAATAGGAAGGCCTCAGTCTCACCCACCTAGTCTCTGAAGTTTGGATGTCACTACTGTGTACAATAAAAATTGTATATTCATGAAGTCCATTTGTTTTATGTCCTTCTCTCTGTCAAAGCCTCCCAAGCAGCATATGCTTTGCTCTGTGGAGAATAAAATCAAATTTGTCTGTCTTGTCATATTGTCATCAAAGTGATAGTATCACAATTAGATTAACATTTTGTGAAGGAGCTGGAGGGAGGGAATGAAATAGGAGCACATTATAATAAAATCCACTTAACCCTTTCAGTCACAAAATCCCTTTTTCTCTAGCACCCGGAGGCAAAGAAGGCAATCAGACTCTAAAATAAGTGACACTGTCAAATTATTATGATCTATGTTGGAATCAAATAGGTCAGTTACTAGGCCTGCGAGGTACATTTTCATTTGAAAGGACCATTAAGATTTTTGTGACAACAACAATCTGACGAAATAAGACACTTCCTAGGGTTCTTTAATCAGTTTGGGATTAAGTCAGCAAGAACTGGTCAGAGTGACTGGTGACAATATTTGACCCTTATATTTGTACTCATTGAAGTCTTAGGTGCCAACTCAAGGAAAATGTCATATCCTGTAATGGTTTAGCCCTAGGGAATTCACTGAGCTAAAATTTCTATGGACAGCACAAAAAATTTATTTCCATTATTCTGATAGCTTCAAAAGACTGAGGTTCAAATAGCAATTTTTGTGAGCCAGAACAGAGTCACGAAGAATAGGTTGAAATTGGATAACAACTCTAGTGCCGGTTATTCTTCGGACAAGTTTTTCCTCTTTCCCATTGTGTGGAGAACAATAGAACTCACATGTGCAAGAAAGTCATTTCAAAAATGGAAGCTACCTCTAGTCTTTTCCTTTGCAGAAAAAGGAGTAAGCTATCTTACTCCTTAGTGAAGGAGTCTTCACTAAGGGCTTCCTGGAAGCACAGGAAAGTCATTGTTCCGCTGCCTGTGAGGGTGTCGGGTGAGAGCTTTTGAGTCCCTGGGGCTGCCACGGTCCTCATGACCGGCACTGGTGTTGGACCATGGTAGCCTGTTTATGACCCCTTCTCCAGGGAGGAGGCATCTTTAGAGGTTAAGAGTCACAGTTCTTAGAGTACAGTCATATCCCAGCCAGCCTCTTACATAACCTTTCCTCATCCCTAAGCTGTCTCTTGTCTGTAACTTTTTTAACATCAATTAATCCATCACTAAATCATGTACTGTGTGGTATTTTTCTCTCATTAATTTATATCCATCAGTCATACCTGCCTCTCCAACATCATTTCCTACCACCTACCTACAACCCTCCAGGTCACCTTATTTCCCACATCGCAACAGCTGCCTTCTATACATCTCTTATCCTTTCATACACAGTTTTTAGAATGACCTCACCTTCCTTCATCTTCAAGACTTAGCTCAAGTGTCACATCTCTAAAGAGATACCGTATAAAAAGCACCTTTGGTCCATTCATTGCCCTATCATAATTTCCCCATAAAATTGTGATGATAACCTATATTTCTTTAGGCTGTAAGAAACCAAAATGATAACTTAGATCCATTTCTTTAACTCTAACATACAGGCCCTTACCCAGCTTATAGAAAGTACTCATTAAACCAAAAGAAGGAAAGAATCAATTCATGAAGAGTATCAAAACATGTATGAAAGACAGTGATGGTCTCTAGCATATCAGACATTCACAGAGGAGAAATCATATGCAGTGGAAATTTGGCTTGTGTTTGGATTGGAGTTGTTTACTTATATCAGAAGAAGACATGTGCTGTTGATTTGAGCAACACATGTGACAAGAACTCATTTTATTCTTGAGAAGAAGGAAATGAACTGTGGCCTGGTCCAACCAAATGGATTTGTCACTGGCAAAACAAGCAAGCTCACATAACTTTGATTATTAGATTACTGTTTCCTGGAAAGAGATTTGTAGTAGCTTGTGGAGTGGTGTGCGAGTTTGCTCTTGTTTTTGAGTTTGCTATTATCTTAAATTATTGTATTAAATAATAATAGCAATAATAATATTTTATATGTTGAGAAAAAGTGAAATTTAGTCACTCAGTCGTGTCTGACTTTTTGTGACCCCATGGACTATAGTCTGCCAGTCTTCTTTGTGACCCCGTGGACTGTAGCCCACCAGGCTCCTTTGTTCATGAAATTCACCAGGCAAGAATACTGGAGTGGGTTGCCATTTCCTTCTCCAGCGGATCTTCCCAACCCAGGGATTGAACCCAGGTCTCCTGCATTGTGGGCAGATTCTTTACTGTTTGAGCCACAGGGAAGCCCTGAAATGTTGAGATTTTACTGTAAACTCTTCATGCATTAATTTACTCAAGACTTAGAAGAACCCTTTGGATTAGATATTATTATAATCCCCATTTTATAGATAAGGAAACTGGGTCACAGTGTGCCTAATGACATTCTGATCATATCTTGAAATGACATAAAGCTGAAATAAGGAGTTATCTATTGGATCATAAAGGCAGGCTTTCAACAGAGCTCAGTAGACTGGAATAATGGAAGAAAAATTCAATTACTATGTATAGGGAGTCTATGACAGAAGTTTGTTTGCAGAAAAATAGAGCTTTTATTAAAGGTCTAAGAAAGATCCCAAATAATGGTGGTATTAGGAAAAAATTTCGTAAGTTTATTTACTGGCTCATCTTAAGAACCCTGCCAATAGTCAGGGAAATTTCCAATATCACCTCTTCTTGGAGATGGAACTCAATAATTTGACACCAGATGCGTCAGACATTTCTGCACGAGGAATTACTGAAGCCAATCCAAGTGCTATTACAACATTTCATTACCATATTCCAGGATAACCTGCCAATTTCACCTCTTGTCCTTCAACTTTGTCATTTATCATCCTTAATGATGCCGTTTCCCAGTCTTGGAAGGAGCAGCTGTTAGGTATCTATAGGATGCCCTCCTCAGTTAATTCTTCTCGGGTGGTATCTCCTCACTCAAAGTGTCTTAGCTAACCAAGGCAATTTACAGATATCCAAGTTCAATACCATGTTAATATCATCATTTAGATCATTTAGATAGGAGGATTTGGAACTTTCAGGCACATTTTGCATGAAAACTTGTAGTGATTCTCTTCTTCATTTTTCCTGAATAGAAATGCCTATAAAATAAGCAATTTAGAATAAATTGCACACACGTTATCTCAGTCTTTTCTTAGAATAGGGTCATTTTTACACATCCCTCCACATCTTTACCTCTAGTGAGGCTTCCAGAAACCTTACAACAACAGAGAAGTAAACTTATACCCCACAAATAATTCTAGGGATTAGGCAGATCTGAAAGTTGTGGTCTCAAGGTATTCTCAAGGGCCGTGGTAAAACAGCCCAATCATGGTACATGGCCTCTTAGAACCACTCTTCAAATCGATTTGTTGAAATGGAGCAAAATGATAAATTGTTGCTTGGGTTTTCAAATGACATAGTATTGATAAAATCTGTCTGTAATTTCTTTTTAATACAATTTATTATTATATTTCTGAATGGAAAAGTTATATATTTAAATGATTTTAGAAATAATACTTTATGTTTTAAAAAATCTTTTCAACTGGGTGGACTACAACAAAATTGCTTCACTAAGAACTAAACATCAGCTTACTAGGTGGCTAAGAGGGCAAAGAATCTGCCTGCATTGCAGGAGACCTGGGTTCAATCCCTGGGTTAGGAAAACCTCTGGAGAATAGGTCTCTGACCTTCAGAGGAGCAGGACACCAGTGTTTCTTCCCTTCCTCCCACTTCCCAGCTCTGTGTTATAGAAATTGTATTCTGGGTTGGCATAGCCTAGAGAACTGCATTCTTTTTCCTTCCCTAACTCTTAGAGTATGCTCTATTCAGCATGCCAGTCAGTTACTGGGGCCTGGTGGCTCCCTGCTCCATATGCCTGATCCCAGCATTCTTTTTTTTTTTTTTTTTAATTTATTTTTTTAATTATTATTATTTTTTTTTCCAGTGGGTTTTGTCATACATTGATATGAATCAGCCATGGATTTACATGTATTCCCAATCCCGATCCCCCCTCCCACCCCCCTCTCCACCCGATTCCTCTGGGTCTTCCCAGTGCACCAGGCCGGAGCACTTGTCTCATGCATCCCACCTGGGCTGGTGATCTGTTTCACCATAGATAGTATACATGCTGTTCTTTTGAAATATCCCACCCTCACATTCTCCCACAAAGTTCAAAAGTCTGTTCTGTATTTCTGTGTCTCTTTTTCTGTTTTGCATATAGGGTTATCGTTATCATCTTTCTAAATTCCATATATATGTGTTAGTATGCTGTAATGTTCTTTATCTTTCTGGCTTACTTCACTCTGTATAATGGGCTCCAGCTTCATCCATCTCATTAGGACTGGTTCAAATGAATTCTTTTTAATGGCTGAGTAATATTCCATGGTGTATATGTACCACAGCTTCCTTATCCATTCATCTGCTGATGGGGCATCTAGGTTGCTTCCATGTCCTGGCTATTATAAACAGTGCTGCGATGAACATTGGGGTGCACGTGTCTCTTTCAGATCTGGTTTCCTCAGTGTGTATGCCCAGAAGTGGGATTGCTGGGTCATATGGCAGTTCTATTTCCAGTTTTTTAAGAAATCTCCACACTGTTTTCCATAGCGGCTGTACTAGTTTGCATTCCCACCAACAGTGTAAGAGGGTTCCCTTTTCTCCACACCCTCTCCAGCATTTATTGCTTGTAGACTTTTGATCCCAGCATTCTTGTAGCACAGAGTCCATGCTGGTTAGACAAGTCTTATAGACCAGAAACTAGTATGCATCTCTCCAGTTTCTGTGGAGGTATCACTCCAGGAGGAAATGGTTACTGTCCCTACTCCTAGCTGTGGTGCAGTGAGCCCAAGGTCCTGCCCAGGGAGGAGAGATAAACTATAAAGATGGTAAGCTCCACCTGGGGGGACTGACTTTATTTGGAACAGGATGCAGAGAACTTCGTGTCTAAGGGTATTCATTGTCAAAGACAGTGGAGAACTTGGTGAAGAGTGATTGAAAGGAGACTTCTTGTTCTGTAAAACAAGAAAATCACAGTGCAGCCAGAAATTTAGAACAGAAATAGTCAGAAAGAACTCTCCTGGGATCACAGTCAATTCTGGTCTGGAAGCTATGTGCACACACTAGGCTGTACCCATATAGGACCAATCAAAGAAGAACACGGACAGACTTGAAAGCATTTTTAAAACCACACATAGATCTGCATGGGATAGAAGCCTAGCTGGTTCAAAAGACTTCAGTAGAACCGTGGACAATGGGCAACTTTAACTCAGGAGCAACAAGAGGCTCCTCTGATACAGGAACACTAGAAATCCAGGCTTAAAAATAAACCATACTCATCCTTAGTAGCTGGGAAGATTGGATGCATGCCCAAGGCTGTAGGCTCTCAGAAATGACCAGAAACAACACCTCTGAGCTTATGAATAAACAAAATGCACAGTCATGAACCCCTGGAACTATGAAAGCAGTGTCCATGACACAGGCATCCAAAGAGTGAAAATATAACTGGCTGAGGGAGCTTAAGCATAAACTTTGACCAGCAAATGACTTCTGTTGACTTAAGGTGACCTCTAGAAATTTAAAAGATAAAGCAAGGAAAAAGTCTGAGTAAGAACATCATTGGCTGGACTGTGTCAGGAAAATGGACTTCATAGAAGTAGTTCAACCAATCACTAAGCAAATAAACGAAGAGCCAACTAACAATAACCAGCCCCAGGATAGAATCAGTATCTGGAGTTGTTATAATATATTAAATAAAATGCTCAGTTTCAGAAAAAAAAAAGTGCAAAGAAATGGAAAACATGATTCATACCAACTTTAGTTTATTGATAGTAACAAATGCACCTGACTAATGTCAGATGTTAAAAAGAGAGGAAACAGAGTGTAGGAAGTCATTGTCTTTGCAATTTCTCTGTAAATCTTACACTGTTCTAAAATGAAGCGGAAGAAAGACAAAGCAAAACAAATGGAATTATAAATTTGAAAAGTACAATAATCGAAATGAAAAATCCACTAGAGGGATTCAACAGTAGATTTGAGTTGATAGAAAAATCAAGATTATACAACCTGAAAAAAGAAACAAGAAAGAATGAAGAGAAATGAGCAGAATCTCACAGAATTGTAGAACACCATGAAGTACACAGCCCTGTGGTACATACACCATTAAGGCTTCCCAGACAGCGCTAATGGTAAAGAACCCCTGCTAATGCAGGAGATAAAAGAGATGCTGGTTTGATTCCTGGGTTGGGAAGATATCTTGGAGAAGAAAATGGCAACCGATGCCAGTATTCATGCCTGGAGAATCCCATGGACAGAGGAGCCTGGCAGGCTATAGTCCATGGGGTCACAAAGAGTTGGACATGACTGAAGTGACTTTGCACATGCACACGCACACATTAAGTATAAAAACCCATATAAACAGAAGTATCAGAAGAGAGAGAAAAGGGGACACAAAAAATTAAGAAAATAATGGTTGAGAATACACCAAATTTGATGATAAATACTAATTTCCATGTTCAAGAAGCTTAACAATTCATCTGTGGCTCTGTAAATACCCTCAAGGGGAAAGCAATAAATGTGAACCTCAACAAATATGATTCCTTCACCAAGGATCAAATCTCTAACACTTTCTGCCTGCTTTTGATCTCTCAATGCTTGTGTATGCAAATATATGTGTGTATATATATATACACACATATATCAGAATTTATTACTGTTATCAGTAAGAAAATGAGTATAATAAAAGCTACCCCCACCATTATATGAACCTGGGACTTTTATAGCTCTTCTAAACTTTATTTTAAACATTAAAATTGTGAAACATTTTGCAGTTTCATATGCTAAAGCTAGGATGAAGTCTTATGACATTATAAAAAGATACTTCATATTGAATATTACTTCCAATGGGACTCAACTAAAACTTGCAAGCCAGGAATGGCAGCCTCTTAATTTGGGGAATTGGGTCAAAGTTAATGAATTTTGGAATGACATAGACCGAGACTGAAATTGTAACTCTAAAATGTACTGGCTGTGTAACCTTGAATAAGTTCGCAATCTCATAGCATCTATTTTGTAACCTGCAAAATGGGGATGATATTTACCCAATAGAAGTGTAAGAAATAAATAAATGTATGTAAAGCAGCTATTATGGTACCTGATATGTAATTTTACTGCCCTAATACCCTTCCCTCCCATCCAATATGGTTGTTGTTCCATTTCTGTCACGTCCTGTCTTTTGCAACCCCAAGGTCTGTAGCCCTCCAGGATCCTCTGTCCATTGAGTTTCCCAGGCAAGAATACTGGAATAGGTTGCCATTTCCTCCTCCAGGGGATTTTCCCCACCCAGGGATCAAACCCACGTCTCCTGCATTGTCAGGCAAATTCTTTACCAGTGAGCTGCCAGGAAAGCCCTTGCAATATGGTAAACCATACAAAACAAACAAACTTCCTAGAAAAACAGTTCCAAAAGCCCTTCATACAAGTTCATTGTTAAAGGTCATAGAATGTTAAGCTTCTTGTCAGAAGTCACCTATTTCAACTTTCCTGTTTCAGTGGTGAGAAAACAGATGCACAGATTCACTCTTTAAATGACTATTAAACTTAAGCCAAGAATGTTCCTGAGATCCCAAGCCCAAGTGCAATGGATCCTAGTAGGTGCTGGATAAAAACTTATTGCAGAGCAGAATGAATGAGTGTGTGACTGTATGAATTGTCAAGCATCACATTCACCATATTTTAATGACTAAAATACCACATATCATAAGCTGTACCATTATTTTATGCACTACTGATAAAGAAAAAGCACTGTCAGTTAAACTATATACATCACAGACAGCCAGGTGCATCCTGACTTCATAGATATTAAAAGATGACCAAATATATATTTTAGAATCTATGAAATAAAGAATTAATCAAGGGTAGATCCAAATCTCCCTATTTCCAGTCCAATTTTTTAATAATACCACACCATCTCATTCTTTCAGTGAAAACACTTTATGTCCTCAAAGATCATTACAAATATATGTGTGTGTGTATATACATATATATATACACACATATATCAGAATTTATCTTTAAAAATCATTCCATTAAGATATGTAAGCAAAGATTTTCCTATTCAAATATAAATGCTCATAGACTTTAAATTCTGACTAGGTTGTATCCAGAGATTTATAATTTTCAGACCCAAACAAAAACAAAACAGAAACAAAAATCAAAATATCTTGTGGATATGAAATACATGATAGGCAATTAAAAAGAAATTAAAAGGATACAGTTTGGAAGTGGATGATGAGAAACAGGTAAAGGAAAATTGAGAGACTATAAGAAGAATACTCTGCCAACTTAATTTTTGTCCTGGTTGTTCTTGGTTACTATAAGTTTTGTTTACCATAGATTCTGAAAGTGGAGGAAAGTTTTCTTGATGAACATTATTTAATAACCTAGTGAAACTGGTTCTGAAATAAAAATTCCTCCTCTTTTCTTGCCATTGATTATAATATCCAAGCCTTTTTTAAAACTCAAGTATAGGCCAAAATATACCCAAAGTTTTATGGTTGCATGAAGGAGGCTTACAACCACAATAATTACAGAAGGTGGCAGAAATTAATACAACAATGTTGCTCAAGGGTCACTAGAGAAATCAAAGTAATGAAAAAATTTTGAGAGGAAAAATTTCTATAGGCACATAATCAAATCAAATTGTGTTTATTCATTCAATCTGAAATCAACTTGTATGACAGATCTGAAAGTGTCAGGCGTGACACTAGGCGCTAAAAAGTCAAAAGTACATCAAATGCGATTTAGGGCATGATCATTGCCTGAGAAGCTCATTCCAGTAGGGGAGCCAGACGTGTGGACAAAGAACACTTGTTCTGGGACCCGCATTCCCAGAACACAAGAGGGAAATGCAGGAAGAGACATTGCCCACTACTTGGTATTGAAACAGAGAGGGGGCAGTTAACTGTGTTCCTAGGAATTGGAGTGAGGATTGATAAATCTGGGTAAGGCTATATTCCAGATGACTCTTGGAGGATGACTAAGTGTTGGCTAAATGGACAAATAGGGAAAACTAATCTGGTTTTCAGGTCAAAGTCTGCAAATAAACATATGGAAAACAGGGCATCTGTCTCGTGATGCCTTCTTGAAAACTTTTCTTCATTTTACTCTCTCACTCTTTGTGGTATTTCTTCCTCTTAGAAAATGTTAAGGCTTTTTAAAAATAGATCCTTGCACCTTATTTACTAGGTGTTCAGGGGAGAACTATTTGTCTCTATTCCTTCTGGGTCCTTGAACTTATTGACCTTCTTATAAAAAGACTGCCAGGATGCTCTAATATCTATTATACTGTCATCGCATGGCTTCCCTTGCTTGGTGTTGCTGTCTCCAGAATCTCTTCTCTGGTGTGAACCACTAACTCGATCTGTACCTGAAATGTTCAAGGACATGCTGATGACACAGGGGTGTCTAGAAGCCAGACAGACGGCTTCAGGCCAGAGAGCTGCTGTGGGAAGCCGTCCACATCTACCTCAATTAGAACTGACAACCAGCCCTGGATTCATAACACAAGATTCCTCAGTGTGGAACATCGGAATCCAGACAGAGAAAAGCAACAACACAAACTGAATTTTTCCATTTCTTTGTTTTGCTTCAGGGCGCCTCCTTTGTTGTCCTTTGTATAAATGTCTCTTTATTTTAAAGGAAATCATTTCCAATGTTCAAACGATTAATCAAAAGTTGTTATTCTGTTGGAATGTCCAAATGACCTGAATGTAGCCCATGGTTAGTGTATGTATTGTAGAAATAGAACAGGGCAAAGACTTCTGAAGTATAATTTACCCTTCTACTGACTTGGTATATAGCTTTGCTGTATAGAATTTATGTTGTCCGGGAAAGTCGGCCATTATTAACATGTAGGACACATTTATACATTCTTATCGCTTAGTTTATTCTAATGATGAGCTGTTTTATCTTGGTAACATGACTTTTGACATCTCTGTGTCTAGGAGCCTCCAAAGCAGGGTACCTACATCCAGAGGATTTGTGAAAATCCTTTAAGCAAATAATAGTAGTACAACAGTACAACTTGTATTTTTGTTTACTTTCTGTCTAAAGTATAAAAAAAGAAATGAAGCTTTACTGATCTTTAATACAGGGATTGAGACTGCCTACACCTTTGGTCCTTATGTGACATATACAGGGAGGAGAAGGGGATGACAGAGGATGAGATGGTTGGATAGCATCAGAAACTCAATGGACACAAGTTTGGGTAAATTCCGGGAGTTGGTGATGGACAGGGAGGCCTGGTGTGCTGCGGTTCATGGGGTCGCAAAGAGTCAGACACAACTGAGCGACTGAACTGAACTGAACTGAACTGAACTGAATGTATCCTGAAAGGAGACTATAAGAGCTACAAAGTGGAGGATTTGATAGTATACCCTTTGTTGTCGTTGCTTAGTTGCTCACCCATGTCCAACTCACTTGCGACCCCATGGACTGCAGCCCTCCAGGCTCCTCTGTCCATGGGATTTCCCAGGCAAGAAAACTGGAGTGGGTTGCTATTTCCTTCTTCAAGGGATCTCCCCAACCCAGGGATCGAACCCAAGTCTCCTGCATTGGCAGGCAGATTCTTTACCACTGAACCACCTGGGAAGCCCAGTATATCCCTTTCATCTTTATTTTTCAGCTGTAGTATGTTACAGCTTACATGCAATAGGATGTTATCAGTGTGGTTTATTTTATAAAAAAGTCATTTTAGTAACTTAAATTTTTTTAAAACAGCTAACACTTTCATATTGTACAAAATCCAGAATGCTTGAAAGTATGAAAAGTCATCCAACCACTCTTATTTGCAATCATCATTATTTTGAACAGGATCAGAGGTATGAAGATCTCATGAATCCTTTCAGAGATACATTGTGCATATACAGCAAGCTGGCATATTTCCATAGTTCCATGTTCCCTTTCCCATCCCCTCTCTTTTACGACAGAAATAGTGGAATCCATACACATTTTGCCTCTTAGATTTTTTTTCACTTGTAATATCATGAAAATAATTTCACATCAGTCCATAAAGAGTTTCCATGCTCTTTTTCATGGCTGCACAATATTCCTTTTCCTTTTTATAGCTATACCATGGTTGATGCAACTGTCCCCAAGCAATTTATATTACTTCCAGTCCATTGTTGTTGCAAACAACACTGCACTGGATAATCTTTCTTTGTGTCACTTTAGACACATGCTTGGATGGGTGTCAGATAAATTTTTAAGAGGTTGAATATCTGAATCAAAAAGTATGTGCTTTGTAATTTTGAAAGATACTTCCAGTTTAACTTCATAAACGTTGTACCAATTTATACTCCCACCAGCAATGTTCGAGAGTGTCTGTTTCCCCACAGTGCTGCCAACAATAAATACTTTTGCATAACTGGAGCTTGGGATTGAAAAATGAGTATCATGATCTAATGAGATGAGCCAAGAATGAATGTCTTCCATTTGGATCTATCTTTCTTTGTAAAATACCTCTTTCCAAGCAATGACATGCCTTAAAATTTTGTGCTAAAATTAAGACCTTAAAACCAGACCTTCAAATCACTAAATTATAAAGCATTAACTGAAAATTTTCAGAACCAATGAAGCATGTTCAACCAGATTTCACATTACATGATGCTTTTCATATCATAAATAATAAATTTAAAATATTTTTTATTTCATCCTTATCTTAACCCTTCTTAAAATCTATTTTGTCAGTCATACATGCATGCACATGTGTATGTGTATCTTTGTAATAAACATGCTATTAGTATATCACAATATTACATAATTTTTGAGGAAAAATTTTTACAAATGAGGGTACCCTCATTTTTTTTGTTGATAGCATCTGAGCCAAAAACATTCTAAAGATCACTGACTGGTCTATATCATCTGGTGTTCATTAAATAAAATTTGAAATTAAGAAGCATTTAAAATATACAAAGTTTTCCTGTTTAACCTCTTTCCCCTGACAACACAATTCTGTTTGAGAATCTGAGCATTAGTTTTACTTATGGTCAGTCAGGTTCCACCCAGAGTGCACTTCAAGTATTACTAGATTTCCAGAAGAAAAATACTTTTTCTCTCCTCAGAGAGGATTATAATTAAAAGTCTTCGGTCTTCACTTTACCCTAATACGATGAGTAGAAAAAATAAAGCTGATTCTCTTCATTGTAATGATTCTACTCACGAGGACAGCGACAGTCAATGTCTTCCTGCATAAAAACTTCATGTATTGATCCCACAGCAGGCATTTCGCTGATAAGGAAGTCTTCCAAAAGCTACTCCTGGAGGCTGTGGGTCTGGCCAAGGCTTCCTTCCTAGCAGCAAATGCTTCTCTTCCTGGTGTTACTGAGTCCAAGCTGGTACTGCTCACTGCACCACAGGATAATAAATAGAAAGACGAGGTGTTAGGACAAGGAATAGCAGCTTTATGCAGAAAGCCAGCAGACCAAAGATGGTGGACTAGTGTCCCAAAGTTCAAATTCATCTTACCCAGTGTCCCAAAGTTCAAAGTTCATCTTACCCAAGTTCAAATTCAGGCTTCTTTTGTACTGAAAGGGAAGGCTGTATGATTAGTTGTTGCAGACTTCTTGGTGTTGGAAACCTTTGTCATTGCGGCTGTCCAAATAGATCTGGTCCTGTAAACCTCCAGTGAGACAGGTTATTCTCTATTTGGCAACTTTTTCCTCTATATATGAATGGGAAAGTGTTTATCTTTAAAAAGTCAGAGCCTTGAGAATGGACTCTCCTGTATATCTCAGTTTAAAGGCAACATTCTTATCTTGTAACAGAAGCACTAGAAAACAAAGGTTAAAGAAACAGATCTAATCGGAGTCAAATTTGTTCTCTACTAACTACACTGGCATCTGTGATCAACTTGATCACAGCTTCTACCGGAAACAAGTGTCTCTTTGCCTTGAACAGCTTTTGGATTCCTCAGACTCTGGACAGCTAAGTACATCTCAGAGCATCGTAGAGAATACACCATGAAAAGCACCCCTATAGTCTTAACTATTTAAAAATAGTTTTCCTTATTTTTAAAACTTGGATAACAGAGAAAATAGTAAAGATAAAAATTAAAAGTGACCACGATGGAAAAAAAATTTATTTACCATACTATTGCAATATTGTTAGCCTTTTACCATGATTCCTTCCAGTCTTTTCTCAGTATAAAATATAGCATTTGGTATAATGGATTATATAACATGGCCAGTTTTACATTCTAATTTTTGTTCTTTATGTAATGACACAACTATTCCCCATGCCATTAAAGGCATTTTCAAAATACTTTTAAAATAATGACTTAATAGACCATTGTATAGATGAATCTTATTTACCTATTCCACATGTGTTGCAGTTTATTGGGTCGCAAAGAGTCGGGCACGACCGAGCAACTGAACAACAACAAGAACAACCTGTGTTGGATGTTTCAGTTGTTGTTCAGTTGCTCAGTGATGTCTGCCTCTTTCCAACCCAATGGACTGAAGCACGCCAGGCTTCCCTGTCCTTCACCATCTCCTGAAGCTCGCTCAAAATCATATCCATTGAGTCAGTGATGCCATCCAACCATCTCATCCTCTGTCATCCCCTTCTCCTCCCTCTTTCAATCTTTCCCAGCCTCAGGGCCTTTTCTAATGAGTTGGCTCTTCGCATCAGGTAGTCAAAATACTGGAGTTTCAGCTTCAGCATCAGTCCTTTCAATGAATGATTAGGACTGACTTCCTTTAGGATTGACTGGTTGGATCTCCTTGCAGTCCAACGGACTCTCAAGAGTCTTCTCCAACACCACAGTTCAAAAGCATCAATTCTTTGGTGCTCAGCCTTCATGGTCCAACTCTCCCATTCACTTGAATACTAGAAAAACCATAGTTTTGACTAGATGGACCTTTGTTGGCAAAATAATGTTTCTGCTTTTTAATATGCTATCTAGGTTTGTCATAGCTTTTCTTCCAAGGAGCAAGTGTCTTTTAATTTCATGGGTGCAGTCACCATCCACAGTGATTTTGGAGCCAAGAAAATAAAGTCTGTCACTCTTTCCAAAGTCTGTCACTCTTTCCATTGTTCCCCCATGTATTTGTCATGAAGTGATGGGTCCAGATGCCATGATCTTAGTTTTCTGAATGTTGAGTTTTAAGCCAACTTTTTCACTCTCCTCTTTCACCTTCATCAAGAGGTTCTTTAGTTCCTCTTTGCTTTCTGCCATAAGGATGGTGTCATCTGCATATCTGAGTTTATTGATATTTCTCCTGGCAATCTTGATTCCAGCTTGTGCTTCATACTATAATTTTATCTAAGAAATGCCTTGGTATGATGAATCTTTGTTAACAATAAGTTCAATTTCAGGTTGAGTCCTTAAGATGAATTCCTGAAAGTAGCCACATTGTATTGATATCTCTTAAGCCAAAGTCACTACATTTCTGCCAGAATTTCTGTCTCACCATGCCCACATTCATTAACTGCATATTCATGAATTTTGAATAAATAATACTGATTTGATAGGGAAAAAATGGTAACGACACTGCTGTGATTTATATTTCTTTAATTGCGAATTAGGTTGAAAAGTTGTTATATGTAAATCTTAAATAATTTTTGTATAACAAAAGTAGTACAAACTCAGTGTCAGAAATATGCAAATTAGAAGATTATAAATAAAAATCTTTTGTAATCCCACAGCTAAGAACTTGCATTCAGTAATATTGATTGTATTGTTCAAATTTTATTCCAATGAGAATTTGTGTATACATATTTTATGTATGTTTGGATTATATAATATATATAATTTAGAAGCCTGTTTTTCATTTATAGCTTTTTTCCTGTCTCAAAACTTCAATGTATTATCATTTATTTAAGCATTATCACTCTGTTAAGCATCTAGTTATGAAATTTTATTATAAATAATTGTATTTTCTTGTTTTAAGTGGCATGTATTTGATTACAAATAAAATTGAATTTCAAGACATTTATTGACTGCTATACTTTTGCTTCTACACGTTATCAGTTTCTATCCCTCCCCTCAGTTTCTAAGTGAAATTAATAAGTCTTTTAAGACTTATTTGTAGCAACTTTTTAGATTATATTACTTCCTTCTGTTATACTCAGTTATATTTATAATAAGTAATTTTCCCATTTTGATTGTTTGATTTTTTTATTTGCATTTATTGACATGCAAAAGCTTACTTTTATTCTGTCAAATCTATCTATACTTTCATTTGAACCTTTGTTTATCATTTTCATGCATATAAAAAAAGTTTTTTTCAATTTAAGCTCAGCTAAATACTCAGCACTACTCTTCTGTTGTGCTCAATTGCTCAGTCATGTCCTACTCTTTGTGAACCCATGGACTGTAGCCCACCAAGCTCCTTATCCATGGAATTTTTCAGGCAGGATACTGGAATGGGTTGCCATTTTCTATTCCAGGAGATCTTCCCAACCCAGGGATCGAACCTGTGTTTACTGCATTGGCAGGTGGGTTCTTTACTACTGAGCTACCAGGGAAGCCCATGCTTCTATTTCAGGGGTTAGTAGTTTTTATATTTTATAACAAACTGTTTAATTTATGTAGAACTTGTTTCAGAATATAAAACTTTTTTTTTTTTTCAAATAGCAGCTTCCCAGATTTTTCTTTAGTTTGGGAACCTTCTTTCATACAGGGAAGTCATTATATAACAGTGGAACTCATGTATAGTCAAAATTATCCTTGAAAATTCCCTCATACACCTCCCAAAATCTTATATTCTGATAGAAAGTCTCCTATAAGTTCAGCACACAGCCACTATCTTCTCCAGTGTTGGAATAATTGATATTTTTAATGCAGAGCACAATTTAAATATACTTGTTCAGGTTAGTGGTCTTTAAGTTCCGCAATAACATGCAATGTGAGAGGTCCTCATACTATGGGCCAGAGACTTAAGAACCAGAGAAAAGGACCAGAGACTTAAGAAACATGAGATTCGGACTTCCCCGGTGGTCCAGTGATTACGAATCTGCCTTGCAATGCAAGGGACACCAGTTGGATCCCTGATCTGGGAAGACCCCACATGCCCCTGAACAACAAAGCCCCTGCTCCACAAGTACTGAAGCCCACTAAAAGCCTGTGCCCTGCAGCAAGAGAAGCCGCTGCAATGAGAAGCTCGTGCACTGCAATGGAGTGTAGCCCTCGCTCACCGCAACTAGAGGAAGTCCACGTGCAGCAACAAAGGCCAGCACTGCCAAGACAAAATAAATTTAATAAATAAATCAATCTTAAAAAACAACGACAATACAAGTTTCCTCTATCGCTTTCATGCTCACTCACTCTAGAGCATGTGGTCAAAGGGTGGAATGAAAGACTTGTGGAGAATCATTTGTTCTACATAAACTGTATACCCTCTCCACTTTAGTCTGTCTTTCTCTGTTTCTCAACCTCTAAAGTAAGTTAAAACTACATTTGATGTGATGCTACTGTGTCAGCCCAGAAACCTGTTCAGATCCCTGAAGCTATGGGCTAGCCTAACCCTTCATGGTATCCTCTTTCTCTGTCCTCTTTTGTTCTTCTTGAGTTGGACCTCACTGTCTCCATTCTCAAAGGTGAACCCTAGTTGTTGTTGCTTGGTCGCTAAGTCCTGCCTGACTCTTTTGCATCCTCATGGACAACAGACCATCAGGCTCCTCTGTCCATGGGATTTCCCAGGCAAGAATATTACAATAGATTGCCACTTTCTTCTCATGCAGATCTTCCCAACCCAGGGACTGAACCTGCATCCCCTGCATTGCAGGTGGATTCTTTACCACTGAGGCACCAGGGAAGCCTCAAAGGTAAACCATAGCAGTCCCTGAAATTATCCTCCAAACCAAAGAGTCCATCGCTTTCCCTGAGTGATGTCAGGTATCTGGAGAAGCTCTGTCCAAAGGAAATAGCATATGCAATTTCAAATTTCCTACAAGGCACATTTTTTTAAATAAAAAGAAACACATAATTTTAATTAAAAAAATAAATATTATTTAATGCAATCATCTCAACATGTAAGCAACATAAAATAATTAATGAGATATTTTTAACCTTTCAAAATGACTAAGTTCTCGAATCTGATGTGTATTTGACACTTGCAGCACATCTCAGCTTGGCTTAGCAATGTTTTAAGTGCTCAAGAGCCACATATGGCTAATGGCTACTGTACTGAGCAAGGAAGATCCAAAGGGCTGGCTGACAATCCTAAATTCATCATGAAACTCAGCAGTAGCTGTATGTTTCATGTAAGTGTTCTGGATAGCCTGTATTTTTCAAGCCCCATTGAAAAACTAACTCCTCAATAACCCCATGCTACACCATTTAGAAAGCAAGTCAGTAAAAATGAATGTCTGCTTATTTCTTTTTCTCACCTCCTCTTCTATGTAATCCATTTCTTTTCTCTGCATCCACATCCTTTCAATTCCATGCTTTCCACAATCCTATCACTTTGTGTTGGGAGCAGGCAGTTCTGAATCAAGGGAAATGAATGAGTCACTAAGATTCAAGAAAAGGGCCTCTCAGGGACAAACATGCATCAGAAACAAGACATCTTCTTTCCTTGATGGCTTACAATCTATTTTTCCCAATATGTACTCTTTTCTCCAAAAGGAAAATAGATATAATTTTATTTTTAACTGATATTTGTGAAAATCTGCATTTTCTGATTGTTACTTATTTTAAGTTTCTAAGTATTAGTAAACACAGAATATACACTTTCTATGGTGGTATTTTTTTTTAGGAGCATGTAAATGTGGCTTTTGCAGGCATTGTTTTAAAGTGAATAGAAAGCTCTCAGTAAACTTTAACATTACTCTGCAACATGTTTTGTTAGAAAAGCCTGTCGTAGTATCTAAAATTGTGTAAATCATCAGTTTTTAATCTGGCAGGAAGTAGATAGTGGCCCATTAAACTTTCGTAATTAAATTTTCCCTGTACTCCCCCATAGAACCATTATCTGAGTTTTCTAATTAACACAAGAGGAGGGAGTCAATTCAGATTGATGGGATCTAGAGCCATCCCCTTTCATTTTAATGACCTTTAATAAACTTTTATTACTATTGATATTGATAATTATAATACACCCTTTAATTCTGCAATGTGATTCTAAGGACCTTTTCAAAAATTACAAAATTCATGGTTAAAGCTAGAGTAGGCAGAATTATTATATTCCCAGATGCTGAGCATTTAAGGCAGTGACTTTAACAAGTCAGAAGGTATATAGGTATCGTGTCCATGGCTTTTCCTTATCTCCACCCATAGTGCAAGACTTCAGTCTTTACACAGCCTCCGAATTTCAGAGCACAGCTTTCCTCCAAGACTGGAAATAAGGCTGAATTGGAAGCTATGTCATGATAAATGGTCCACAAGGAGCAAGGTGGAGTTTACTAAATTTGTTTTATTTTCAATTGGAAAGGGATTGAGACCAAGAGGCTAGATGCCCAAGAGGATAAGTCATTAGGCAAGTTAGGCTGGTTTCCCAGAATGTTTTCATGCCATTTTGCCGGAGTTTTACATAATTCTACATCCTTTCAGAACTGCCTTTCCTGTCATTGGAACTGATCCTTCCAGGTGAGAATATGAATTTGCCGACATGAACACATAAGCACGGAGAACACTTCTATCTTTTCATTTGCTTTGGAAGCTGGATCACTGGGAGGATAAGCTACAGGATCATATATATAGTAAAGGCTGGAGCCTTTTTTGTTGTTGTTTAGTAGCTCCTACGTACGTGTGTACTCGGTAGCTTCCGTCGTGTCATACTCTTTGCAATCCATGGACTGTAGCCTGTCAGTCTCCCCTGTCCATGGCATTTTCCAGGCACGAATACTGGAATGGGATGCCATTTCCTTCTTCAGGGGATCTGCCCTTCCCACGGATCGAACCCATGCTTTTCCTGCATCTCCTGCATTGGCAGGAGGATCCTTTACCACTGAGCCACCTGGGAAGACTGGGAAAACAAAGGATGGGGCTAGGATTTAGCTACGTTGTCACCCATCAAGCTATACTGTCTGCAAGATCATACCGGATGACCTATGTTGGACTTTTCATGCTTTGGTTAACGAAATCGGAAGTTTTGAAACTGAAATCAATCAAACTCATGGTATTTAGGGGAGGCTGACTCCAACAGTCTCATAATCTCATCTATTAAATGGGAATTAAATATATTTTATACCATAAAAATACAGTGAAGATTAAATGAGATAAGGTATATAACATGCTTAGCATAGTTCATGATCCAACAAATATTACCTCTCATTTTAATTATAATTATTGTTTCCATAGTACCTCATTCAATTATAAATATTGTTTCCGTAGTATCTCATTTCTTCTTTTTTTTTTAACTTCACTTCTTTGCTTTTTTAAAAAAATTCAGGTGTTTTGTAGTTTGATATCTCAGGATCTGGGAAAAAAATGATATTTCAAAAGTAATAGTCTAGACTTCCCTGAGAGAAGATGTAACAAGGATTTGCTCAGGATTACAAATATATGATATAATTACTGGATCAAAGATTTATAATCTAGCTGTTGCAGTAATCTAAGGATGAAGTATACTGACTTGTTCTTGTATAATAGCAGAAAGAATAGGAAAGAAAGAAAAATCCGAGAGACTTAAATAGCAATAATCACAACTGTATTTCTTTCTAAATTTAATTTTCAGGAAAAATAGACATGTGTTAATTACTGATGGAAAAGCTCCATTTCATGGCATGTTGGACTGTCTGGGACCAAACATACACTCTTAGTGAAAGAACCAGAAAAGTCTGTGTGGTGGGGTAGGGTAGGGGGGTGTATAAAACAATATATTGGAGAGTGCAGAACTTTGGTCCCTTAGAGAAAAAAATAAATGAAATGAGCCATATGACTGCTCTGATTTTCTGTCTGGAGTCACTTGCAGACTGTGGAGCCATAAGGAGATCCCAAAGAGAGCAAGGCAACTTCACTCAGTGGAGAAGACACAAATCAGAGTTTCCGAAGATGGTTGGAGAGGAGAGGGCTGTGTGGAGAAAGAGTCAGAAATATCTGTAAGGGCCTATGAATCTGTTGTTGAATACTAAACTACATGTGCATAAGGTAAAAGTCCATGAAGCCAGGCAAACACCTCAAGAGCTGCATGCCAAACAATTCCTAGAGCTCCTGCAGGGCTGAGAGGCACCCTCATTGGAGACTCCAAAGAAGTTGCACTTTAGCAGTGATGCTAAACCAGTCCTAGCATGAAGGATATTCTAGATAGGGGATTGACAATGAATGGTCCAAGAACCAAATCCAGTCCACAACCTCTTTTTGTATGGGTCCCCAGCTAAGAGCGATTTTTACCTTTTAAAGAGGTTTTAAGAAGATGATGATGATGAAGGAGGAGCAGAAGGAGGAGAAAGAGAAAGACGGTATAGAATATATAACATTGAGTGTAATCTACCACAGAAATACTACCTAGCTCTTCATAGAAAAAGTTTAAAGATCCAGCTCTATACCCACCTTAGAAAGCCTAAAAGGTAATCCTTGAAATAACCAAACTGATGCTCAGTTAGTTCAAAGCATCCAACTGGACAAAGCCCAACAGTTAACAGTATACACTTCACAATTCTCAGCACCCAATAAAAAGCTATTAGACATGCAAAGAAGCAGGAAAATGCTACCCATAACCAGAAGGAAAATCACTCAACAGAAATTGACTCAGAAATGATAGAGTTGATGGAACAAGCAGACAAGTATTTTAAGCAGCTATTATAAATACCCTCAAAGGATTTATAGAGAGCACTAATGTAAAGAGGAAAGAATTAAGGAATATATAAGTAGACCAAATAGAACTTCAAGAGATGAAAAATACATATCTTATATGAGAAATTCACTATGTGGGATTCATGGTAGGTTAGATTCTGCAGAAGAAAAGATTGGTGAATTTGTGTGGACGTGTCAATGGAAGTTATCCAAACTGAGGCAAAAAAAGCCTGAAAAAAATGAACAGGACTTCAGTACCTTATAGAACATATAAAATGAATCAATATATGTGGAGTTAGAATCCCAGAAAAGAAGGAAGGAGAGGAAAAAAAAAAGATAAATAAATAATGGTTAAAAACATTCCAGATTTGATGAAAACTTTATATACTTACTGATTCAAGGACCTCAATAAACCCCAAACAGGTTAAATACAAAGAAACCATACCAAGACAAATCATAAGCAAATTGCTAAAAATCTATGAGAAGAGAAAATATTAACACAGTCAGAAAACAGACCTATTACATATAGAACGTAAATAGGAATGATAGAAACCCTCTTGTCTCAAACTGTGCATATTCTAAAAATACACACACACACACACGTCAACCTAGAATCTTTATTCACTGAAAGCATCTTTTGAAAATGAAAGTTTATGTCAGCAATGAACAATTGGAATTTGAAACTTTAAAAGTATCATTTACAATAGCACCCCAAAATTAAATACTTACATATAAATATAGCAAAATATTTACAGGATACATATGCAGAAAATAACATTTTGATTAAAGAAATCAAAGTAAGTATAAACAAGGAGGAGACATTCTGTGGATTCATGGACTGGTAGACTCAATATTGTCATAACATCATTTTTGCAACATGACCTTCAGATCTAGTGCAACAGCCATCAAAGTCCCAGTAGGCTCTTTTGTAAATACCATTCAAATGATTATAAAGTTTATACACAAAGGCAGAATACTAGAATAGTCAACACAACACTGAAGAAGAACAAAGTTGAAGGACTTACAAGACCTGATTTCTGGCTATCAAGATATGAAAAAACATGGGTGAATTTTTAAGTGTATATTTCTCAGAAGCCTGCATACTATGATTCTGATTATATTCTGAAAAGGCAAAGCTATAGAGACAAGAAAAAAAAATCAAGGGTTGCAGAGTATTTGGCAGTAGAGGAGGGAGGGCAGGATAAATAAAGCACAGGGAACTTTTTCAGAGTGGTGAAACTATTCTGTAAACACCATAACTGCAGATACATGATGCTATGCATTTTTCAAAAGCCATTTAACTTTACATCTCAAAGAGTGAACATAACAAAAAGAAAAATTATTTTAAGCCACTTAGAAGGTTGGGCAAATACCATGATGGAATTCAGGATGTGATAAAAACAAGCTGTGTATGTGTGTCAGTTGCTCAGTCGTGTCCAACTCGTTGCAACCCCATGGGATGTAGCCCACCAGGCTACTCTGTCCATGGGATTTTCCAGGCAAGAATACTGGAGTGGGTTGCCATTTCCTTCTCCAATGGATCTTCCTGACCCAGGGGTCGAACCTGGGTCTCCTGCATTGCAGGGAGTTTACCATCTAAGCCACCAGGAAAGCCCCCAAACAAGCTAGCTGTATTACAAACATATGAAACAATCTTCCTAAAGAGGGTGGAAGGAAATGTGCTGACCCCAGCAACTTTAGAAATAAGCATCGTCTTTAAAACTAAAAATAAATTGTACATAAGCACTACACTCTAGTTGATAAAGTTGTACTTCACTGTTGGGGTGAGAGTTTGTAGAACAGAAAGAAGAGGAGGCTAGAATAATCCACATGGTAATGGAGTAGAGATGTTCACATGAATTATTTTACCTTAAATATAGATACAAATCTTTATATATAGAAAAGTTTATAGGTATGTATTTATTCATAGGTTAATATACACAAACAGATCTCCTTGCTCCAGAGGGCTTAGAAACAATGACATTGCCATGTTAACAAGCATACTTAGTACTAGGATCTTGATTTCTAAAACTATTCTCCAATAAAACGAACAAGGTTTCCTTTGGTGAAATGGCTGATTCTAGGAGTGGAATAGAAATACACCAGATGAACCTGGAGCATGTTGTGGTGCCAGAAAGTAAGGTGGTGTTTTAAACAAATAAACCAATATCACAATGATGAGGATGTAGTTTGAGCAACAAGATAAATAAAGTGGTGTTGTCTTAAACCGGTCAATAAATACACTATTCAGAAACTAGAGGAGGAATTCTAAGTCATTTCATCAGATTGCATTATTTTGAATCCAAAACCAGAAAAAGATACTACCAGATACCACTATGCTAGTAGTAGTATAGACGAACCTGCATTTCTTAATTTTTTAAAAATAGTGTTCTATTTTAATAAAAATTATATATATATATAGTAGAGAGATCAGTGGCCATACACTATGGAAGAAAGCTTCTACAGATGCAAGGAGAGGTGAGTTATTAAAAAAATAAACAAACTAAGCAAACAAAAAACCCAGCAACTACAAAAATCCTCATGGAGAAAAGTCAAAATCCCAAAGTCCTACAACATATTATTAAAGTTGCAGGATATAAAATTAACACACAAAAATCCCTTGCATTGTTATATACTAACAATGAAAAAACAGAAAGAGAAATTAAGGAAACAATACCATTCACCATTGCAACAAAAAGAATAAGATACTTAGGAGTATATCTACCTAAAGAAACAAAAGACCTATACATAGAAAACTATAAAACACTGATGAAAGAAATCAAAGAGGACACAAACAGATGGAGAAACATACCATGCTCATGGATTGGAAGCATCAATATTGTCAAAATGGCTATTCTACCCAAAGCAATCTATAGATTCAATGCAATCCCTATCAAGCTACCAACGGTATTTGTCACAGAACTAGAACAAATAATTTCACAATTTGTATGGAAATACAAAAAACCTCGAATAGCCAAAGTAATCTTGAGAAAGAAGAATGGAACTGGAGGAATCAACCTGCCTGACTTCAGACTCTACTACAAAGCCACAGTCATCGAGACAGTATGGTATTGGCACAAAGACAGAAATATAGATCAATGGAACAGAATAGAAAGCCCAGAGATAAATCCACGAACCTATGGACACCTTATCTTTGACAAAGGAGGCAAGGATATACAATGGAAAAAAGACAACCTCTTTAACAAGTGGTGCTGGGAAAACTGGTCAACCACTTGTAAAAGAATGAAACTAGAACACTTTCTAACACCATACACAAAAATAAACTCAAAATGGATTAAAGATCTAAATGTAAGACCAGAGACTATAAAACTCCTAGAGGAGAACATAGGCAAAACACTCTCCGACATAAATCACAGCAAGATCCTCTATGACCCACCTCCCAGAATATTGGAAATAAAAGCAAAACTAAACAAATGGGACCTAATGAAACTTAAAAGCTTTTGCACTACAAAGGAAACTATAAGTAAGGTGAAAAGACAGCCCTCAGATTGGGAGAAAATAATAGCAAATGAAGAAACAGACAAAGGATTAATCTCAAAAATATACAAGCAACTCCTGCAGCTCAATTCCAGAAAAATAAATGACCCAATCAAAAAATGGGCCAAAGAACTAAACAGACATTTCTCCAAAGAAGACATACAGATGGCTAACAAACACATGAAAAGATGCTCAACATCACTCATTATCAGAGAAATGCAAATCAAAACCACAATGAGGTACCATTACACGCCAGTCAGGATGGCTGCTATCCAAAAGTCTACAAGCAATAAATGCTGGAGAGGGTGTGGAGAAAAGGGAACCCTCTTACACTGTTGGTGGGAATGCAAACTAGTACAGCCGCTATGGAAAACAGTGTGGAGATTTCTTAAAAAACTGGAAATAGAACTGCCATATGACCCAGCAATCCCACTTCTGGGCATACACACTGAGGAAACCAGATCTGAAAGAGACACGTGCACCCCAATGTTCATCGCAGCACTGTTTATAATAGCCAGGACATGGAAGCAACCTAGATGCCCATCAGCAGATGAATGGATAAGGAAGCTGTGGTACATATACACCATGGAATATTACTCAGCCGTTAAAAAGAATTCATTTGAACCAGTTCTAATGAGATGGATGAAACTGGAGCCCATTATACAGAGGGAAGTAAGCCAGAAAGATAAAGAACATTACAGCATACTAACACATATATATGGAATTTAGAAAGATGGTAACGACAACCCTATATGCAAAACAGAAAAAGAGACACAGAAGTACAGAACAGACTTTTGAACTCTGTGGGAGAAGGTGAGGGTGGGATGTTACGAAAGAACAGCATGTATATTATCTAGGGTGAAACAGATCACCAGCCCAGGTGGGATGCATGAGAAAAGTGCTCGGGCCTGGTGCACTGGGAAGACCCAGAGGAATCGGGTGGAGAGGGAGGTGGGAGGGGGGATCGGGATGAGGAATACGTGTAAATCTATGGTTGATTCATATCAATGTATGACAAAACCCACTGAAAAAAAAAAAAAACTCCAAGGTTTTGACAAAAAATTATGATAAAATATTATAACAATAACTCACCTCATCAAAGATATCTTAGTAAAGAATTAGAAAGTGTAAAAAAACAACCAAATGAAATTCCACAGCTTTGCATTTTCTGAAAAGATAACCTCATCATATGGCCTAATAACAGATTTGAGATGGCAGAATGAACAATTAGTAAACCTGAAAGTAGATTAGTGGAAATTATCCAATCTGAAGAATAGAGAGAAAAAAGATGGAAGAATATTAAACAGAGCAAGAGAGACATATGGGACAATATCAAACATACCAAAATACATATAATGCCAGTCTCAGACAGAAGAGAGACATAAACAAAGGGGTAAAGCTTATTAAAACATAAGGGCTAATGTCTTCCCAGATTTGATGAAGAATGCTAACCTACAGAACCAAGAAAGTCAATAAAACATTACACAGGATAAAAACAAAGAGATTTACACTTTATAAGCATCATATACAAAAGTGTTTGAAAACAGAAAGCTAGAGCAGAGAGAAGACCAACTCAATAATGTAAAGATAAATAATCATTTAAGAGTTGACTTCACTTCAGAAACAGCAGAACCCAGAAGTGAAGTAACATATATTGAAAATGCTGTAAGAAAAATAACTGCCTGCAAACTAAGAATTCTATAGCTAGCAAAACTATTGTTCCAAAGATAAATTAATACAGTGAATCATATATTAAAAAAGCCTGAGAGAGGGCCAACAAACACATGAAAAGACGTTCAACATCACTCATTATCAGAGAAATGCAAATCAAAACTGCAACAAGGTATAACCTCACACTGGTCAGAATGGCCAGTCTTCAAACAATAAACGCTGGAAAGAATATGGAGAAGATCCTCTTGCGCTGTTAGTAGGAATGTAAATTGATACAACCACAAAGGAGAACAGTATGGAGTTACCTTAAGAAACTAGGAATAAAACTACTCTTTGACCCAGCAATCCCACCACTGGGCATATATTCTGAGAAAGCTATAATTTAAAAAGATGCATGTACCCCAATGTTCATTGTTGCGCTATCTACAACAGCCAGGACATGGAAGCAAACTAGATGTCCATTGCCAGATGAATGAATATAGAAGTTGTGGTGCATACATGCAATGGAATGCTACTCAGCCATAAAAAGGAATGAATTTGAGTCCGTTGAAGTGAGGTGGATGAACCTCAAGCCTGTTATACAGAGTGAAGTAAGTCAGAAAGAGAAAAATATTAATGTTAATGCATATATTTGGAATCTAGAAAAACAGTAGTGAAGAACCTATTTGCTTGGCAGGAATAGAGATGCAGACACAGAGAACTGATTTGTGGACACAGTAGGAGAAGGAGAGGGTGGGACAAATGAAGAGGGTAGCATTGACACATAAACACTGTATGTGCTAAAAAAAAAAACAAAAACACCACTGTATGTGCTGTGTGCTCAGTTGCGTCAATGGTGTCCAGCTCTTTGCTACCCTATGGACCGTAGCCCGCCCGGCACCTCTGTCCATTGGATTCTCCAGGCAAGAATACTGGAGTGGGTGGCCATGCCCTCCTCCAGGGTATCTTCCTGACACAGAGATCAAAACTGTGTCTCTTATGTTTCCTGCATTGGCAGGTGGGTTCTTTACCGCTAGCGTCACCTGGGAAGCTCACATAGACACTACCATGTATAAAATAGATAGCTAGTGGGAAACTGCTATATAACACCAGGAGCTCAGCCAAGGCTCTCTGATGACCTAAAGGGGTGAGATGGGAGGTGGAGTGAGGAAGCTCAAGAGGGAGCGGACATATGTACACTTATAGAGGATTCATGTTGTTGTACAACAGAAACCAAAAGAACATTGTAAAGCAGTTACCTTCCAATTAAAAAAAAAATACAGAGAATTCACTGTTAGCAGATCTTTCTTAAAAAGAGCACTAGGGACTTCCCTGGTGGTCCAGCAGTTAAGAATCCACCTTCCAATACATGGTGACATGGGTTCAATCTCTGAGCCGGGGACTATGACCTCACATGCCATGGGGCAACTAAGCCCAAATGCCACGAGAGAGACCCAGTGCAGCTAAAAAAAAAAGAAAAAATTAATTATTTAAAAAATAAAAATAAGTAAGTAACCACTAAAGGAAGCTCTTCCTACTGAAAGGAAATTATACCAGACGGTTAAGTCAAGAAAAAAAAAATGGTAAAAGAAAGACAAATTAAATTGCCATAATTTGTAGATGAATTGATTGTGTACAAAGAAAACCTTTTACAAATCAACATACAAATGATCAGAATTAGCAAACTAACTTAGCAAAGGAGACTAGAAAAATGCCCAATAAATAAAATAAATAAAAATCAGTTGTATAGTAGGTTTTAGCCCTGGTGACTCAGATGGTAAAGAATCTGCCTGCAGTGCAGGAGACCCAGGTTTGACCCCTGGGTTGAGAAGGTTCTCTGGAGAAGGAAATGGCAACCCACTCCAGTATTCTTCCCTGGGAAATCCCATGAACAGAGGAGTCTGGCGGGCTACAGTCCATGAAGTCACAAAGGAGTCAAACATGACTTAGCAACTTAGCAACAACAACAAATTTTTTATGGAAATGCTTGATCTTTCATGTGGGATTCTAATATCTTCTTCTTAGAAGAACACTCCAGGGATTTTCCCTGTGGTCCAGTGGTTAAGACTCTGTGCTTCAATTACTGGGGGCATGAGTTCAGTCCCTGGGAGGGGACCTAAGGGATGCCACGTGTTGCAGCCAAAAAAAGAAGACGAATGCCCCCAAATAATTGCCATGAAAAAGAGTGGATAAAATATTTCTTTTTTTTTTTTTTTAAGATTTCTAACATTGCTGACTTGGAGACCATCTTCCACCAAATCCATGTCTATCACACTAACTTCTGGGTATGGCCCCTGGGTCCGCCCACTCACTGAAAGTTCCTAAGCAGTACCGCTTCTGCTTTCATAGCAAAAACACCACACTTCAGAAGTCCCATCCCTCTTAGGGATTAGTGGAAGAAAAATGGACCAACTGAATGTATCATACTACTAGTAATTCTTCATCACAAGAACTCCATCTGGAACAGTCCTCAACAATAACTTCTTTAAAAACTTAGGGCTTCTTCTTCATATTTTGGTATGTCCTTTCAAACCCTTTTGAAAGGCATGTCTCTTAAAGGAAGAAGAAATATGTGCAAACTTATTACGCATTTTCCCTCCTTAGTATAATTTCAACAGGTATGTGGGCCCATTTTCATTTCACATGATACTCACCTTCTTGCTTCTTTGGATAATTGCCTGTTTCTATAATGATTTCACTTCTATTTCTGTTGATGGCTTTCAGACATAATGGGTTGATGCCTTCTTTAATGGGCTCAATGGTTATAAACCTCAATAAAGCAGAGATTTGTGTGCCTTGCACTAAAAGTGAGAGTTAATTGCTTTTACAATTATGATATGATGAGAAATGCATTTTTAAAAAAATTGTTGGTACCCTGGTTAAAGTCTTCCATGGAAGAGAGAAAAAGTTTCTGCAAGGCCAGTGATGAATAACTTTGCTGTTTTTCGGCATTATATCCAGATTTTTCAGCACATCTCTTCAGAATGTGGGTCCTATCCATTGATAGAGCCTTGTCTCTCTACAGTATACCTGCATTATTGCACTCCTCTGGGGAAAACGAGGCTGGCTTTTTCCATATCTCTGCCTCCTCACTGGAGAAGGAAATGGCAACCCACTCCAGTATTCTTGCCTGGAGAATGCCACGGACAGACAAACCTGGCAGGCTATAGTCCATGGGGTTGCAAAGAATCAGACATTACTGAGCGACTCACACACACACACATACACACACACACTGCCTCCTCACATGCTGTTCCTTTAGCCTCTGCTTCTCTGGACAGCAGCTTCCCACTTTGTAATATTGTAAGTCCCCTACATTCGAATCTTCACATTGCAAACTTTCAAAGATGTGAACATGCATTCATATGTTCGATCATGTAAGTGAGCTCACACGTCTGCCGTACATTGCCACCCACATACGCGCCTCCTCTACAAGTGGCCATGCTTTTGTGTGATGCTTTTGTGTGATGCTTTTGCATTACTGTGTAGTATTGTCCTAATCTACCTTACTGTAGAGCGCTGTACCGATTACAGTACTGCAGTATCTTTATTTCAAGCCCAGGATGTCTGGGAGCAAGCATAAAAGCAGCAGTGATGTAGCTGGCACTGTACTGTACTTTTCAAGGTACTATACCATTTGATTAAAAATGTTTCCTTTATTTTTGTGTTTGTCTTTTTCATCCTGTTTGTGTGTAAAGTATCACAGACCTATTACAGCACAGTACTATATAGCCAATTGTGTTAGCTGGATACCTAGGCTAACTTGGCTGGACTTAACGAACAAATTGGACTTAATGGGCTCGCAGAATGGAACTTGTTTGCATGCAGGGGACTTGCTGTATTAACTCCTTCACAAAGCCCTTTGTAGCATGCTGGTGAAAGTGTAGCTGCCTGACTCCTATCTTCGGCATGCCTGCTCGGCACTTGACATATAATCCTGGATGGTCTCTTTCCTTCTCTGGCTACTATTTTAGACCCCAAGCTTCCGGGGCAGTGTTTTTAAACCCCAGTTATCACAGAGCCTGCAGAAGGCCCCTGTCGAGTTTGCTGAATGAAGCTAGTAAGCGAACAAAACATCAAGAACATGACAAAATCAAGTGTATTTATTTAGTGTTTTAGTAGACTCGATTTCCTGTAACTTGTCTACTCTAGTGAGATGGATTGCGAGAGCCTGAACTTACCGGTTCCTGCTGTTCATGTTTAGTCATCCTAATGCATCATGGCTGATTGGACACACAGAAATTCTCAATTAGTCTTGTTTTGCCACGGTGCACACAGCTCTATCCAGAAATGGTAACAAAAACATCAAACAGATGCCTGATACTGTAGAAGGAAAAACACCATATCTGACTCCATAATCTCAATGTACATAAGACTGTTACCACTTGAAGGACTCTAAACTGGATATATATCTGTTGGGAATACATAAAGATTTGTATTATAGCTGCTGTTGGAGGGGGCTAGGTCTCTGAGTGCTGACTACTTCTCATTGTGCTTCAGCAGGTAAAAACTAGGAAGGGAGATCTCCGCTATGGTGGCCAGAAGTTAAAGGGCCAAAACAGGAAGCTTAAGACAAAGTCCTGCAAAAATAATGAGGCTGACCTCTTTATTCAGTTTAGTTCAGTCGCTCAGTCGTGTCCGACTCTTTGCGACCCCATGAATCGCAGCACACCAGGCCTCCCTGTCTATCACAAACTCCCGGAGTTTACTCAAACTCATGCCCATTGAGTCGGTGATGCCATCCAGCCATCTCATCCTCCGTCGTCCCCTTCTCCTTCTGCCCCCAATCCCTCCCAGCATCAGACCTCTTTATTAGCATCAATCAAAAACCTTAGAAAATCCTGTTCTCTATAGCACTGAGTTATCCACGTGGGATGCCTGGATAAGCTCATGTCCAGTCCTGAAGGAAACTTAGAATCAAATAAACAAAAATAAAAATCTTGATTTCCACACCACTTCTACTCCCCACTCCAGAATTTCATGCTTGCTTAGCTAAACTCATTTCTCTGTCTCTCAGAAAGGGAGCTAGTTTTGTAATATCTAAGGACCTATGGGAAATTTTATTACTGAGAAGAAGCTGGAACTCAAAATAGGGAGAATGATCTAAAATACATAACAGTTGGCACTGAATCTCATACCAACTGCATGATACTACTTGATAACGTATCAGAGGTGAGAAATGGGGTCAACCTCTGTTAAGGCAAAAGTTCAAGGATTACTTGATATAATGTGTTGACCGTATAGTATCTAAAGGGAACAATTCAGAAAAAACAAATGTGAAAGCAGAGTAAGATGCTACTGCATTAGGTGACTCTAAGGATCCACAATGCATTCCCATTAACACATCTAATTTGAGATGAGTAGAAGTCCTAGGAAAGATGTGTGAATTAAGAATTAAATGTGGTAAATGTCAGGTCAGACGTTTGATTGACTCTCCTACAATACTTCCACTGAGAATAAAATTTACATAAGATGGAGGGGTTTTGAAAATTATCTAAACTGTGAGAGGTACCATGGGACTCAAGGAAACAGAACAAGAGAAAAAGAAACATACACACACACAAATGAGAGAGTTTTGCAAGATCTATAAATAGGGACAAATATATTTAGTCCAGGGTGATTAAAAGAGCAATCTTATTGAATCAAAAATAAAATGCTATTACATTTGTCACTGTTGGGATATTTACTAGTGGTTGAAAATGTTTTGTAAGCAATATCAAAAATGCTATGAAAATACTCTTTAAAATTACCTATAACAGATATTTTCATTTGCATAGTTTTTTTTTTCATTTTTGCCCTCCTAAATTTGAGTTTATGTCATAAGTGAAATCAAAAGCAAAAGAAAGATAGTGGATAATAGAAAGAATGCTTTGTATTTTCATCACCTTTCTTTCAAGAGTCTAGGCATTTTTGTCATTAGAGCGGATGCTTAGATGTGAAATTGTTTTTCCGAAGTTATTGATGACTGTATCTACGCAGAGCCTAACTCAAATTATAGTGTATTATGGAAGCAATAGCTTCCTTCAATTTTTTTGCATTATTGTACTATAAGAGCTACCTAAGCCCATTACAGAGCTGCCATGAATATTGTGACTAGACTATAAGTCATCTAGGTTTTAACCAAATTAAGTCTCCACTACATGACTCAGATTTAGTATCTTCTGAACATAGCAATGTAATCTGTAACTACAGAATTATTATAAGAAAAAAATGAAAACACAGTGCCTTATCCACGATGGGCATTCAATAAATATTTGTTGAACTGAAGGTATGACCTGGACCTACCACAAATCTCTCCTATTTTTCTCTTTTAAATGAATTAAGAGCTACCAATCTATAATACTTTTATCATGTCATCAGCCTTGATATTTGAAATGATATTACTGAGGAGAATTTGGAACTCACATTAGACAGAATAGGATAGGCTAACACATCTTCTGAAAGAACAATGCCTGCTTGTAATCTACACCAGCAGGTAATCAGTTTCTGAGTGATAATCAATATAGGTTAGACATTCTTCTTGAACCTGACTTCATGGGCAAGGATTACTCCAAGAATATTCACAAGTAGATTAAAGATTGTTTTAAACAACAAGGTAAAGAGTGAATTCCATAAGTGTTTTAAAAAATACATCATGCATTTAAAGGAGAAATGGGGAGAGGGATAAATTAGGAGCTTGGGATTGACATATACACGCTATCATATGTAAAATAGATAATCAACAAGGACCTATCATATAGCATAGTAGACTCTAATCAATATTCTGTAATAATTATCAGGGAAAAGAATGGAAGCATGAATATGTATAACTGAATCACTTTGCTGTACATCTGAAAATAACGCAACATTGTGAATCAACTATCCTCCAAAATCAAATAACAAATTAAATTGGAAAAAATAAAGGAGAAGCAATTATGCTTTTTGAAGTCTAAACAATGTACAGAAGTCTACTTTCTCTAAATGTCTAAATTTTTACTTGGCAAGTCTCGAACTAATCAAACCAGTAGTATGTTTTGTACCACAAGCATCTAAGGGAATTATCTTCCATCCATGGATGCTTAGCTTAAGACAGACCTAACCATTTAATTTAAAAGTGTTCTACGTAGAAATAAATGCTCAGCTACAATTCATCTCCACTAAGAAGACAGAGAAGGAAGGAGATGAATTTCAATAAAAGAATAAGGAAAATAGGTTAGGTAACTTGAGCTTCTAGATGAATCATTCTATTTAGTGTAAATTACTTAAAACGCACTTATAAGAAGCCCTTTGCCGGAAGACTTTAAAAAACAAAATCTGTTCTGTCTCAGTAGGACTACAGCATGGGGGCCTTGTCTAAAGGTAGGGAATCAGAACAAACTATATTTTGTAGTAATGAAAGTTTTGTAAGCTGGATCAGAGTTTGAGTTCAGATTTGCAATTAATTCTCTCCACAATCAGTTAATCATATTATATAATTAAACTCTTATTTTTTTAAACTTTTTATTTTGTATTGGGGTATAACAGATTAACAATGCTGTGATAGTTTCAGGTGAATGGCAAAGGGACTCAGCCATACATGTACAAGTATCTATTCTCCCCCAAACTCCCCTCCCATCCAGGCTGCCACATAACATTGAGCAAATTTCCCTGTGCTGTACAGTAGGATCTTGTTGGTTATCCATTTTAAATACAGCACGTGTACATGTGGATCCCAAACTCTCTAACGATCCCTTCCGCACATTCTTTCCCCTGCAATCATCGTTCTCTAGGTCTGTGACTCTATTTTGTAAGTACATTCATTTGTATCCTTCCTTTTTAGATTCCACCTAGAAGAGATGTCACACAGTATTTCTCCTCTGTCTGACTTACTTCATTTAGTATGACAATCTCTAGTTTCATCCATGTTGCTGCAAATGGCTTTATTTCATTCTTTTTAGGCTGAGTAATATAAGAAGGCCAAGATCACCGCTATATCTCTATTTTTAATTCTGTGTATTTAACTCTATGGATATAAACTTGTAACTATAAGTTCCTGAAATAATCAAGGGGACTCAGTCAAAAAGGAAGGATTATATCTGGAAAGCCTTGTGTTTTTGTTGTTGTTTTTACTGAAATAAGCACTCTTGTTTGCAACTTTTTTCATTTTTAAAAATTCCTTTATGGGGACTTTCCTGGCAGTCCAGTAGTTAAGACTTCGCCTTTCAATGCAGAGGGTACTGGTTCGATCCTTGGCTGGGGAGCTAAGATCCACATGCCTCCAGACCAGAAAACCAAAACATAAAAACAGAAGCAATATTGTAACAAATTGAAGACTTTAAAAGTGGCCCACATCAAAAAAAAACTTTAAAAAAAATAAAGTAAAAATTCCCATATGTACTAGGATCTTTTTTTTTCCAGCCTCACTAGCAGGGAGTAGAGTGAGATTCCAGTTGAATTTTCCAAACTCTAATGATCAGAACAGTTACCAGTCTCAATTAAACTGTACAGAAGTCAAGGTATTTTCTGTTAAGCAAATACTCAACACCATTGAGCAACTGGTCTGCCAAGGTGCCTAAAGTGTTAAACGCAAAACATGAGAATTAAAGTTGAGCGGTAAAAGCAATAAGTGTTTTACTTCTATCTCATTTGGGACCTCCTAAGGAAAGAAACTAGTGAGCTATGCAGACTTGAGGGGAAATAAAAAAAGAAACTGTCCCAATGCTATTCAGTAATCAATTGGAGAAAAAAAAATCAGTATCAGGTAATAAAATATGGAATTAGGGTAGAGCATTTGCCTGAGGATATATCCTGTAGTAAAGGTTATTTTTCATGATTTATAAGGGTTTTTAAAGAAGCTTGCGGAATGCCACAGGAGAAATGAAGGCTTCGGAAAGCTTTACATTGTTGGGCAAGTGCTTCCATAACACTTGTTTATGTTTGGAGCTGGGGGTGGGGGGTGGGGGAGAAATTGTACAGTGAGGTGGAACGGTTATTGACCAGATTGATCATGGGAACAAATCTGCCGGTGGTAACCTTGTTTAATGATATGTTGCTGGGCTCAGCACCTTGCTGAGGCTGTGATTCTTCACCGGCTGGGGCCGCATGATGGATCGCGGCAGGAAGCTGATGGCGCAATCACTCACCGGCCGTCACCGCCGCCGCACCGCCTGACACCGGTCCGCTCTCCGCCGGCCAGGCCGCCCCGCCCCCCGCGAGACCCCGGGCCACGCGGAGGAGCGCTCGGGAGCACTCCGCCCGGCAACTCCCTTCGTGGAACCTGTCTTTCAAGTTTGGGTTCACGATATTTTTTCCTCCAAAACTTGAACCCCAGGGACAGCTTAGGCTTCTCAATACTCATCATCATGCTCACGGCTCATTAGGATGTACTTTGTTTAATTTTTTTTTCTCTGTTTGATTTGATTCAGTATAGTTGACTTATTACAGTTGTGTTAATTTCCACTGTACAGGAAAGTGATTCAGATATACATTCTTTTTCCCTGTCCTTTTTCATGATAGTTTATCACAGAATGTTGAATATAGTTCCCCGTGCTATAGAGTAGGACCTTATTGTTTATACAAGTTTGTTTTCATGCAGCCAAACGAAAGACAAAGCAAGGCCTGTAAATTTGAAAAGGTAATCCCCTAAAAAGCTAAAAATTCAGGGAGTGCAATGATTTTATAGAAAAATATGAACTCACATTTCATCATATTTTTATATTTTTAATAAATTCATTACTTGGACCTGCTGTTTTTAGGCTAGGGACTCTTTTGAGTGCAGGGTCTTTTTCTTCTTTGTATATCCTGCATCTTACCAGTAATTTTTTGCCTTAAAAAAAAAACAAAACAGAAAAAGCAAGATGTAGTTGTTTTGAGAAAAAACCGAAGTGGCATAAGTGAATATCTTAATCCTGTGACTCCTTCACTCAACCAATCTGCAATAATTCCCTATTGCTTATGCATTTCATCTAAACTGGTCTCTCTTGTACAAGATGACCCCAGACAGTAAGCTTCACTCCTGTCCTCTCCTGAATGGTTGCCTTGGCTTAGTCAGGACTGATCCATTGTTCTCATTATTCATACTTATTCATTGATTTTATACTTGTTTGTTCTTTCACCCTACTTGGAATGTTCTCTCTTTTCCCTCCATTTACCAGCTCCTCTAAACCCAGCCTGGTGCCATCTCTTACAAGAAGTACTTTTTGATTATTCCAGCCTCTATTTACCCCTTACATTAGATCTTTGTTGTCTGCCTCCACATTCTCCATTCCCTCCTTCTTAAGTCCCTATACTATTTGGCAAAGCTTGTGGTTCCAAGGATGCAAACTCCAGCTTCAGGTCTAAAAATGGGACTTGAGACCTGGGAATTTAATTAGTGCGTCAAATTGTCTTGATGGTAAATTTGGTTCAGATACTGTCATACAAAGTTTATTTAGGTTTTGCTAAAATGTTGGGACAAAGATGTTGTCCTTTTCTTACCACACAAACAAGCATGTAGGTCTGGGAGCTTCTGGAAAGCATCTTGGGACTCTGAGCAAGTTATGCTTAGGAAGCTGATATAATAGAAGATAAGGTGGAGAGAAAGAAATAAACAAGTCATCTGGTGAATCACTGAGATCCTCAGGCCTTTCTGATGCCAGCCCAAAGACCACCCAGTTCTGTAAACTGAGTATTCTCTTTGGGTTTCAGCCAGTTTCTCAAGGATTCTGTTACTTGCAACAAAGAAGACTGCCATCTTGTTTGAACTCAGTTTGCATTTACAATAAATAGACCTTGCTTGTTTTGGCTTTTCTGTTTTTGAATAAGCAACCAACCTCCTTTCAAAAAGGTCAAAAACTTCTTGAGGGTCCAACAGACTGTTTTGACTCCTTTGTTTCTCTTCTTGACAGCTTATACTGTGCTGGTACAGAGGAGGTGCTTAATACACATTCATGGTTTAATTCCTTAAAAGACTAACCGATCCTCTATTTAGGCCATGGTGCCACATGTTTTACAATTTGTTGGCTCCACTGGCGGAGAGTGCTCCACTGGACTGCAGTACAGAAGCCACTGTCATCTCCAGGGTCAAGGAGATTTATAGACAAAAGTGGTTCAGAGCTCTCCAAATATATTTTCACCATACTTCTATTCAACAAACATCAAATGGCCAAATCTAAGTTACATTAGTTATTCTTTCATGAGCATCTCCATCTTGAATAATCAGCTAAGGTGTTGCTCAAAAATGTCACTTGTTATTTTTGTCACAAAAGCCACCACTGTCCAGATTATTTCTTTTCTCCACTGTGTCTGCAGCTTTCCCACCTCCTTTGTGATCCAGGGTAGGAAGTGATACACAAGAGAACCAGGTCTGTTACAGACCTTGGAAAACCATTGCTGGTCAGTCTTTACCTTTAGGGCTACTTATATTATCATTGAAAACAAAACAATTAAACAACTACCACATTTAGATCTAACTACTTAACACACTTGTGCTATATGCTATCAAAACTAATACAAGAAAGTTTATATATTATACAGACAGGCAAGTTTATACATTCAGTATATAGGAAAATTTGTACATTATTTCAACTTTAAAGACTTTAACTGCAGCAAATTCTTTAAGGAGTCTATAAACTTAATTTAAATAGAAGTTCCAAACATCTAAGGGCTTCCTAGGTGGCTCAGTGGTAAAGAATACACCTGTGAATGCAGGAGATGTAGTTTTGATCCCTGGGTTGGGAAGATCCCCTAGAACAGGAAACGGCAACCCACTCCAGTATTCTTGCCTTGGAAATCCCATGGACAGTGGAGCCTGGTGGGCTACAGTCCATAGGGCCACAAAGCGTCAGACACAACTTAATGACCGAGCATGCACATCCAAATGTTGAAGACTTTCTACTTAGTCTCATTTTCTGTATAGGAAGTATCTTCTGATATAAACATTTAAGCTAATAACTATTTCAGGAACATGTTTCTGAAAAAGACAGACATCTTTCTATGCTCCAAGATGGGTTTTCAAACTTTACTATGCTTAAGAATTACTTCAGTTCAGTTCAGTTCAGTTGCTCAGTCGTGTCCGACTCTTTGCAACCCCATGGACTGCAGCACGCCAGGCCTCCCTGTCCATCACCAACTGCCAGAGTTTACCCAAACTCATTTCCATTGAGTCAGTGATGCCTTCTCCTCCTGCCTTCAATCTTTCCCAGCATCAGGGTCTTTTCAAATGAGTCAGCTCTTTGCATCAGGTGGCCAAAGTATTGGAGTTTGAGCTTCAATATGTGTCCTTCCAATGAACACTCAGGACTGATCTCCTTTAGGATGGAGTGGTTGAATCTCCTTGCAGTCCAAGGGGTTCTCAAGAGTCTTCTCCAACACCACAGTTCAAAAGCATCAATTCATTGGTGCTCAGCTTTTTTCATAGTCTAACTCTCACAGCCATATATGACTACTGGAAAAACCATAGCCTTAACAAGACGGACCTTTGTTGGCAAAGTAATGTCTCTGTTTTTTAATATGCTGTCTAAGTTGGTCATAACTTTCCTGCGGCATCTTTTAATTTCATGGCTGCAGTCACCATCTGCAGTGATTTTGGAGCCCCCCAAAATAAAGTCAGCCACTGTTTCTCCATCTATTTGCCATGAAGTGATAGGACCAGATGCCAAGAATTACTTGATAGCTTGTTAAACCCTGGATTCCTGGGCCTTGCCCTGGAAGAATCTTATTCAGTAGGATGGCACTGGGGCTCCAGGTGGTCACATGTGAGATGATGCTGGTACCGCTGGTCCACAGTCCACACTTTGAGTAGCACCGTTCTTCCAAGCACTCTGCCTTAGCATAGCTATTAAACAGAGGATTCCCCGGTGTCTCAAGCAGTAAAGAATATGCCCTCAATGGGGGAGACCTGGGTTCCATCCCTGGGTTGGGAAGATCCTCTGGAGGGGGGTATGGCAACCCACTCCAGTATTCTTGCCTGAAGAATCCCTGTGGACCGAGGAGCCTGGCGGGCTACAGTCCATAGGGTCGCAAAGAGTCAGACATGACTGAGCGACTAAGAATTATATTTTATCAGTTTTTCTGCCAACTTTGGTTATTACTGAGGCAAGTGGGTTGCAATCATGCAACTGAAAAAAATCACACTTCTACCTAAAGGTCTTTGATTGTATTCAGTTTCTCTACACAATTTAGAACTGTAGTTCTATTAATTTTTCTAAATTACTTTTTAGCTAAATAGTACATTATAAGCCTAATAGTCTGAGTTTATGCATTGAGCTGAAGTGATGCCTATGAGCTGATTTGTTACATGTTTGGCTTCTCACATAGGCACTGGAGTCCTATTGATTTTGTACTCTCTATGGAAGGAATGATATTGCTGTCACTTGAGAAATACTCTATGTATATAATTATTAATACTCTTACTAATAAAACATCATGCCAGTTTACTTTAAAAAGTTGCCCTAACAAGCTATGTGCACAATACCTGACAGGAATAAAAGAAGCTAGCCTCAGAAGTCATGAAGAATGAAAAGCTATTGATACAAGACATTCAACCAAAAAATGGCTGCACTGAGATGTGCTGGGGGTAGGAGGGAGGGAGAAAGGTGAGAGTTACGGCTTTCCAATAGAGATCTTTGGAGAGGGAAATGGCAAACCACTCCAGTATTTTTGCCTGGAGAACTCCATGGACGACAGAGCCTGGTGGGCTACAGTCCATGGAGTCACCGAGAGTTGGACAAGACTGACCGACTAACACAATAGAGATCTTCGTTGTGGTATGGTTTCCTTAGCGAGCTAACTCAGCTCACTTGAGATACATTTTTAAAGGCACTTTCCTAGTTTTCAACCAAAAAGTGATAATGAGGTTCTACAGCCCCCGAGAAGCAAAAATTTAAACAAACGAAACAGGTATGACATTATTCAATCTAATCAAAAACACTTGTAAGCTCTACTTTTGTAGTTGGATCCTTTTTTCTCCTTCACTTTCACCGATGTGACACTACAGTATTATTAACAGTATTATTATAATACTATTATACTATTATATATATTATATATTATATTATATATATTATATAATATTATACTATTATACTATATATTATACTATACTATAATACTATTATAACACTATAATAATATCCTATAATATATACTATATTATATATTATATAATATATTATATATAAAATATATTTAAATATACTTTATATATTATATAAATATAAATGTATACATTATATATTATATAATTACACTATAATAATACTCTAATAATAGTATTATTATAATACTACTACAGTATTATTCTTTGAAGAATGCCTCTGTGTGTCTGGAGAGAAAGAAATCCATAGATTTTTTTATTCACTGAACAATATGCCTTATCATTTAAAAGTAAACCCTCTCCGCTTCTTTTCCTTCTAAGGTGATCTCACCCCAGGCAGCTGCAAGACCATGAAAACATTCCCATGCTACAGCCTACGACTCTTGGGCTAACTCACTGAATGGCCCCATTGGCAGCTTTGAGCCTGTTTTTGAGTATAAAAGGCAAAAAGAGGATAACTTGCCCTCTGTGTGGTATCTCATTTTGACTTCACAGTCAATTTGGGGGCCTATTAAATAATGTTGTCAAAAAGCAGTGTGAAAAGGACTGACACTTACTCACACCTAATGCCTATCCAAGTTTCTTTCACCTTCCCACAACATTTGTTTCATTTAACTATGATGGTGGTTTAGTCGTCAAGTTGTATCCTGCTCTTTTGTGACCCCGTGGACTGTAGTCCGCCAGGCTCCTCTGTCCCTGGAATTCTCCAGGCAAGAATACTGGAGTGGGTTGCCATTTCCTTCTCCAAGGAATCTTCCCCACCCAGGGATCGAACCCGGTCTCCTACATTGCAGGTAGATTCTTTACCGACGAGCCACCAGGGAAGACTTTTTAACTGTAATCATCTTTCAATCTGCACTTATTTTTTGTAAGTCATAAATGTAATTCAAAGCAAAACCAAAACTTACTGGTAGTCAAGAAAGTGGTAGGTTTCTCTCCATGTGTACATAAAATTATTTTTTTTGGAATAAGAAATTTAACAGTAATATTGTAATATAAAGAAGAGAATATTTTTCATCTTATAATAATAGATGACATTCTAAAGGAGCATTCTGTATCATGAACATTTTATAACTACTGGACTTGAATGATGGTTAACATAAGATAAAATGGGCAGAATCAACTATGCATCTATTATACAGCCTAATGCTAATTGCAATACTGTACATTTTAAACTTTTTCTTTGTACTTTAACCTCTTAAAATGGACTGTTCTAATAGCTACAATACCATATTTAAAAGCCATCCAAACAATACTTAAAATCTTGGGGAGGGTTTGTTTTCTAACATTGTTCCAAATGAAACTAATGCACATTTTTTTTAAAGACAGTGGTTGACACTGTTTGTATTTCATGTGATATATCTGCAAATACAACTTTATGCTCATTTAATAATATCCATTGTTTTTCCAGTCGTACGTTTACTAGAAAACATTTAAGATTTTATGCTCCCTTTATCTCAATTCTTATAAAAAAGAGAAAATGGCATACAAATTACCTTTTATCAATCTAGCTTCATAAATATTCTTCTATAAACATTTTCCTGAAATGATTGATTATTTGGGCCATCAGATTTTTAAACTGTTGTATTATACCAGATGGTTGCTATAATAGGAAATATATAAACAAAAATGTTTTCTAGAAAGATATTTATCAGCTAAAATGTTTAATCTCTATATATCACATGGATTTATAGGTATCATTTGCCAGCTTAAGAAAAAGAGACAAAGCATAAATTGATGTTTGGTGACATAATTATTTGGTAAATTTTAGAAGTAATTTAATATTGCTTGCTACAATTATAAAATTCAGATGTAGTGATGTAAAAGAATATTCTGGCGTTTAAAAAAAAGTGGGAACATTTTAAAGTGGGTTTATTTCCCACTCCTGTTCCATCAGTTTCATCAGTCTATCTGGCTGTATGTAGAAAACACAAGGAAAAATATTAAAGCATTACAGTGGGTGCATGAACATCTGCGGACATCATTGAAAACCACTTAATAATCCCAATGAAAGAAGTTTTACATTTTAAAATCTGAGACCTCCTTATGCAAATCATTTTGCCTTTAGCCATTTCAAAAAGAATTGAAGGACTAGAGGATTTTACAGTTTTACATAACACTGGTGAGATGGTTGTCAACTTTGATCTTACGTTAATTAGTTAAGATCTTGACTGATCATAGCAAAAGCAAACTCAAAAATCTGGTCCCCAGCTAAAACGAAGTACAGCCACAATCTATAATGATCAAAATTTCTGCTTTATCTTTTATATTCTCTATGTTTAGTATATAATAACCCCGTTCATTGTCTAGGAAAGTAATTCTTGATGATATAAGTACATTTTTTAACCTTATTGTATAGACATTAAGCACAGTATTAGGTGGTTGTGTACTTTAGCCATTGGGCGTATAAACCAAACGTATTTTGAATTTTTTTCTATTTAAAGACCAAGATTTGAAAAAAATAACTTCACATTAGGAGGGCATTAGGTGCTGTTCTCTATAACATGTTAACTTTAAATTAAATGAAAACTATTGTGTTATGATTAGCTGTTTTGTTTCGTTTTTCCCAGCATAAAGTTTATGCTAAAATAAAGCTTCAAGCTATATTTAACTTTTAAAAAATACGACCTTTCTATTATATATGAGAAACTAAAATTTGAAACTCCCTAAACAGCCAATCCCTGCATAGAATCTCCTTTTCCCTACAGGTAGTATGAAATGGAGCCCAAATGACAGGACCCCATCTGAGCCTCCCTAGCTCCCCGAGTCTGCACAAACCCACTCTATCAATCATGGCAGGATAATGCATAGTGGTTGCACCTGTGACAGGAAATGATTGAGTGCTGAACACAGGGCCTGCTTCGCCTGTCGCTTTGTGCATTTGTATTTCTCCAGGGCTGGTTTGAGAATTTTCAGAACTTGGGGGTGGGGAAGGAGGGATTCCCATTGTATTTTGAGAAAAGAAAATAATAACGCATTTTGATTAGGAAGATGTAACACAAGAGAGAAATTAGGCAGCAAAAATGCCCTGGTCTGCTCAGGTGTAGAACAGCATCAGAGCAGCCCTGGATGTGATATTATTAAACCATAATTTAGTTTAGGTACATAGAGGATGCTGACCATAACTGTTCTTTTGGAGATGTCTCATGCAGTTGCAAAACAGACATTTGTTCCTTTATAATCACATAAAAGAAAAAGAACAGAAAAATCAAGCCTCACCTATTGTCCAAAAAGACTGTATCAATCTAAGTTAGTTCAGGATAGCATGGAAAAAATTCTTTTTTCATCTTTTAAGCTCTTCTTGCACTTTTTTTGGAACTCTCCGATGTGATGTCCAGTTATTTAAGTGGCTTAAATGCTATAAGCTGTTAAGAAACTGAAATTACAGGATATACAGTTTAACTTCCTGCTAATTCAGCATTTGCTGAAAATATGGGTGGTAAAAGTATTTTTACAGGGCCTCTTTCACAGCATTCAATATTTCATTTCAGTTCATCCTTCTGTGCAGAAACACGTGTTTTTCTATTACAGAAGAATAAAATTGATGTTTTATTGTGTGCATTGTTCATACAGTTTGAGTTTGAGCTTCTGAAATGACTAAATGAATACTTTTGTTAAAATAATACTACTAGCTATTAAGAAAATCTTGGCGGGCAGGGAATAAACAAAAAGTAAAAAAACTCACTACATTGATTGAAAATTCTCCCCACCAATGGGAAGGAGGGAGACCAGTAACAATAAATATCACCAATCTGGATATGAACACAGGTTCTCGTGTTAGAATTCACATTTTTGTCTGAATCGCTGTTCTCTGACCTCGCCACAGGCGAGGTATTATAAAAATATTAATAAAAATTAATAAGGTATTATAAAAATATTTGTGTCAGCGAGTAGACGGTTTGCCGGTGCCCTTTTATTTTTTTTTTTCTATTCAGTATTATTACCTTCCACCTTCCCTAAATAGAGGCAAATACAATTATAAAGAAATGACTGCAGCGTTGAGAGGAATGACTCGTTCTAGGACAATCGTGTGGTGTACATGCAAACACACACAGGTCCCGTTTATTTCATTGTTTCCACTGCGGAGAATCTTTTTCACTGCTCTCCCCGCCTTTGTTGACCCAACGCCAGCAAAGTTGTGTGGCTATAAATAGATCGGGGCAGAGGATTAAGAAACCGGGGAAAACTGGCTCTCTCTGGTACCCACGGCCGGGATGGATCGCCGCGAAGGGGGCAGTGGTTGGGGGGCGGGGGGGGAGCGGGGTGGAATAAACTAAACTGCCGGACACTTTGACTCAGTGAAACCCAATTCCTTCGCCCCAGAGCTGTAGTGGCCAGAAGTGCGCGACGCTCTCGACCTTTTGCATCTCGGCCTTTTGCATCAGCCACGGGTCCTCGCCAAACCCAGGAAATGGGGTGGGAGGTCTGGCGGATTCGAAATGGGGGAGAAGGGCGGGCTGATGGATGTCGGTGGGGCTCGGGGAACAGCTTAAGAGTCTTTGGGGCGCTCCCGCTTGAGCCCCGCTGGTTCGGGCGGCCGGACCAGGCTCTTTGCTCCCCATCCAGTCGCACACTTTCCCCGGCAGGGGGCCGGGGCCGAGCCCGAGCCCGGGTCCAGCCGGAGCGCGCGGGCCGGGGCCCCTCCCCCGCTGTCCCAAGCGCGCCCGCTTCCGTGCGCCCCAACTGCAGGTATCTTCTCCATCACCAGCCCCCCAGTCCCAGCTTCGCTGCAGGAGCCGGTCGGCTGGGCGAGGGAGCTCGCTTCCCGGCTGCTGGGGCCTGGAAAGGCCGGGGTGCCCCGGGATGGGGGGAGCGAGGGGAAAGAGGTCTTGCGGCCGCAGCTCGGACGCGCGCCCTCTCCTCCTTCTTCTGGGGGCTCCCCGATCTCGGCGGCCCTGGAACCTGGAGAGGCCGCCCCCCCCCCCCCCACGCCGGGACACGAAAGCCGGCGGCATCTGGGGACCGCACCTTGGGGGGTCGTCTCCCCGCGCGGCACTCGCCACCTCTGACAGCCTTCTAGGGTCCCTCCTCCGCACCCCGTGTCGTGTAACTGACCAGGAGCCTTACGCTAATTGCCGAGTTCAACGTAAATCACTAGGTTCACGGAAACCTCGCCTTCCTTCCACTAATCAGCTAGAAAAGGAGGCCGGGGAAACAAAAGACGTAAAGGAAAATTAAGCTACTTCTCAGCGCTGAACTTGGAAGTGGGGGTGGGGGGTGGAGTGCGGCGCGGGGCGCGCGGAGCAGGCGGCAGCGAGCAGGGCTTCCGAACGAACCCCGAGAAGGGAGAGGTGGGGGAGCGAGGGAGGGAGAAAGACAAACATCTGGGGATTGGACCATATGCTGAAGCTTTGTCTTGTCCTTCAAAGTTCGGCTGCCCTTGAAGTGATTTGTCAGGCGGCCCACGGGTGACAGGGAGGATGTGCGGCGCGGAGCGGGGCGGGGGTGCGGGGGGGACGGGGCGGGAGACGCCGGGGGGAGCGGAGAGGGCGGGAAAGGAGGGGAGGAAACGGGGAGAAGTCGAGGAGAGGGGAGCAAAATGACCCCAGCGCCCGAGGAAGAGAAGACTCCAGTGTCCGCGGAGGTGCGGAGCCAGAGACTGGGGAAGAGGGGCGGTTCCATCCAGACGGCGGCACGGGGGAAAAAAAACAGCAAGAGGGAACCAGAGGTGAAGGGGAAGGAAAGCTGAGTAGAAAGAAAAGGGGAGTGAAACGGAAAGAGGAAAAAGACAGGGAGATAAATTGAAGACAGTAATTGAGGTGTCTTAACAAGGGTGCGAATCTCATATTTTAGGAAAAGTGGCTCTGAGCTATCCCCCTCCCCTTTTTCTTTCTTTCTCTTTTTGCCCGCCAACCGCTGAACTGATTAGACTGTAATTAAGGCCATAAAGCCCTCAGATTATCCACCTGTTTATTCACTAAAGTCGGGGTCTCATCAAGCAAATTAGCTGCTTCCAGGCTACACATTGGGCCTCGAGCTTGCCTGATTAATGAAGTTTATTGGGAGCTGTTAAAAGCATTAACTGGAGAAAATCTCAGCAATTCGTCATATTTAAGGGATGGAAATTAAATCTTACTGTGCAAATGAGAAAAAAATTTCTAAAGCATCTTTAGGGGTTACTGTCTGAATATTATTTTTCTTGAAGATTCTGTTGAGCAAATAGGCTTGAGAACAGGAAGCCTTGTTTGGACTTGAGTTATCAAAAAAATATTCAATCCCACTCTTATCTGGCATTTGTGAGGAGGAGTGAAAAAGTAAAAATACTCTAGTTCCAAATGCAAAGCAATTTTGAAGACACCCAATCGAAAAGCCAACTCTCAGAAGCAACCCAATTTTTAAATTAAAGTTAATGTATCCATCTACAGAATGAGATTGGGAGCATTTCTTCAAGGGGCTTAATGTTTGATTTAGGAGAGGATCTGTGATGAAATCCAAAGGTAATTGACAGAGAAGAGGAGTTATGTCAGTGCCCTTAAAAAAAAAAGCAAGTGTGAGAAAAAAACAGTAGAGTGACCAGAAAAAGCACCACAAATAAATGAATAGTCTTACAAACCAACTATAGAAAGTGCTCCTGTACCTAGTGTTTGTCATCATAACTGCTATGGTTCTTGATGTGGTTAAAAAATTTAACAAGAGAAGTGGAAGAACTGTAATTGAGTGAAAAGAGAGTGGGTAGTGCAAATTGAGAACATAATCCAGAATTTGTAAAGTACCTATTGACTTTAGGTGAAGCTTGATGAGATTGTAACACAAGTGTTTATTAATGGTTGCAGTTATAGAAGTGAAGAGAGAGTGATTTCAGTTTACTAGTTATCCTTGAAAAGGGGAAAATCTTTTCTGCAACAATAGCAAAAGTCCATGGATAAATGTCTTCTATTCAACAAAATATGGAAAATAAAAACGTGCAACAAGTAAACATTCCAGTCAATGAGAAGCTTATGATAATAAAGTCTTTCAAGAAATACTTTTAATCACTTCCAATATTTTTTGTTGAGGCATTTTAAGTATTAGTGGAGTTTGAAATGTTTGCTTAACTAGTACATTAGATACTTAAGGACAATGTTGTATGTTTTATAATTTCAGTGAAATGTATATTAGAGTATATAAACTTTAAACACTATGAAACAAAAGGAACAGGCATAGTTGATGGAAAATTTGAAAACTTTAAAAAATATCTCATTATAATAGTTGCCTCTTATAGATTCAATTCTAAGATAATGGATAGATTTTTATGGTTATTAATACTGTTATTCAAAATTAATCTTGTAGATAATTCTAACATTTTTATTTTAAAAACAAAGTGTTGAGATTTATTCATTTCTCTCACCTTAATGATGCTATTCACAGTTGGCTGAGGAAAATAACAGTAATTGCTTATATTAATTTTTATTTTAAAGATCCAAAAAATTCCATTTTTTGTATCCTTCCCCTTTTGTGAATGTGATACAGCTTTGTGGGAAAAAGTGTAAATTTGAAGTCTGTAAAATTCAATAACAACACCCAACAGCATAGATAACCTTGAAAATCATCTTCATTTGTCTTAATCTTTAAAAATCTTTAAATTATTTATTTACTGTCTCTCCCAAATTTCAATACATTCTAAATACAAACCACAAAAAATTCCCTTTTGTTTCTGTCAATTCTATGCATCACATTATTTGGCTTATAATATCCTTATTTTATAACAAATGAACTGTAAACCTTTTCAATTAATATTGGAAATAAAATAGTTATTTAAAGTAATTCTTGATAATGACTAAGAATTCTTGATAAATGCATCTGATACTGCCCGTCGAATTATTTAGAATTATACTTATATTCTAATTATTAAAGGATTATTCAGTAAAAAGCATATATGTCAACTTAATTCAGTATTGTTTATGTAAATACAGATTTGTGCAGACTTATTTCGCCTATAATTTTAAAGTAACTTGAAGAGAAACAGTCTTCCTTTGTGCTGAAAATTGGTCATTTATTGGGACTTGACTTAATATCTGGCTTAAATGCATACATGAGAGAAGAGAGACAAGTAAATTGTGAGGATATTTAAAGAGTATGTTTCATAAGCAATAAACTTTAAGTACACTCAACCTAATTTTTGTTGTGTTTATTTCATGTAGCTCTTCATAAGTGCTTGAATCTGCTTTTTGTAAAATATCCCTTTCACTTTAAGAAACATGCTTTTTTTTTTTTTTTTTTGCTATAAACAAAATTTAGGAAATATTTTATGTCTCACATTTTGAATATCAAAATATTTTAGAATCATATTATACTGATCTTAGAATCATGATATGATGTGTTTAACAGGTCATTTAAAATATGGATATTTTTGTACAAAGATAATTTGCCTTTAGAGGATACAGTCATACAGAGTGGGTTTCTGAGCTGCTAACTAATGGATGTCAATTATTGTCATTTGTATTTCTGATCTCTAGAGTGGTATGGATAAAGAAGGTCAAAATGGTCCCTGATGAAAGGAAACTTTTAAAAACGTTTGGGAAAGTTAATGAATTAGATTTCCCCTGCACTTGACGATATTAGGATTGGGAGCTCGGGATTCCCGTCAGCCAAATCAAGAGTGTTCACAGTTGACAGGAAAACTCCAAGTTTCCTTCTTCTCCCACCAGAGCAATGTCCCCCCATCACTAGAGGTGGTAATTCATAGGAATGATTGTATTAGCTTAAAGAGTATGTTTCATAAGCAATACATTTTAAGTACACTCAACCTAATTTTTCTTGTATTTATTTAATGGAGCTCTTCATAAGTGCTTGAAACTGCTTTTTGTAAAATATCCCTTTCACTTTATGAAACATGCTTTCTGCTGTGAATAAAATTACAATCTTAGTAAATCTTAATTATTGTTTTTTTTTCTTTTTTGCAACAATAATGAAACTTCAACGAGATGAACAAAGCTAGAAAAGATGTACAACACTCTCCCTTTTTACTTTAACTGCCTTTAAATGATTTATGAAATAAAAATGCTACTTCAGTTTGCCTTTAATAATCAGTACTTCATCATAAGTTCTCCATCTTCTTAAATATTCAAAATATTAAGATAGAAAAGAACCTCTCTCCATGGTTTCTTTAAGACCTAGTGCATTTTTATCGAAGTCTCCAAAAAGTGTAAATCTCCCAATGCATAGTTAACATGATCAATTGGTTTTAAAATATTTTTATTTGTTTTTTATAGAATAGTATTTGGAATAAAGAACTACGGCATATACCTTTAAAGAGAAGCCTGCATGTCCTTAATATACACCAAATACATTCAAAATGCTACATTTCATACTTTGGATTCTTAGAACTGATAGCTTCTCTGTAGAGACACTTAAATGTTAAAACTCACAGTTCAAAACTGTATTTTAGTCACTTTAATACTGTAGAATTCTTAATGGAAAAATAGGTACATGAGGATAATAAAGTTGCTAATATTTTCATTCTCAATGATGCAAATATTGCTCAAATGAAGTATGTTTCATCATTTTATATTTCCAGGGCAACCTTTTGAGTCTGGAAAGGTCAGTCCTGGGATTTTATTTTGATACATGATATGACCTAATTCTTTCATGTGTTGCAGAAATCCGAAGGGGAAGAGGGTGCCTCTTTCTTGCTTGCTTTTTTTCTTTGCTGTAAGTCTAAATTGCAACTGCTAAAATGCCTTCCCATAATTGTAATGAGATCAGTGGGTTTTAAGTACGGAATGAATCAATTATTGTAAGCAGAGCTTCTGTGTAAATCACTGAATGCCAAACCAACCTCGGGATTATAAAATGAATCTTTGACAAGTATTCAAGGTTTCAGTGTAGTCTTAGTAATGAGGATTAAGTACTTACTATCAAGTGAAAGCAAAAGTTTTATTCAGTTACTAAGGAATATGTGCATATTCATTAATAGAAGTCAGATGGATGAGGCTTTATAAAAAGAGGAGGCATCTGGCAGCAGCACCAAAGGTAAAAATCCAGGATAAGTATGTTTAGCTTATGATAAAAAAAAAATCCCCAAAGCCTATTTCATGAAATGGAGATACATTTGTTATTAAACAATACCTATGTTCACAATGGAAAATAATAAAGTAGTTTTTTATATTTTTATCTTAATCAAGCTGTTAAAAAATTTTTTAAAAACAATGGATTATCTTAAAAGAAATTTGGACTACTTGTCAGTCTGAGCAATTCTTAGAATTTGAGATTTTTCAGCTGGGAAAAATAATAGAATGAAAAGTTTTAACAGAACAAAAGACACTGACAAACCCTAATTTCATTATTTTTGACATATAGATTCTAACAGGACAGGGAGATTGGGTTTACATAAGATAGTTCCCTTGTGCGCACATCCCAGCTGAATCTCTTTGCTTTTCTTTCTGTTCGTTTCCTGTCCTTTCCTTTCAGGTAACTATCTTCTGTTAATTCTCTGCAACTAGTTGTTCAGTAACTTTACAATTTACTACTGTAAATGGCAAATCAGAAGCGTAAGCTGCAGCGGCGTATCCATGTGTCGTTACCAATTGACTACCATACTTGAATGTTTTGCTTATGATAGAGTTTATGTGTTTTTTTGAAAAGAAAACATGAATGATCAAAACAAGGTGTGTTTTCTCCTGGTTTATCCTGTCCCAATTACACACATCTTGAAATTACTTAGGCTCTGCATCACATAGAATCAGAAATTAATTAAACCAGTAAACATTAAACTTAAATTCTTAGTATACATAAAAACTGTAGCATCAATGTTCTTTGATTATTTTTTTATATTATTATATTTCTGTGTAAGCATTTCAGGCATTATACAGAGAAATTAAAAACATAATTCTTTGAAAACATGGAAAAAAGTCTTAGGCTAACCTAATTAAATATTCACAACACTTTAAAAATCAGTAAAAGGATAAATGTATATTTTAATAACTTTCCTTTATTCAGGCTACAGCATACAAAGTATAAAAAGAAGTATAGTACTCTGTTTAATTTTTGCCAGTTAAATTTATGTTAAATGAAATATGCTAAACCAAACTGTGCTTATTTCTTTAATGAGAAAATTAGGAATTTTAACTTAGATATAGATATTTGTGAAAAAATAACACCTATGTAACAATAAAAATATAATAAATAGTATTTCCCACCATAGTTTATATCAAAAATAAACTATCTTGATAATCTTAAATTTTAATTTTTCATTTTTCTATATTTGTTTCAAATATTGAATATATTCTTATTTTCTGGCATATATGTGTATCATTTTTAAGTCTAAAAGATCTATTACTGATGTACAGGTATGAACGTAAACTGATATCTCAAAATGAATACAAAACTCACAAGAGGGGATGGAAAAAGAATACTTACACAGAAACTGAAAATGTATGCCTGCAACAGCTAAAATCATTGTCTACAAACTCATTTTCAAAGGCAAGTTTTTAAGTCGTATGCTGGACTTGAAAAGAGAAATGATTTTGGAATAGGGAGCATTTATAAATAAAAAGCTAACGGTGTCCATGGTGCAATGAAAGAATTTAAATTTGCAGTGAGAGTCTGACATCTGGCGGTAAGAAGGAGGAGCATCAGAAGAAAAGGAAGTTGTAAAGCACCTCCTGGCTTTCATACCCTGAAAATCCTATTAAAAATTATGAGAAATTCTTTCACTTTTCTCTATATTTTAGACATTTTCATAGCATTTTTGCCTCCTTGTAATGAATTCATCACGAGTCTTTTATATTTACATTTCCTAAATATTAGTTGTGTTATATATGTTTTTCCAAAAAGATAAAAATATTGATCAGCAGTTGTCTTAAAAATAATAATAAATATGCACTTAGAAATAGTTTGATATTTATTAATAAAAAGGTAGATTTATATAACACATTTGGAATTTAAAATGAACATTTCCTAAGTCTTTCTAATAAACAAAAAGTAAAAATTCAGAAAGAAGTTTAAGGTCATTTTTAACAAAGAGCAAGAATGGCAACAAAAAAATTTTAAACACTCAATTGCAAGGTAATTTTAGTTACTGATAAACATTAAAAAGATAATTCACAGAACAAAGCTACTGATAATAGTATACTCTTAGCTCTATGTTCTAAGGCTAATAACCTATTACAATGGAATGTTTATAAGAAATTAATCCTGCTTAAATTTTGCAGTAATTACAATAACAATGAAAAATAAAATTTGCAATATTAACATTTCCTAAAGTAGATTTCTCTAAAAATATTTCATCTTGTGATTTTATATTTTAACATGTCCTTCAAATAATTTTAAAAAGTATTGCTAAGCCAGAATAACAAGTTTTTTTTTACCCTTAAGTGTCAAACTACAAAACTAGAAATGAATACAGAATTGATGTCTTCTGCATATTGAAAAAGTGACATGCAGTAGCCAGAGAGGAAAGCTTTTGCATAATTTGTGTTCCTTAAAAAAACGTCTGACTGAATGCTGTGAAACATGTTCATAGTTTAAAATATAGACATATATATCCCAGTAATTGCCTCAAATCTTCACTTTGTTCAGTGTACGTAGGCCAAGTCTTAGATTAGTTGTTTCTCGTGTGGCTCGTTGATGTCTTCGTCTAAGAAGCCCAGTCACACTCAGAACAGAGAATGGTGCTGAACTCTGAAAAGGTTCCTGTCGTCGTGGCATTTCATAAATTCTTCTTTTCTGACAGATACTAGCAAGAGTATCCTAGTTCAACATCTGGTTCTTCCTCATCTCCCCACAGCTTTAAATTGAATTAACGTATGAAGTGGATGGTCATACAGAGTCAGTTGTTGGGCTTTTTCATTGATGCCCTTTATACGGTGCAGGAGATTGAATTTGTTGTTTATTGTGAATTTGCTGAATAAACTTTCAGGAGAACTTTTTGAATGCTTAGGAACACTCGGCAGTGTGAATGGGAAACATTCCCCTGTATTACTGTAATCAAAGACGTAAAAACATTTCTATTAATTTATCCATGAAATGTTGATATTCCCACAAATTGATGAGCATCTTGAAAGAATTGTTTTAAAGTGAGAAACATTTTTACCATTAATATAAAACGTTGCTCTGTGAAGTCCAGGTAATTTCAGGCATGCTCGTCAAATAATAGAAACCACAGATTTTTTTTGTTTCCTTTGGAGATAATTCTTTTTATTCTTACATTGAGTAGTGATTGATGTAATTACATTATGTATGAAAACTCTCCAAGTGCTTTGAAGATAGGAAATCTTTCTTAACAGAGCCTTGTGAATAAGTAATGCAAAGTAATTTCAAAGCATCTTAGAATAAAATTAACTCTGTGAGTCCACTAATGGTGTTGCTCATTTCCCCCATAAAAATACACCAATTTTTTCATAAAAACAAATGTATTTTTGTTCTGGAATATACTTTCTGAGGGCTCTTTGAATGGGAAGCCCATGTTCCTCTTTCATAACATTCCAGCCCCGCATGGTACGAATGCTCTGCTGTTTTCATAGGTCTGAGAAAAAAGGATGATAGTTTTTTCCTGGCCTTTGATTTCTTACTGCCTGGCACATAGTAGGATTTCAGTGAATCTTTAAAATGAACCAATAAATAATGAATGAATGCAAAAGTACTTTTCTTTTTTTCTCCAGTATTAGTAATTTTCTCCTAAAAGAGAACATAAAAATCCCATCTGCATCTATCCATGCTTGAGAGAAAACAGCAAGATAAGTTATTACAACACACACACAGTCACGTTATGAGTGAAGACTTTGAAAAATTTTTTCTTTGGACAAAAAAAAAGAGAGAGACAAGAACCTTTACAATTAAGCAATCCCTAGGGTCCATGTTGTAGAAGTAGGTATATGAGATAGGTAACGTTTTTGTGCTAATATCTGCATTGATAATGTTTATACAACGAGATGCCATCTGCTACATGAACATTTGCACACATTAATGGGCTCTGAGCTTGCAATGATATATTTTACATGCAGAAGCATGTCAGAAATTTGTAACAGATCAAATATGTGGGCCTATAATAGGCATTCCATTATCGTATTAACCATAATCTGAGCATTTGGTTTTCTGATGATTTTACTATAAAATTATATATTTTTAGAGCCCTTTTACATTCCACATCTCCCTTGATTGCTGCTGATCATGTTATTTTTTCCATTTGATTATATCATATAATATGAACTCTCTATGCTTCTCATTTACTATCAACAGAACTATTTAATTATTTTACTCATGACAGAGTTGTCTTTCCCAGATGGTTGCAAGTTTCCCAGATCAGAGTGTGTGTCTCCTCTCTTTGGTATCCGCGTACTTCACAAAACCAGGGTTTTCAGGGACAATTTTAACTTTTGAAGTACCAGTACTAAATATGTTTTGGATATTTGTTTTTATAGAAATGCTACAAAAATATAAATAGATTCTATGAATCTAAAACTACGAATCTAAATCTATGAATCTAAAACACAAAATGTTTTCTTGTTAGCTGGTTCAGCTAATGTTGTCTGGATCCAATCTCAGTCATTCTCTGTACATTAGCCTATTTTTTCCCCATGGTGCTGATCACTGTCTAAAATTAACTTACTTGGTTATTTTCTTTAACTTTTTATCACCAATTTTCCTCGCTAGAATCTAAGCTCCATGAAGACAGGAACCTTTCTGCCTTATTTATAGCTCTATCCTCAATGGCCAGAATTATGTCAGTTTTTAGCAGGGGCTTAATAAATGCTAATTTTCCTCTAGACACTCCATTTAGAATTGACACCTTGCTAAGATTTGATTCACAGCGTTAGAAGGGAATTTAGAGTTCATTTAATCTCATTCTATAATACCTTTGAGAGATACTCATACAATTTCTGCTTCTATTTTCCTGTCAGGAGGCTGATCACAAATGGTGGCAACTCAAGTCATTGCTGGAAAGCTCTTGTTGTTAAAAAAATTTTCTTTCTAATGACTTGAAACCTGTCTTGCTGATACATTCACACCAGGGCTAGTTTTGTTCTATGGAATTACAAAAACAGGTCAGTTTCTCAGTTTCTACATAATTACTCTCCCATCACGTACTCATGTACACATACCAAACACACAGCGTTATTTTCCTCTTTGAATAAAACATTACTGACATTGTTCATTCACTCCGTTAAGTTACACCAGACAGGAGCAATTCCTGTTTTCATGTCCGCATAGTCAAATGGGAGAGACAGATAATTAAACACATTATGTTCATAACACATGTTAAGCATAATGCTTGAATGAGAAGTACAAGATCAAAAAGAACCAAAGGAAAATCAGGTTCAGAAGAGAGGCAGCCCCAAGTTCTGCTGACTCAGACAGATGTACAAAGTAACACCCTTTTGTATCTCCCCCCAGGAGACGTATATTATACAGAAACATGTCTAAAACTGGATTGAGTGGTTTTTTCTAGCTATGATAATATAGCAAGTGTGGCCCCAACAGAGTCACAAAGCAAGAGGAAAGAGCACATTACACTTGGCTTACTTATGTGTAAGACTGAATGTTTCCATCATCTGCTGAAATTTCATTTTCCTCTAACTTTTTTGATCTCTTGTAAGAGTGGATTGACTTTCTAATTATGGTTTCATATTTTTCCTAATAATGTGTGGTTATCATGAAAAAAATCATCTATGTTTCTAGAACTTGCTTATTTCTAATATTTACTTTTTCTAATATGTAATATTTTCCATTATGGACCTTCTTATTGCAAAAGTTTTCTTAACATTCCTAATCAAACAAGTAGCTTCTTAAACTAAATAATGCATATCATCAGTCATATCACAGAAAGTTGTTGAAAAAAATTTAAGTATAGATGCTTAGATGTTATGATATAAACTTATAATTAGAATTAATCAGCTTGCAGGGTGAAAATTAACTGCTCTTATAAGAGTTTGCTTTTAAAACTTTTCCCCAAAATTTTTGCTTCCCTTCAATCTTAATATTTTTATTTTCAAAAAGCTTGTATCTTATCATTAATACAAAGCACATTATTTTCTTCATATTCTCTCAACCAACGCATGCTCTTTTACGTTATTCTCTTCCATTCTTTCGCTCTCTGAACTTAGTTTGAGCCTTGAGATGGAATCCAAGTGAACCTGGAATTTGAAGGAAACAAAGAATGATTTCCTTAACTCCAAGGAACTTACAGCTGTGGTCATTCCACAAATTTTAGACAGCAAAATAGACACAAAATAAAGGAAACACAAGCCAGACGAAAATGTCTTTAATAGTTATGGCAGGTTGTGTTTTCCAAAGATGGACACCACAATATCTCTCAAACCATATGCTCTTCTAGAATCTTGTCACTCCCCCATCAAGAGATGGAATATAATTCTCTTCCCCTGATTCTGGGAAGGCTTGTGTCTCTCTTGCAAAAATAAAATGAAGTAAAAATTAGGCTGTATGACTTCTGGACAAGATCATAAAAGGCAATGTCTTGCTTCTCTCCAGAAACCTTCAGGCTGTGTAAGCAACCTGATTATCCTGAGGCCGCCATGTTGTGAGGAAGCCCACACTACCCAGGGGCAGGGATGGCTTGAAGAGGGCCTTAGCCTGTGTGAAGAGATCCCGTAGCTGGTTGCTGCTCCAACCCCTTGCATGCCACTGTTCCTGCTCCAGCCGCCATTTGACTGTAATCCGAGCGTCACAGCTAGAACCACCCAACTCAGTCCTTCCCAAATTCTTGACCCACAGAATTCATGAGGAATAATAAAATGAATGTTGTTGTTTTAAGGCACAAAATGTGGGCGTCACTTGTTATGTAGCAGTAAATAACCACAATGGCTTTCAGAAACTTGATGTTGAAATGAAGATAGTGAAGGATAGTCTTGCCCTATGCACAGCTTTGAGAGCAGTGTAGGCTGAGATTCAGAATTCTTTGGTCCTCTAGAAAGGTCTTCCAGCTTTTGATACTTGTTCTATGGTGGTATCAAAAACTATGTTTTATCATGATTTGTTAAATATTATTGAATTTTATACAATGTATATCACGTTAGTATAATTCCTTTAAAAAACAGTGTCCATCTTTTTATTAAATGTAGCAAGAGATTTTATTATTATGTCCTATAATGGTAGGTAGGTAGCCAAATGCAGGTTTTATAAACTCTTTTATATGTATTGCTCAACAAATGTAACTCTTGGTATAAAACAGCATATATCATTGAAAATTATTTCAGCAATAAATGATAGAAACCCTCAACTTAAATTGACTTAAGAAGGAAATTTATTACCTCAAGAAATCCAGAAGTCAGGGATCTTCCATGATGACTTCGTGCTCCTGTGGGTTAGCGTCACTTTTACACTGGTTACAAGATGGCTGCAGCAGTTCTGTGCACACACAGACCCAGCAATGGCCTGGAAAGAGCAAGTCTGATCCAATATGTTCTTATTTTTGAATGAAAGACTCTTTAGCATTTAAAATCCATTTACTCAATGATTATTTATTCAACTCTTGATAAACACCCACCGATAGTTTAAATGCTTAAAATGCAGCTATGAGCAAAATAGTAGACCATGCCCTTATATGTCACTATATGGACATTAGTGGGTCACATGGTAAACTGTAGCCATTCAATGTAAAGAGTTATAAGACCACTGTGATTGATTGAGGCCCAATTCAAGATATTCCAAGGGAAAAGAACCACTCTTCCCTAAATAATGTATAAGAGGCATAATCATTTGAACGGACTGGGGCTTTTCTAGGAAAGATTTAAAGGGGGAAAATGATATTCAATAGATAATTTAGCAGTGTCTATAAACAGAACTTATATATTGTTATTTATGAAGAATTTATAATAGCATAGCTCTGTCTTGTCACATAATATTAGGTTAAATAACCAGGACTTTTTAGAGATATATGTAAAATGATCACAACTGCATATTTTTAAATCTCAGCATATTCAAAAAGACCAAATAGCAATACTTAAATACTAGTAACTATTGCCTGTATATGTTTGGTGATGGAAATATTGTATATTTGTATATTCTCTTTCCACTTTTCCCCCTAAATTTTCTTTAATGAGCTTATTCTTCTTTAAATAGTTCTTTAAATGAAAAATAATTTCTTGTCAACTGTGTCCAGTTACATTATCTACTGCCTAATCTAAATCAAATAAAACAAATTTATGAAGCTTGAAGATTCCCAGTCTCAGATCATAGCAATGACATCTTTTTTTCCCCCAGTACTTCCAGCTCCACCAAGAGACAAGCACTTTTAAATAAAGAAGTAGAACTCCCTTGCCAAGAATCTTCAGGTCAATGACCTAAAATACATGATATTTTAGAGTTTAAATATCTGTCAAAGATTAAGAAGATTATAAATTCATTAAATATATATTCTTACAACTATGCTAGGTTTTCGTTAATATTATGTTTGAATTAATTAATGATTTACCAGAAAATCTGTTTTATAATATAGAGAGATGCCTGGAAACTATTGAAGGTAAGATCAAAAAATAAATTGTATATGTTTAATCCATCTCTCCTTTCCATTATCCTTAAGTTTCAGTTTTCATGGGGACTTATATTTGAGGCCAGTAATGACCATGCAAGCTGTTGAGAGACACACATTTTCTTGGGAAGAAAAGCTATGAGGCCAAAAAACAGCAGGGCTTCTTTATCTCACTGCAATCAGGATAATCCACAAAATACACTCAGTACGAGGTGTTTTCAAGCTTAAAAAAAAAAAAAAACAGTTTCCCAATTTCTCAGCTGCACTAACATGCCTATGCTCATTAGCAGGGCTCAACTGAAGACTTTGAAAAAGTAGTTATAGGAGATGAAACATTCAGTAATTTGCTTTTTAAAGGTGATGACCTATAAAGCAAACTCATCATGGCAAATGTAAATTGATAACCTCTGGCACTCATCTAAAGGACAGAAGCCTGTCTCTGGTCATAGAGATGTGTTAACTGTTGACCTCTCAAAACTGTTTGCAAGAACCTATGAGCACTGCTTTTCCCTATCAGTTTGACATCTACACAGCTCAGAGTGGATAGGATTCTTCATCAATCACCTTGATCACAATGGCTGTATGGACAGGGAATTTAAGAGAGCTGATCTGCTCTGTCACTTTGGGCTACATTGTTCTTTTTTTTCTTTCTTACTTTTCTTTAGGCCATCTCATCCATCAACTGAACTGCACAATTGAGACCTAAAACTAAAAACACATATAGTGACACTTGGTTAAATGATTGGGCATTGCTAAACCCACAGAGAATCAGACCAACCTTTCAGTTTGACTTAAAGAATTGGTCCACCAATTGTGAGATACTCATGCAAATAAATGAGTGTTTGGCATCACACATCCTACTGCTAATAGTCTCTAGTATTGTTGTTTAGTTGTTAAGTTCCATCTGACTCTTTGGTGACCCCGAGGACTATAACTTACCAGGCTCCTCTATCTGTGGGATTTTCAAGGCAAGAATACTAGAGTGGGTTGCCATTTCCTTCTCCAGGGGATCTTCCTGACCCAGGGATTGAATCTGCATCTTCTGCATTGGCTGTGTGGATTCTTTACCACTGGGCCATCAAGGAAGCCCTAGTCTCTGATATTACAAAGACCTTAAATATCCAGTGTGATAGAGTACAATTTCAAAATAAAATCAAAGAGATCAGATATGTGGTTACCAGAGTCAGTGGGTGAAGAGAGTGAGAATTGGATGAAGGTAGTTAATAGGTCCAAACTTCCAGTTATAAGATAAATAAGTACTAGTTATGTACACCAATAAATAAAATTAACACTCTTGTACGTTATATATGAAAGTCATACATGAAAGAGAGTAAATTCTAAGAGTTCTCATCTCAAGGAAAACATTTTTGTCTATTTCTTCAATTTTGTCTCTACATGAGATAATGGATATTTATTAAACTTATTGTGGTTATTATTTCCTGACATTGTTATTCAGTCGCTCAGTCATGTCTGACTCTTTCCAAACCCGTGAACTGTAGCACGCCAGACTTTCCTGTCGTTCACAATTTCCTGGAACTTGCTCAAATTCGTGTCAGTTGAGTCGGTGATGCCATCCAGCCATCTTATCCTCTGTCGTCCCTTTCTCCTCCTGCCTTCAGTTTTCCCCCACCTCAGAGTCTTTTTCAATGAGTCAGTTCTTTGCATCAGGTGGCCAAAGTATTGGAACTTCAGCTTCAGCATTGGTCTTTCCAGTGAGTATTCAGGGTTGATTTCCTTTAGGATTGACTGGCTTGATCTCCTTGTTGTTCAAGGGACTCTCCAGATTCTTCTCTAGCACCACAATTCAAAAGCATCAATTCTATGGTGCTCAGCCTTTTTTGTGTGTGTGTGTGCAGCTCTCACATCAGTACATAACTCCTGGAAAAATCATAGCTTTGACCATATCAACCTTTGTCGGCAAAGTGGTATCTTTGCTTTTTTAATATGCTGTCTAGGTTTGTCATTACTTTTCTCCCAAGGAGCCAGTGTCTTTTACTTCATGGCTGCAGTCCCCATCTGCAGTGATTTTGGAGCCCCCAAAAATAAAGTCTGTCACTGTATCCATTCTTTTCCAAACTATTTGCCATGAAGTGATGGGACCGGATGCCATGATCTTAGTTTTTTGAATGTTGAGTTTTAAGCCAACTTTTTCACTCTCCTCTTTGACTTTCAACAAGAGGCTTTTTAATTCTTCTTCACTTTCTGCCATAAGGATGGTGTCTTCTGCATATCTGAGGTTACTGATATTTCTGCAAGCAATCTTAGTTACAATTGTGCTTCATCCAGCCTGGCATTTCACATGATGTACTCTGCATATAAGTTAAGTAATCAGGGTGAAAATATACAGCCTTGATGTACTCTTTTCCCAATTTTGAACCAGTCGGTTGTTCTATGTCCGGTTCTAACTGTTGCTTCTTGACCCACATACAGATTTCTCAGGAGGCAAGTAAGGTGGTCTGGTATTCCCATCTCTTTTAGAATTTTCCTCAGTTTGTTGTGATCTACACAGTCAAATCCTTTAGAGTAGTCATTTGTAAGTCAAATTATCCTGCTGTACACCTTAAACTCACACAGTGCTATACATCAGTTATTTCCCAATAAAACTGGTGGTAAAAGTTAACATCAAAGATGTTGAAATCTTGTAATGAAAACTATTCTGAATACTCCAAACAGGATATTGTTAGGAAAGAAAAAAATGAATATCAAGTATAATAGTTCTGGCAAGTGAGTTTCCAAATGTGGACCATGAGCAGGAGTTTGAAGCCGGTAAGATCAAGGATAAACAGTGGGTAGATGTGTCAGTGACAAGATGTATCAATAATGATGCATCATGAAAAACACAAGTATCACAGCTTCAACTGTCCCCAGAGACAGCCCGGGAATCTCTGAAGGCTCTGATACCTTGGAAGTCATATCTCCCTCTGAATTTAAATGTGCCTTATTTTGTCTTTTACATTTGTGAATATGATTAAACTTCTGCTGTTGTGCTAAATTTCCAACATTGTAAAAAGTCAGGGGAATTAAAAAGGTCACTTCAGTATTTCATTTCACTAGCAAATCTGTAGACTAATGTTATAGGAGGACATAGGAAATTGCCTGAAAAAAGAACTGGTATCCAAATTCAGGAAAATGTGAGTGGGAAAGGCCTAGGTGGAAAAGAGAAGATTCTTTTAGGTATGTAAGAACAGGACCTCTTACCAGAAATTTCTTTAGGCAATAAAAATAAAATGCCATTTTGACAGTATATAAAAAAAAAAAGTTAGATTCTGGTCACTTCATGGGAAGATTTGCCAGGAGTTAGTTGCAATATCCATCTTTCTGTGGACACCTGGACTTATTCATAAATTTAAAATGTTACCTTTATACCTTAGAGCTATAAATCCTAAAGGAAATCAACCCTGATTATTCACTGGAAGGACTGATGCTAAAGCTGAAGTCCCAATACTTTGGTCACCTGATGCAAAGAGCCACCTCATTGGAAAAGACCCTGATTGATGCTGGGATAGACTGAAGGAAGGAGGAGAAGGGGACGACAGAGGATGAGATGGTTGGATGGCATCATCGTCTCAATAGGCATGAGTCTGAGTGAACTCTGGGAGACAGTGAAGGACAGGGCCTGTACTGTAGTCCATGGGGTCTCAAAGAGTCAGACATGACTGAGCACTGGAACAACAAGCATACAGTTGGGCTTTGCTGGTGGTTTCATGGTAAAGAATTTGCCTGCCAATGCAGGAGACACGGGTTTGATCCCTGGGTCAGGAAGATCAGCAGGAGAAGGAAATGGCAACCCTTTCCAGTATTCTTGCCTGGGAAATCCCAAAAACAGAGGAGCCTGGCAGGCTACTGTCCATGGGGTCACAAGAATTGGACACAACTTAAAAGACTAAAATAACAACAAAGCACACGGATACGCTTAAAGAATTATGCAGCAAACAAAAAATCATATATCTACCATCTAGGTTCTGCATTTAACATTTTACTGTACCTTCAGTTTCTTGTTTGGATGCAAGTCAAATAAAGTTGTAGATATTTGTACCTGTTGCCATTTTGGGCTTATTTTAAATGCATATCGGAGGTGCTGGAGCACATTATGAAAACATTTTTTCCAAACCTGAGTCCAAACAAAAGGAGGTTTAAGATTTTACTGGCTTATATCTCTCAAGTTGAAACATTACCTTTCCAGGTTCTTAATACAATATGCATGTTCACTTAGCATCTGACAGAGCATCAAAAATAATGTACATTGAGAATTCACTCCATAATTTTCTAGTTCACATTTAACAGTAATATCCATATCTATCTGATAGTCGTTCCATTTCCAATGGACTATAATTTTTAGGTAACAATTTCTATTTTATAAAGAAAAGAATATTTAAAAATTAAATTAAGAAATGAAACCAACCATATGTGAAATCTGACTTATGGTAGAAACCTCTATTGCATCCCAGGATAGAAAAATTATCAAAGATTGCAAACAATATTATAGTTCCAAGTGATGTGAAGCTATTATTCAATTTTATTTATGCTTTCAGATTTTTGTATTTTAACACTTGTAATGAATTTTAAAATAAATTCCTTGAAAATAGTGAGGCATGTGCTCAACGTTCTTAAGTGCAGCATATATTATACATAAGGTTTTAAGGAATAAAACATTTGATATCATTGTTTGTATTAGTACTTCATGAAAGTGATAGATACATGATACCACTAATACATGGGCTCATTTTCCATGTTTATAATTGTACATGTTAGGATATCTCATCATCACAAAACTAGATTTAAAGAATAATGGAGGCTTGAGAATTGAATATTTGCTTCTTTATTCTACACTTGCAGAGTAGAATATTTAAAGAAATAAAGGAGAAATAAAGTCTCTTTTTCTTTCTTCCTAATTATAAAAGTAGATCTCATGGGCTCGTTTACCATATTGGTTGAATAGAATCATAGAACCAAGTATCCAAGTACTTAAGGACCAAAAATGCCCACATTCAGTAAGAATATACATATATTTCTAAATTCTTAGTTAATAATCTGATCATCTTGACAAAATGACCATCTACGCTAAAAATTGAGATTATACTGTATATAGATAAATCATATACACTTACGTGCTGTGTGTGTGCTAAGTTGCTTCAGTGTTCTGTGACTCTGCAACGCCATGGACTGTAGCCCACCAGGCTCCTCTGTCAATGGGATTCTGAGGAATCGGGTGGAGAGGGAGGGGGGAGAGGGGATCGGGATGGGGAATACGTGTAAATCTATTGCTGATTCATGTCAATGTATGACAAAACCCACTGAAAAAATAAATAAATTCATTAAAAAAAAAAAAAAAAGAATACTGAAGTGAGTTCTCATTTCCTCCTCCAGGGGATCTTCCTGATCCAGAGACTGAACCCATGTTTCATGTCTCCTGTATTCACAGGTGGGTTTTTTTTTTTACCAGTAGTACCATCTGGGAAACCATATATACTTATACAGAGATAATATATAATTAGTATGGATAGATCGGTATGCATATATACACAAATATGTATCTTGCCAGTCAATATTATATTCAGAGTGACTGAGACAGTTTCAGTCTTTTCAATAATATGAATAGTTGTTTCAATTTATTGCTTCCTTTTGCTAGGGAAGACATGGTTATGGTCAAGTTACTAACCTTTTAGTTTGCTACCCTGGCAGCTACACTTACATGATTATTTTCACAACGTGTTAAACCTTTGAAGTGGAAAGAAGGATAGATCCAGAAGAAATAAAGGTAAGGGAAACCTTTAATTTGCTGTGGGAAAAGCCCATTTAGCCCATTTACATAAAGATTCATGTTTTTTCTAAAGAGCTATCTAAATTTCACCCTCATTCTCATTTCTTAATTAATATGGATCACAGACAAATTGGGAAACACTCTGGTCAAATTTTCCCTCTCAAAAAAAAAGCACATCTGTCTTTTAATGAAAGCACATAGATATCTCAACTATAAAATCACCAAATTCTGCCAATATTCAATTTCCTTTTAGAATGTGGTATATCAATTCTGACATAAAAGAATAATGTTATATATGGTAAACCTATATTAATATGTGTATAAAGAAAATATTCAATGGGAATGATAGTTTTTGCATACAAAGTATTTCAAGGGTTAAATCAATAACATGATGGCTTCAAATCCTTGCTTAAAATATGCCCCTTCTTAGGGGGGGAAAAAAAGAAAAATGATGAGTATTCACATGATTGACAACCTTTCCAAATAGAAGTGTTGCTATAATTAAGCAATAATGTATGAGTGAGTGTACATTATGACAAATTGGAAGCTTGGTTGATTAGATTGAGCATATAAGTTGTCAGTATAATTATCATATTTTAATCATTTTTCTCCATTTTTTATAACAGCATTGTCTTCAGCCTCATTTGGTGCTTATTAGATTTATACTCTAAGAGGAGTTATACAACATAAAACATGTCCTTAAACAGGATGAACTTTAGATAAGGCTTTACTTATGTCTATAAACATTCATAATGATTGCTGTTATGTTTCTACTTTCTTCTACTATTTTACTTTGTATAAAAATGAGAAAAGTTCAAGATAAAATGGATTGACTTGAACATATATGTCTCTGTGAAACACCACTATATTTCAATAGAAACAGATACAATATTTATTAAAACTGCCTTCAAAATGTAGGGCTTTTTCCTTCCACTGCCTGTTCTGTGTGTAGACAGATCATTTAAATAGATAACTCAGTCCTTTAGGGTGAACACTTTACTTCTGTTACTTGGCTAGGTTCTCATTAATCACAAATGTTGGATCTGCGGGCCACACAGGAAGTGAATTTTGTGCGTTTAAGGAGAGGCGTGGAGGTGATGCTCTAGCTTTTGCTTTCCAAGGACTGCTCATGTAAACAGTGAGGAGGGAACTCTAAGGGAAAAGCAGGACACCAATTCCTACACAAGTTTTCAGTACAAAGCCTGTACACAAACTGATCTTTCTGATGCTGTGATGTGAAATTTAGGAAAGACATTGAGAGACTTGAATGTGAATATTCATTTGTCATCCCCAAATCAGAATGCTAACTCAACAGTCCCAGCATCCATCCAATCTGCTAACATGGAAACGAAGGACTTACCAGGCTCTGTCTGAAATACAGGGTTTGGAGTGTATGAGAACACACACACACTGATAGGGTCTCTATTTCCTCCAATTTTTTCAGAGTTCAAAGATAAAGGCCAGAGCTTTGAGTACACGCCTCCACCTAGGTAGGCTCTCTTCTTAAGAACATGCGCGCTGCAATACTTCTTCATTTATTCATGAACTTTCACTGATCATAAAAATGGACTTTGTTAAGGACATTTGTTGCATGGGAGTAAATGATGCAATGGTAATACCATCATTACCTTGCAGTAAGAGCAGTCAAAACCCTTAAATCAGTCAGTCAGCATGATTGGGAACCCAGTAGTCCCAGGCAATAAATGGAGAGGAGATCACTGTACACCCAAGCTGTCTTTCTCCTGTACACAAGCACATTTTTTAAAAGACTTAGACATTATATGGAGAAATTTTATTTATGTTGATCACAGACTAAAGTTTTGGTATAGTTTTAGGCAACTAGGTAACTATGGTATTTTATCTGACACCTATGAGGAGGGAATTACATATGCACAGGATACTATGTGAGATTGGTAATATTTTTACAAAGGCATGGATAATTTCACAAGTCAGAACATCAGATTATTAAGGGGAGAGCAGAAATTTAACTCAGAACAGAAGCATATGAGGAATAAAGAATGAACAACAGGAATTATTTATTAAGACTTCATATTCTTTTGATATCCATTATGGATATGCTTATCCATAATGCTTATGCTCCTCAAAATGCATATGTTGAAATCCTGACCCCCAAGGTGATGGTATTAGCAGGTGGGTTCTTTGGGAGTGTTTAGGTCATGAGGATGGAGTCCTCATGAGTGGGATTTGTGCTCTTACAAGAACAGATAAGACAAAGCTTTCTGCTGTCTCTACTCTTCTTTCTGCTATGTGAGGATACAATGAGAAGATGACTACCTGGAAACTAGGAAGATACCAGATCTTAGACTGCCTAGCTTCCAGAACTGTGAGAAATAAATATCTGTTGCTTGCACCATCCAGTCTATGATATTCTGTTATTATAGCCTGAACTAAGACAATGCCTTTATTTAAACTTTTGATATGACTATGAATATTATTCTGCATTTTCTATAGATTTATCCAACTAGTAAATTCAGAAAATCACCAGAGGTAAGTTAACATATTTATGAGGCCTTTTTTAAAGTATGTAATGCACATATGAATTTGCTTATAAGATCAAGATTCACTTAATTGAATGCTCAATAATGAGTTAATTGATTACTTATTATAATCAAAAGATACTTAATGAGCACATTGTATGTGTTAAATACACTAGGTGTTTGGGTTCCAAAGATGAATAGCCCCTCAATGATCTTTTTATTTGTTTACATAAAGAGGCCTTCTTGAAAGACAAATGGCTTCTCTATTAAATGAATTAAACTTAAATTGCAGTAAATACCACATCTCTCATCCAAGACAGTTATTTGAGCCTGAAAAGAACTTAGTATTGCAATTTAAAGGGAGTTAATTATCCAACATCTTCTTTCAATGTTGCCAAATATTTTCTTTTTAATTTTTTTTATTTAAGTGATTACTGAAGTTATTACTGAAGTGATTCAGTTATATATGTATTCTTTTTCATGTTATCTTCCATTATGATTTATTACAGGATATTAAATACAGTTCCCTGTGCTATACAGTACAACCTTGTTGTTTATCAATTCTATATATAATAGTTTTAAACTATTTTCACAGTGATGTTATAGGTATATAAGAATTTACTGAAGGAAGTACTCTGTTTTGTGACTTAAATTGTTGCTATACAGACTAGTACACCGAGTAAGAGTTTGGACTACAGCTTCATATCCCAACTGCACCGTGTATTTCATTCAAGTGGCTTAGCTTCTCTGTATCTCAGTTTTCTCATATGTAAAATGGGCATAATAACATGACCTCATAGGATTCTTGAGAAGATTAAATGAGATGATACCTATAAAGCACTTATTTGACATATTTTATGAATATAATAAATGTTTACTAATAAAGTACACCATTTACCCTGAGAGAATCTAGAAAAAATCCTATCCAAAATTCAAATATTAAAGAATTATAAGATTTTTTTTATGTTTTACATAATCAAACATTATGAATATTAACTTACTTTGAAGATGTTCCATGTTGATATCTCATGTTGTGCGGACACTAGATTGTGATAAACTTGAATCGGTCTTTTTGGATGGCTCTGTTTAAGATCTGTCCTTGAAGCAACTTGAATTTTGAACTATCACAAAATATCATATTGCTCATGGGAGTTGGCAGATTTCAAAGTATATATGCATCAACATGCATTGAAATTATTTTCATTATAGGCAAGCAAGAATCTTTTCTCATCCTATAGACTGAGGCAAGGTGTTTTACATTTTGTCATGAATGAATGCAGACTTGATCATTCTTATGTTCTCTCTTTGCCGACTGATTTCACTATTTCTTTTTTGTTTCTTCACTAATTCTTAATTTTATATTTGCATCTAACATTTTACTCCTGGTTGTGTAAGGTAGTGATATTGTATTAAAACAGGAAGGATTAGGTTATATAGTTACTTTGTTGTTGTTCAGTCGCTCAGTTGTGTCCGACTTTGCAATCCTGTAGAATGCAGCACGTCAGGCTTCCCTATGAGAAGCAAGAAGTCCTTCTCCCTGTGAGAAGGACTAGTGAGACAGTCCTTCACTATCTCCCAGAGTATATCTTCCACATGTATTTATATGAAAAAGTTTACTTATGGGATGGGGAATTGCTGGCCAGAAAATAAAAACTAAGGTGATTTTGTGCTCTTTGACAACATTTAAATACATTTTCCATTGATCATTCATGCGATAATCTAATTTTATAAAACTCATCATTTTACATGTTTTTTCAGGGGAACTGCTTGAGTGAAAGTGATATGGTCACAAATTCCCTTGATCCAGCACACAAATATTCACAATATTCATACTGAAATTTGATAATTATGCTTATAATATTATTCTTAGTTTTAGTATTTATATACCCCTTTTTTACTATCCTTAGCATCCAAAAATCTCTTTTAAGTCATTCATCTACTTTTTATAAACTACAGATAAAATATAGCACTATTATCATAATTATAATTATCATTAGCTAACACTTACTGAGAGAATATATGGGCCAGGCACCTTTCTTAGCTCCTTAGATGTTTGATTTCATTCCTCCTTCTTAACAACTGTGGGACTGGTAGTATTATTCATTATTTTCAGTTGAGGAAACTGAGGTGCAGAAAGATTAAGTAACTTGCCAGAATTATTTTCTAAATATTAGAAAATATTCTAATTGGAATTCCTGTTTGAGTTTTCTGAGTGTGTCAACAATAGTAACAATGAGAAATTTGGGGGAAAGTCAAGGCTTACGCTCCTCATTGTAACTGCAGCCTCACCTCCTCCGCTGCCTTTTTGCCCCAGTGTGGGGTGGCCTGTTCTGCAGTCTCTTCTCCTTCTGGCCCCAAGGAGCGGATTCCTGGGCGTGGTCCCCTCCCTTCCTGATGACTGTGTTTTGGTGTTTCGCTGACCTCTCCAGGGAAGGTTCCAGGTTCATCTGGGCACACTGTCTTAAACCTTGCATCTCCATCACTAATTATCTAGTTGTGTTCTGCAGATATTATATATTATATATATATAATTATATATATTATATATATATTCATTAGCTATATATATTAGATATTATATTAGATATTAGATATATTCATTTATATATTTATAAATGAATTTGGATTTGAAACTATCCAAAGAATTGATATGTTTTCATTTCTTTCATACAAGAACACTGAAAGCAACCTTTGTTTACTGTGAAAGAAGGCAAGAAAGAGTCAGGAGAATACTACAGTATCAAACTCAAAGGAGGGTGAGAAAGAAAGATACCTGAATTCCGCAGAGTTATAGTCACAGCTCTTCACTGTAACACTCAGCATCCATTGAGCCCTGTTCCTGGGATGTGTACTCAACGGAGACCAGAACAAGCAAGGATATTTTAATAATCAAGTATACTATAAAGACTGTAGGTTAGACAAAGGAAGAACAGTCTGACATGGAGAATATTTGACCATGACACAAAAATCCCTACTAAGTCTAGGTCAAATTTTAGCTAATTGGATTAAGAAGAAAAAGATCCAACCAGGACATATATATGGCAGTTTGAGAGCTATAAAATCTGCTAATGATGGACTGAATTCTTTATTGGCCTGATTAAATTTACCACATAATTTGCTATCAACATGGGTGTCATTAGGTACTAAAGATAATATATAATTTCATTTCCTGGAGATGTTGAAAAATAAAACTGCTTTCTTGTGTCAATGAGGCTAACTCTTTCTAAAGAGAAAAGAGCAAACAAAGTCATGCATTCAGAATTTTTCCTAGTTCTTCTATTCAGTAACTAAGCACATATAGATGTTAAAATAATATAAATCATATAAATTTCAAGTTAAGAGAAGCAGATATGTTGAATTTTTTTCTCCTCCAGTATAACAATTAAAAAACTTAGCACATATTTATTGCTATGGGTCTAGTGTTGTAATAAGAACTTCAATGTCCTCTACCTTATTTAACATTGTTATTAAACAGCCATTTTCATTTTCCTTGTAAAAAAGAAATTTTAATCCTTCAGTAGCCTGAGAAAAATCAATAACCTTTTTTCCTCAATTTTATTTAAAATTAAGATGATAATATTTACCTCTTTATATACTTTGAATACTAATTAATTAGTGTTGGCAAAAGATCTTGAAGACCAAAAATATGAAAATTCTAAACTTAATATTATTGTGTTTTTATTATTATGTTTTTATTCTTCATGGTGCCCTCAACATTAGTTTCCTTTTTTACTCCTTTCCACATCAGTAAGTAATATTTAACTTGAAATAATTTAACATGAGCTAAAAGCTACCAGCTGTTATCAACTTCTCTTGGCAAAAGATAGTATCTAAACAAATCTTTGTAATATTAATGCATACCAAAATAAGTATGTGCTTTTTCACTAAATATGGGACAATTCGGGTGAAAATAATATGATGGAGCTCTTTTAACATTGGCTCCCATGTGATTTCAAAGAGAAATGAATGCATAAAATACAAAGATTTCTATATAAATGGCAGATATTACTGTAATTCTATAAATTAACATGAACATAGAGAAAAACACATATGTTGAACTACTTCATGTTTTGAAAGTATGGGCTATAAGGAAATGATACCTTTCTATTTCAAGTGGACAAGTCTTCATAAAGTGACATTACAATGCTTTAGACCTAGTAAATTGCATGCTTAATGTCCATGCTTAATGCTCATGCTTGGGAATATCTCATGCTTTCAAGGCAAGGTCTCCAGGATGGGAATGGAGGGACCAGCCACAGAGGAAACTGGGATCTTGGAAATGAAGGAAGTCATGTTTAAGAATGAGAGGTGGTAGTTTGTTACTCAAGTTATTGCTGCCTTATTTCTCCAGCTTCTGGGTACACCTTGACTATGACTTTAAAACAAACAAAAACTTGGACAATGATACTTAGTCAATGAAGACGTTGAATTGAATACAGTCAAACTCTTAAGAGCAGAGAGTAAAATGGCAGTTACCAGGGGATAAAGGGAGGGAGAAATAGGGAGGCAATGGTCAAGGGGTATGAAGTTTCAGTTACACAATGAATAAGTTCTGGAGATCTACTATACAACATAGAGCCTATATGTCTAACAATACTGCACTCTATGTTTACATTTTGCTAAGAGGGTAAATCTTGTGTTACGTGTTCTTACCACACATGCACACATGCAAACACACACTCACACACTAATAATAAAGGACAGGAGGAAACTTTAGGAGATGATGAATGTCTATGGCCTTGATGGTGATGAAGGATTCTTGGGTGTAACCATTAAGTTTAGACATTGAATATGTATAGATTTTTATGTCAATCATACCTCTATAAAATGATTCTTTTAAAAAACAAATGTATACTTGCATTGGGTTGTTTGGAATGATTATCATTTAATATAACCTGATTATTATATCTAAGTGCTGACATTTTTAGCAATAATTATTTTTATCCTTGTAACTAAATTTCCTATAATAGGCCTGTATAATTTTTATGAAAAATCATTATTCTGCAAAACAATTTTGGAAACAAAGTACATGGTAAGAGGAAGCTTCATTAGTAATAAAAAGAGTGAAAACTTCTAAAATGAGCTTTCATTCTTCACTTCTATAGTTGAAAATAGTAAAATCCAATATCACTAAATGTATGGAGGATCCAGTGAGACAGGCATCTCCACTCACTGCCACTAAGAGTGTACTTTGACATAACTCATCTGAAAAGCAAGTGGGCAATATGAATTTCAAAAAAGGACACAGTTTTTGATCCAGCAATATGACTTCTGGTATCCTATCCCACAGGAAAAAAAAAAAAAGACATGTTATTTATAACAGCAAAATTTGGGAAACAGCCAAAAATTCAATAATAAGGAAATAAGTAATGAATAATGGTGGGGCTTCCCAGGTGGTTCAGTGATTAAAAAAAAAAAATCTGCCTGCCAAGCAGAGAACGTGGGTTTGATCCCTGGGTTGGGAAGACTACACTCCGGTATTCTTGCCTGAAGAATTCCATGGACAGAGGAGAGTGGCATGTTACAGTCCATGGGGTTGCAGAGAGTAAGACACAACTTGGCGCCTAAACAACAATGAATAGTGGTATATCCATTAAAATCATATTTAGGAAATTATTGACCTGAAACAATTGCTTATTACTCAAAATGTGAAATGAGGAAAAGTGGAATTTGAATCTTATACACAATAAGGTCTTAATTTCACAAATCATGTATGGGCGGGAGGGGGCTCACATAGAAAAAAAGACCACTGGAGTAAACATACTATTGATACAATGCTACTAGTGTTTATGCTTCTAGTTTGCAGAATTGGGCATAGTTATTATTTTCATCTTCATACTTGTCTGTATTTTCAAGTTTTTCTACAACTAGAATAAAGCAAAAACCTCTCTTAAAGATTAATATTTGTTTTATCATTTAGGAAAGAAGCATCTTGTCTCAAAATTTATTCTAAGAAATAAAGCTCAATTTGGGGGGAAATATATGCATGAAGAAATTTATCATAGTAATTCATAATCTTAAAAATTGAAAAAAAAAAAGCCTGTAATACCCATTAATAGAAAGAATAACTAACTTCTGCAGCACCTCTCCAAGAGAGAATACAAACATGAATTTAACTAGTGACAAGGATTATCACGTAAAAACAAGGAGAATTCTTAAATGAAAAAACAAACTCATCAAATGGTATGCAAGATTTGGTTTAAATTGTTAAAAACGAATCTCATTCACTTGTGCTCAGCTGTGTCCAACTCTTTGCTACCCCATGAACTATAGTCCACTAAGCTCTTCTGTCCATGCAATTTTCCAGGTAAGAATATTCGAGTGAATTGCCATTTGCTACTCCAGGGGATCTTCCCAACCTGGATCAAACCCACATCTCTTCCATCTCCTGCATTGACAAGAAGATTCTTAACCAGTGAACCACCCAGGAAGCTCAAAAAAACAAATATATGTGCACATAAGTTACCAGAAAAAAACTTGCAGACACTACTAGTTGTTATGTTATTTCTGGGTTCCCTGGTGAATGAATGTTTTATTTATTTATTTATTTTAATGATGCAACTGCCTTTAATGATACCTGTGTATTGCCCCCTGTCTTTTTTTTAAATTAATTAATTTATTTTAATTGGAAGCTAATTACTTTACAATATTGTAGTGGTTTTTGCCATACATTGACATGAATCAGCCAGATGGGGGACACATGTACACCCATGGCTGAACATTTTATTTAATCACCTTTGTTTTCAAGCAGTTCTGTAATGTACCTATTTCCTCCTTTATGATAAAACTTATTTAGAAGACAAACGATAATGTCTGAATCTGTGAACAATTAGTACAGTCATTCATTTCAATTCTATTTATTCTTCTTTCTTAATTTCTAACCATTTATATGAACTCCCATATTTTCGCCTCATTTTAAGCGTTAGTGTTTGTCAGTAAAGCTTTAGGACCTTTAACACTGACTTCAAAAGGCATTGAGTTAATGTGGCTCATTTACTTGCACAAGGATCATCCTTCTAATGTTTCTTTGTCCTTTTGGGCCAAGGATGCAGGTACTCCAATTGTCTGTGATGCTTTGTAGGCATCCTCAGAATCAGAGACCTGCATAGACAGAAAAGCCTGGTGGGTTACAGTCCATGTGGTCACAAAGAGTCGAAGACAACTAACACAAGCAGACTAAAAATAAGAGGTGAGGTGGGAAGAAAAAATAGGAGTTGAGGACACAAGTGTCTAGGATGACTCTCAGTTTCCTTTTTGACAGTTTTTCTTAAAAAATGCAATTTCTTCTCTGCTCTGTGTTGCCTGAGAACCACTATGATTTTGTAAAGTCTGTAACAATAATGACATTTAATCACTCATGGATACTTTTGTTTTAAGCCCAAAGTATTATATTAGAAATACTAAACTATCTCCATTTGTATATTTGTAAAAAGAAAAAATATATTTTTATAAACTTAACACCAAGGGCAGAGGAAAGGGAACAAGAAGCAGTGTTTAATCACAATTTCTCTGGACACAAAAACCAGACTGGGGTCTTACTCAAGCCACCTGGTGAAGCAGTGTCTGAGGAAGGGTCATAGGAAGCAGAGAGGATGAAGTTGCCTCTTTTAAGGATGGTGCATATTTGGTTATATGGGATCAGAAAGATTTGCTTTAGAATATGTATACCTGATTCACTTTGCTGTTCCCCTGAAACTAACACAACACTGTAAATCAACCATACTCCAATTTAAAAAAAAAATAAACTCATTATTTTATAACAACACTTCATGTATATTAACATGATCAGATGCAGATTTAATATTTTATGAGACAGTTTTCTACTTTGGATAGGTTCTCATTTAAGTTGCCTTCATGATCATGGTAAATATATGTAGTAACAATTTTTCTCTGTTGTGAAATTCAGGTTGTATAGAATAAGTAAAGTGATTTCCTTTAGGAAAGATTTTTTCTGACACTAAGTTTTATTTCTTCACTTAAGATAATAAAGTTGTTTTGAAATTGTTTGTTCCATTGGTGGGGGATAAGCGGGTAGGTCTAGACTGAAATTAAAGAGGGAACACATATTCCAGGAATTTTCCCCAGTGAAGTGAAAAAAGGGTTCATAGGGTGGGGGAGTTCTCTTGCCTGGTCTTTGGACTATGCCCTTTCTTTGCCAATGTGAATGTACCTTCTCCATTTCACTTCACCCAGTGTCAAAAAATGGGGGAAGGAGATAAGAGAACCCAAAGAATGACAAATTGAAAATGAAATATACATATATAGGCAATCTCATTGGATGAAATATATAAATAGTTGGAAACGTCATTTTAATTACTACCTTGTGAATACAAGAATATTTGACTCCACACTAATGATCTTGATACTGGCACTGAACCATATCTAATGTCAAAAATTTGCAGAATTTCAAAGAAGAATATCACCTATAATATCAATGTGTCCTAACATCAAGGTCATTCTCTAATGATGAAGATTTTACCCACATACATAATTTATGAGTAAATGAAGAATATGGATACTTTATGTTTCTGAAGGAAAAAAAAAAAACTTCCACTAAGTTTCTGATCCTAGGCAGTGCTCTTATTAACATCATTCCAAATGATATCACATTTCCCCAAAAATCTCTTGAGAGGGACTTGGGAGCTGCACCACTCTGTCTAAGAATTACCAATTACTGTCTTTCACAATTCCTCCTGAGTGGGATAAAAATTATCCATCTCCAATTTATCAGCAAATACAGGATAGGTCTGGGGCCAAGAAAGAAGAAGCTTCTCCTTAAACTGGCAGCTCTCAGAAGACTGATCTTTCCTAAAGTTTGGAAAATTGAGCCCCCACTATCATGGCCTTTATCAGTTTAAAGTCTTTATCCGAAGAAACAGTCCATTTGCTATCATCTTTACCTTGGGCTCCAGGGTCAGTTAACAGTTTTCAATCCAAGGAAAATATGTTTTTCAAACTGGTGTCAAGATACCCAGATGGGATCATAGGAGAGCATTCAGTGGACTCTGCTAGACTATACACTGCAGACATCTTCTCATGGAAGATGGGCCTGAACGTGAGTGAGGCTTGTGAATTTCACCAGCATGCCTTCTTGGCTTCTGTCTTCATTCCATCTGAATTTTTAAGATCCACTGTAAAGCTGTCAAACTGACAATAACTCCAGGCACAAGGGGAAAATGCTGACCTGTTAAATTACCAGGGTAAAGGAAGTATAGTTAAAGTTCCATGTGCTATTGTTTAGTCGCTCAAGTCATGTCTGACCCCTTGGACAGTAGCCCACTAGGCTTCTCTGGCCATAAGATTTCCCAAGCAAGAACACTGGAGTTGGTTGCCATTTTCTCCTCCAGGGGATCTTCCCGACCCAGGAACAGAACCCGCGTCTTCTGCTTGGCAGGCAGATTCTTTACCACTGAGATGCCTCCTATAGGGTAGGTACACACAGTCTCACTTGTTAATTTCCACATGATCCTAGAGTGAAAAAATGTATTTATCCCTATTATGAAGATGAGAAAACTGAAACTCAGAAAGGTTGAATAACTTACTCCAGGTCACAAAGCTTCTGAGTGGCAGAGACAGGATTAAAACCTTGGTTGATTTGTGGTCAAGACCCTTGCTTTTTTTCTTTTTTTTTAACCACCTCCCTAAGAAGGAGTGATGTCCCAGCATGTGAAATTGTGTGTTCTCCCTGGGAGGTCAGAGAATAAAGAAATCATTGAACCCCTGAATTCAAAGCCTCCAGCAGGGTCATTATTGTGAAGAACGGAGGAAGTTATACCCTGCAATGAATAGTTCTGGGCATTGTGGTTTTCTAATGGGAGGCACACAGCCAGAGCAGAGATGAAATACAGGGGCTTGGGATGGGAATAAAGATCAGAGCCCCAAAGAAGCAGCAGATAAGTAATACAGTCACACAGTGGCGAGAGAGCAGCCTTGAATGTACTCTACTCAGATCAACGCACAACGGCTCAGCTCTGAACTGTGTTTCCAGTCCTTTTTTAAAGCAGCTGGTTTCAGGCTGCAGGTAGTAATGGCGAAGTTTTCACCTTCACATTTACACCCAGCTCTTCCCCCAGAAGATCATTCTTTGAGCTGAAAGAAATAGGAGTCAGGCGCTGTGCAGTGGTGCATGCCTGCTCAGCTTATTAAAACATGGGAAGAAGGCAATATTTCACCCCCCAGAAATAAAAAAAGATAGACAAGTGAGAGTAGCTAATCCATCGGAAGAAATTAGCAGGCAGAGTATGTAGCTGTTTGAAATGATGAACGAGGCTGAAATAGCTACACAGGCTAACATCCAGTGGGATAATTACTCCAAGCTCTCAGGCTAAAATCTGTCTTGGAGGAACTGGGAGGCTTGATGACTCAATTTCAATGGGCATGCTTATGAAATACATAGTAAAAGCTATTAAAATCGAAATTGTTCTTGGTAGGTATTCTGTGACTAGGCTGCTGACCCTGTCAAGGCGGCTTTTAATAAGGTACACACTATTTTTATTCTCAAAAGTGGCATGTACTTTAGCTGCCCACTTACTCAGTGTTAACCCTATAGTCACTTGCCCTGTGATTTTTCCATAGACATATGTTGTGTGTATATGGATTCTTCTTATATAAAATAGCAATTTTCCAAATCAAAGTAGACATTGTTGATCTTTGCTAAAACAGTAGCTGCATCCTTTTATTCTGTTAACCAGCTTTCCAGCTTCAGATACAAGGGTTTGTTGACAGGACAGATCATACTGAAGATGTTTTCATGACACACCTTAATACTTGCTGATCTAAAGCAACTTTGTTTTCTCACCTGCGTTGACTATGTTAAACCATGATCTTTATTAGGCTATTCCTGTGAAATATATCCAAGTATAATCTAAAATAATCCCCACATTTTAAAATGAATTAAAACTGAGTAAATAAAAACAACAACAAAAACTAAGTCGATCCAACAATCTCCAATGCCTATGCATAACCATTTTAAGAAAATCCTCAAAGGTAGGAAAGAAGCTAGAGGGTGACTAGGGTCACACAAGGCCAAGTGTGCTCTTCCGGGTAACAAGACAGGCATTGGGGAGCTTTACAGAACTGCAGAGCCTCAGGTTTCCCCCCAGACCTACGGAATTAGAATTTGCACTTTAACAGGATTCCCCAGGTAATATGTGTGGACAGGAAAGTTTGAGAAGCTCTTTTCTCTTATACAACTGGTTTTCAATTCCTATCATCATTTGCCATCTAAGCAACTTTGCACTCAGCCAAATCTTTCTCAAAACGTATTTGGAGGGAAAACAACTCCAAAGACTCAGAGGAAATCCACTCAAACTTCCTTTATTTAGAGAGCCGCTCCTTCAAAAGTACTAAGAGTCCAAACAACTCGTGGCAGCCTGACTGGGAGAGTTTAAGGAAGAATGGACACACATACATGAAGGACTGAGTCGCTTTGCTATTCACCTGAAAGTATCTCAGCATTGTTCATCAGCGATGCTCCAATACAAAATAAAAAGGTTTTTAAAAGCCACAATGATTTGAGGAAATCTAATAGCATAAATAGATGCTAAAGGAAACACGGAATTCAGGGAATAGAGAGAGTGTTTACAAATTTCCCATTAGCATCTTCAAAGGGAGCTGAGGTAATCCCAAAATTTATAAAAGAGCAAGCTTCTTTGAGAAAGGACCATTGAAAGAAAGTGAATAAGCTCTTATGAATTAAAAATATGATGACTGACATCAAAATACAATTTAAAAAACTGGAGGTTGAGGCTAAAAAAAGAATTCCAGAATATAAAGCATAAAGATAAGGGAGGAAAAAATTCTTTCATTTACTCATGCACAGGACAAGTATTTATCCTGCAACTGCTCTGAATCAAGCATGGGCTGTGGATGTTGCTGTGAACACAACAAAATATCTGTGCTCTGGGAGCTGATGAGGTGAAAATGATGTAAATAAAAACTAAAAGCAGGGTCTTGCTTGGCAGTTCGGTGGTTACGACTCTGAGCTTCCACCACAGGGGACGTTGGTTTGACCCCTGGTCTGGGAATTAAGATTCTTCATGCCAGGTGTGTGTGTGTGTGTGCGTGCGCACGTGTGTGTGTGTGTGCGTGTGCGTGCACATGCATGTGTGTGTGTGTGGCAGGAGGTCGGGGGAGGGGGGACGCGGCCAAAAAAAAAAAGTTAAGAGCTATGGAGAAGCGGAGAAGCAACCAAGGAAGTCTGTGACTCATTCAAAAGGAGGTTCAAAAAAGAAACCAGAAAATTGGACAGATAGAAAAAACTAAATAACAAACAAGTGAATAAATAAATAAATATTTACCAGGAATTTGAAGAAAAGCATGCTTTTCACATTGAAAAAGTTCATCAAATACCTAACAGGAGATAGCTATATATATGTATGCACATATCACATATATAAATAGTTTTATATATATATATATATACACACACACACACACACATATATATATGTTTATACACATGTACGAAATTTCAAAATACCTACCCAAAAGTGGACTACATACAAAAAACAAGAATTAATTAGCACCAGAGTTTTTATTAGCAATATTGTATTTAGAAAACACTGGAGAAATACTTCGAATTCTAAGAGAAAATGCTTTTTCAGTCCAGAATTCTGTTCTCAACCAAAGTTAACTGAAGATAAGAATCACCTGAGACAGCTGAAATAGATTTCTCAGGTAAACTTCTGTAAAATAAACTTGGACAACATAAAAAGTCAGGGTCAGCTGGGAGAGGCTGAGATGTGGGAATGGGAAAGTGACATGAAGGATCGTGCAGGAGTAGGATTTATTTCACCTTTATTCATAAAGAGTAGAAAGATATTATTTAAAATTGACATGATATTTTAGAAAGGAATTTAAGCGTATTATTTAAAGTATAAAGAGTAACACATAGAAGTACCAAAAAGTACTGGCTAAAATCAGAAGAGAGGCAAAATGAAAGTGATAAGGGAATTAAATTTTTTATCTGATAGGATGAAATGTTAGAAGATACTGTTGCTAGTTGTTAAATCAAGAATCAAGACCACATACTATAAAACTCTTAGAGGAAAACTTAGGCAGAACACAGAACACTCTTTGACATAAATAGCTGCAACATCTTTTTCAATCCATCTCCCAGGGTAATAGAAATAAAAACAAAAATAAACAAATGGGACCTAATTAAACCCAAAAGCTTTTGCAAAACAAAGGAAACCACAAACCAAAGGAAAACACAACCCACCAAAGGAAAACACAACCCACAGGATGGAAGAAAATATTCACAAATGATGCAACAAACAAGGGATTCGTTTCCAAAATTTACAAACAGCTCATGTAACTCTATCCAAAATACAAACAACCCAACGAAAAATGGGCAGACGACCAAATAGACATTTCTCCAAAGACGACATACAAATAGCCAAGAAGCCCACAAAAAGATGCTCAACACTGCTAATTGTCAGAGAAATGCACATCAAAACTATCCATACAATAAGATAGCACCTCACAGCGATCAGAACGTCCTTCGTCAGACTCTGCAAACAATAATGCTGGAGATGGTGTGGAGAAAAGAGGACCCTCCTACACTGTTGGTGGAAATGTAAATTGGTACAACCACTCTTGACAGCAGTATGGAGTTTCCCTAAAAAACTAAAAATATAGCTACTATATGATCCAGAAATCCCACTCCTGGGCATATATCCAGAGAAAAACATGGTTTGAAAGGATACATGCCTGCTAGTGTTCACTGCAGCACTGCTTACCATAACCAGGATATGGAAGCACTCTAAATGTACATCCACAGATGAATTAATTAAGAAGACCTGGTACATATATACAATGGACTATTACTCTGCCATAAAAAGAATGAACTAGAATGGACCTGGAGATTATCATGCTAAGTGAAGTAAGTTAGCCAGATATCAAATATCATATGATATTGCTCATATGTTAAATCTAAGGAAAAAATGATACAAATGAACTTATTTACAAAACAGAAACAGACTCACAGACTTAGAGAGTGAAATTATGGTTACCCAGGGTCGGAGGGCAGTGGTTGGGGAAGAGTGGTGAGGGTGACGGATGGATTGGGAGTTTGGGATTGATATGTACACTCTGCTATGTTTAAAGTCCATAACCAACAAGGACCAATAGGGGGGAAAAAAAAGAATCAAAGCTCATGCAGTTAAAAGTGGCTGCCTTTGAAGAATCAGGGTGAGGTGAGGCAAGGCAGATAATTTCTGCTCCAACGATGCCTTCAGATGACATCTGAAGATGGTGGGGAGTCCCATCAGAGACCAGCTCCCAATCCTCCCCTTCCTCCTCTCACCCCACTCACCAGCCCCAGCCTCTTTCCAGAGTCTGTTTGTCCTCAGTCTTCTCCCACAGTGACATTTCAGTGCCCCCCACCCCCTGCCATTTCACTAATATCTTTATTTGTTCTTTCTCCTATGATCTAGCCTGCAGTTTATATTCAGAACAATAAGCTTACTGAGGATGCAGGCTTCTTACTCATCGTTGTACCCAGAAGACAGTGTGGTTTTTTTTCTGTTATTTGTTGTTTAGTTGCTAAGTTGTGTTCAACTCTCTGCAACCCCATGGACTACAGCATGCCAGACTTCCCTGTCCTTCACCATCTCCCGGAGCTTGTTCAAACTCATTTCCATTGAGTCCATGATGCCATCCAACCATCTCATCATGTGTCATCCCCTTCTCTTCCTTCCTTCAATCTGTCCCAGCAACATGGTCTTTTCCAATCAGTTGGCTCTTTGCATCAGGTGGCCAAAATATTGGAGCTTCAGCATCAGTCCTTCCAATAAATATTAGGGCTGATTTCCTTTAGAATTGACTGATTTGATCTCCTTGCAGTCAAGGAACTCTCTAGAGTCTTCTTCAGCACCACAGTTCAAAAGCATCAATTCTTTGGCCCTCAGCCTTCATTATGGTCTATTTAAAGGTAAAAACAAAAGAATTAGATTTAGAACCCCGGGTTGTTGCATATAAAGGAAGCCTGCTGGTGCTACCCAAGAAATGTCCATGCTTCTAAATAGTGAGAGATGGACTTGAGTCAGGTCACACACAATAAGAAGCTGCTCTCTTCCAATTAAAAGGGAGTGATATACAAAACAGAAGCAGAGATTCAGATAGTCCTAGATACAGAGAACAGACTGGTGGTTACCAGTGAGGTGGGGGTGGGGGTTGGAACATAGAGGGTGATGGGAGGTACAAACTATTGGGTGTAAGGTAGACTCAAGGATGTACTATACAACAAGAGAATGTAGCCAATATTTTATAATAACGATAAATAGAAGGTGATGTGTAAAATTGTATAAAAATTTTAAACTTTTATAAATAATAAAAATAATAATTTTTTAAAGAGTTATATAGAAGCCTTCCCCTGAACAGCTTCTCAGATCAGTACATGATGGTTATAGGTCATTGTGGTTTGCACTGAATTTTACGAGGGCTGGAGAAAGTCAGGGGCTCTCTGGTTGGTAAAATGCACAGATACAACTTTGCATGTAACTTCATGGATTCCCAGAGTTCTGGATTCCCTGGGGTTCTGTGAACCCCCGGTTAAAAAGCCTGATTAGAGAATGAGAAAGACAACTATTCTACTGATCATAGAATAGGGATGCCAGTCTTGACCTAATAAAAACTGCAGTCAACCTTGTACAGAAGTCTCCCCCCTCAGGTCTGTGCCATTAAACACCCAAGAGATAAATTATTGAAAAAGACTCTTCACAGTCTCCGTTTAAACAATGTTACACAAAGAGAGCAAGAATTCCCTAAACCATTAGTAAAATTCCTGATGCAAGAAAAAGCATGTCCCACTACAGGTTACAGAGGAGAACAATCAATAGAAAATACAGAATCAAGAAGGTGAGCGAGAGAGAAAAAGAAGAAAATTCGTGTAACATCAGATCAGACATGTTTTCTTTCATCCACTTCTAGGTTAAGGTCACAGCAATTTGGTGATGCAAAGACTAGAGTTATGACTGGGTCTGTCATTCAGGGTGCTTGCAGTTTTGAGGAGAGGATGGAGGAGAAGGAGATTCCCTCTCTGGAGCACGTATCAGTGTGAATACTTGCTACTGTATTTCTCTGAACAGTAAGAGTCCCTCCAGGCATCCATCCTTAAGGATGTACATCTGAGACCATCCTTCTCTAAACTTCTGCCATGCTGTGAACTCCACACCAACCCTGATTATCCTTGTCTCAACCTACCTCCAAGTCACTGCCCCTCATTCTGCTACCTGATTCATCCACTGTTACTTCTAAATGCCAACTTTCACCTCACCTCTTCTTCAACTACACGTTCTCTTGGCTGTGCCATGGAGTTGTTTTATCTAGCTTTGTTTTTCCACCAGATCCACAATCCTGAAAATCTTAAATTCCTTGATCAAACCACGTGGCCCTCCAGCTCTGCCTGCAGTCAGCCTTACCCCATAGAGACCTCCAATGCCATGAATTCTTCTGGGCTTCTTTTCCTTTCGAAGTCAACTTGAACCCTGTGCTTGATCATAGAAACTCCTATGCACCTACTCTCTCCCTCATTTCTCAATGTCTTTTGACATATGTATCTCCTACATCCATCCACCCAAATCCCAACTCTGGATCCAGGTAACTGCACAACTTTGGAGAAAAGTCAAGCAGTCATGAAACTCTTGCAAACTTGTAATTTCAGAAGTCTGCTGATTTACAATGTTGCATTAGTTTCAGGTATACAGCAGAGTGATTCAGTTGCATATATATATATATTCTTTTCCATTGTAGGTTATTATAAGATATTGAGTATAGTTCCCTGTGCTATTCTCTCAACTCAGTATCTTGTATTAACCTAGTTATCCTTGTTGGTTATCTGTTTTATATATAATAGTATGTATGTTGGGCTTCCTTTGAGTAAACTCCGGGAGTTGGTGATGGACAGGGAGGCCTGACGTGCTGCGATTCATGGGGTCACAAAGAGTCAGACACGACTGAGCGACTGAACGGAACTGAACTGAACTGGGCTTCCTTGGCGGCTCAGTTGGTAAAGAATTCGCCTACACTGCAGAAGACCGCCTGCCCTGCAGGAGCAGAAGACTCAGGTTCGATCTTTGAGTCGGGAAGATCCCCTGGAGAAGAAAATAGCAACCCACTACAGTATTCTTGCCTGGGAAATCCCATGGACAGAGGAGCCTGGCACATTACAGTCCATGGCATTTCAAGAGTCGGACACAACTTAGCAATTAAACCACAAAAACCACCAGCATCTATGTTTTAATCCCAAACTCCTAATTTATCCATCCCTCACCCTTTCCCTTTGGTAACCAAAAGCTTGTTTTCTATGTCTATGAGTCTCTTTCTGTTTTGTAAATAAGATAATTTGCATAATTTTTTTAGATTCTACATATAAGCAATAGCATAGGATAATTGCCTTTTCCTGTATGACTTCCCTTAATATGATAATCTCAAGATCCACCCATGTTGCTGGCAAATGACATATTTCATTCTTTTTAGTGGTTAAGTAATATTCCATTATATATATGTATATATAAAATCCACATTATTATCCATATCTGTCAATGAGCATTTAGGTTGCTTCCATGTTTTGGCTATTGAAAACAGTGCTGCTGTGAACACTGGGGTCTAATCTGTTTCTTGTCCACAGTCTACTCCCATTTCCCTGAATGTATTTTCAAACCTTCAACACCATCCTCTCTCTTTTCAGCTCCTGCCTCCTTCCAGTCTTCAAAAGATAATTACCTTTTATACATAAAATTAAGGCATTCTCTCTCAATTGCTATTCTGTTTACTAGTTTCTTCCTATTCATGCTCATTCCTAACGTCCCTTCTTCCAGTGTTAGAGAAAAGTTGACCTCCCCCTCCCCTATTTAAACCCAATGTGTCCTTAATTCCTCCTTCTACCAAAATCGTGACTCTACTCCCTCACCTCCTTTCTTGCATCTTTCTTTCCTCTTCCCTCTCTTTTCTAGCTCATTGACCTCGACACCTAAGCATAGAAAAGCCTCTCCCAGACAAGAAAGAACTGACCTTCACCTCATAGTTCTCTATCTTCAGTCCAACCCTCCTTTCACATAAAAATTTCTCTAAAGTGTAGCTTTAATTTCATATTTTCAGTGCCTATCAACCCACTGAGTACATGACTTCTATCCCTAGATTGCTAAAATGTCAATCATCTTATTCTCAAATCCAAGTAAGCACCTTACTGTATTTCTCTATGGCACTTGATACCTACTTCCATCTTCTCAGCGTCCAAACTCTCCATTTTCCTGACTGTCCTCCCATCTCTGGTCATTTCATCCCTCTTACTCATGATAGCCTAGTCTTTCTCCTACATTTAAGTGTTTGTGTTTCTACATTTATACCAAGGCTTAACTGACTTGTTATATTTTATCCTGAGCAGTCAGAGTTTTACTTACTTCTAATGGTTTCAGCAATTATTGTATGTAAATGACCAACAAATTCACGCTTTTAGAGGTAGTTCTCTTCAGGGTCTGGATCATTTATTCAAATCCCCTTCTAGGATATTTCATCTAGATATCACTCAAGCACCTAAAATTCTGTGTGTCCAATTTGGTTCCAACTCTTCCCCAAAACTCCTCCTTTTCCTGGGTTCCTAATCTTCATGGTGTGTGAATGCTCAGTCGTGTCCGACTCTTTGTGGCCCCATGGACTGCAGCCCGCCAGGCTCCTCTGTCCATGGGATTCTCCAGGCAAGAATACTGGAGTGGGTTGCCATTTCCTCCTCCAGGGGATCTTCCCAACCCAGGGATCGAACCCACACCTCCTTAGTTTCCTGCATTGCAGCTGGATTCTTTACCACTGAGCCACCGGTGAAGCTCTTAAAAGACACCAAAGTTTGAACTTATTTTTGATGTCTTTCCAAACAACTGATTATAAAGGACCAGTGATATAAACTTCCTAAATATTTTTGGGCTCTAGTCATTATTTGTTCCTTCTACTAGTTCAGGTCATCATTATGTCTGATGAGGATTACTACAAAAACCTCCTATTTTTAGTATTAACCTTTCAAATTCAATTTCCACACAGATTGCAGAGTCCAAATATTCATTAATTAATTTCATAATTTTTTTTTACAATTAAGAAGGAAAGACTATTATCTGAGTGACTAGGTGAAGATGACAGCAATGTAGAATTCCACACGATGTGGCAGGGATTAACCACTTGTTTTTATACAGTCCATGACCTAGGAATGAATACTATACTTTCATGTGGTTAAAAGAAGAAGAAAGATATTTCATGATACATGAATACTACATGAAGCTCAAATTCAGTATGCCAAAATTAAGTTTTGTTAGGACACAGCCATGCTCATTCATTTATGTGTTTTCTGTGACTGCTTTTGAGCTGCAAAAGAAGAGTTGATTAGTTGTGATAAGGACTAACTGGCCACATCATCTGAAAATTCAGACATCTGAAAATATTTACTATCTGGCTCTTTACAGAAAATGTTTATTGACATCTGCAATATAGGATATATAGTATAGTTGCTCAGTCATGTCTGACTCCTTGCGACCCCATGGATTGTAGCCCACCAGGCTCCTCTGTCCGTGTAATTCTCCAGGCAAGAATACTGGAGTGGGAAGTCATTCCTTTCTCCAGGGGATTGTCTCAACCCAGAGATCGAATCAGGGTCCCCTTCACTGCAGGCAAATTCTTATACCATCCTGAGCCACCAGGAAAGCCATATTTTATATGAATTCATATATAACAAAGTCATATTTTGTAGACGCCAAAAAGCTTATTTATATTCATATATCTTCAAGTAATACTTAGTTTAATAGATATTACATATAAAAATTACCCCTCTGGGTAATTTACTTAGTTTAATAAATATTTGTTGAGTACCTACGCATCAAGTATTCTTTCAGGCACTGGACAAAGATAATAAATATAGGCCAGTGGGTTAGAAAAATAGATAATTTTCATGAAATTAATCAGAGCTATGAAAAGGTTTACAAAGGGCAATAGGTTATGAAAGACATGAGAGGGACCATCAGCCAAGCAAGGATATTCAGGAAGGTCTTCCTTCCTGGTAGAAAGGACCACTCAGCTAGAACTGAAAGCAGCCTGTTTTTACTCAGCCTTCTTCCACTGATAAAAGTAATTCATCTGTTACATTAATTTGTCCTTATATTCTAAACAATAAGAGTTGTTCACATGTTTTTTTAAAGTGACAAATAATATTTTTAATTCTTTGCTAATACTATATTGCAACTAGATGAATGTAAAAGCTTTCATTCCCACACAACTGCTTGCATGCTAGTATCTTCACCAGTTTAATGACCATTGCTATTTGAGCCTACAATCATAATGAACATGGAAAATAACATAAAGCTGATGGATGGTGCCTAATGCAAATATTTTATACTTGTTAGCTAGGTATGTATGTCAGATAATTGTACATTTACTACTCTTGGATCTCAATTAATTCATTCAAGATGATTGGATATTCATGAAAATAAAAAAATGCAAACATCATAACATTACCTGATAGGATATTTCATTACCTGTAGAATGTACGAGACATTTCTCTCATTAGCATGGTCTACTAAATTAGGCTTTTATGTTGTTAGAGTGTTTGTGGCTTAGTCAAAGCTCATAAAATAGATAGTAGCCAATAATGGAGAGGAATGATTTATTGGCATAGAGCCAAGTCTCTAAATCCTTTTGTTTTTCTTATAGTTATGTAAACTGAAATTACTTAGACACATCTTTTCAAATTTCTTTCAAGAAAGAAAGAGAGAATAGATTTTTTTTTTAAGTCAGAGACTGTTTTTAAAAGAATAGATGAAAATTTAAAGAACTTCAACCTTTTATACTGGCCACTAAAGCTTCATTTCTATTGATCCAAGTATCAGCTGGAAATACAGATGTAACATGATTTTTTAAAGTCATTTTCCACGTGTTCCTTCTGTTATATTTGCCAGTTCTACCATCTAGATAAGGACAAAATTTAAGATGGGCTGAGTTATTGACTTGAGTGCATAATAGCAAACAAGACCCGAAATGGGAGTTAGTGTTCATAGCTCAACCGAGATACTGTGCTGTTATCCCCCTCTATCCCTAATGGACAATAGCTGCATGTGTATCTGAGCATATGAGGATTTCTGGAGGTTTCATTGACTTCCTCCAGTCTCAGCAGCCTCAAACACTGGAGCACTGCCTTTGCTATACAGACGTGCAGTACAAATGGACAGATGTGCAGTACCACTGAAATGATATAGTTTCCGTTTGTAGTAGATAAAAAGGTTGATGAGGAGTGAGTGACCAAGAATGAAGTGTGAAAGATGTAGAGAACAAACTAGCAGTTATCAGTGGGGGAAAGATGGAGGGTGGGGCATATAGGGGCAGAGGAGGAAAAAGTGGGATACTATGGGATTATATGAAATCATACCTGTGGAACGTTTGGAAATTGTAAAGCACTATAGAATTTAAGGAACCGTTAATTTTGTATGAAAAAGAATGACTGTGAAAGTCTGAGATCATTTAAACTCAGTAAACATACGTTTTATGACTTCTATAGTTTGGGAGGATTTGCCTAAAGCCAGAATATTCCAGAATATTTAATGGCTCTTAGGGCTGAAAAACACTTTTCTTAGGGCTTTCTTTATTTTTACAGACTGGTTCATTTAAATTTTATTATAAAAAGATACTTTTATTCGAAATATAATGTAGAATATAATGAGGTACAAAAGTATTATATTCTTATTCAAAAACACATTTTTAAAACACTTCATGACTTAGAAATAATATTAAATACTATATGCCTTTGAAATAATAGTAGCCAGCATATGTATCATTTAGTAAAGAATTTCACAGAATGAGATAACATCTGTAACAATGTGTTTTTGATGAAAGTACATGGACAATATTGGCCTCAATTCATATGACTTAAGCTGCAGACTAGATTTTTAGTTTAATTGTATTTTTTCCCCCAGCATGTGGGATCCCACTTCCCCAACCAGGGATCAAACCAGTGCCCCCTGCATTGACAGCACAGAGTCTTAACCACTGGACCACCAGAGAAGTCCCCTAGATTTTAATTTCGAAATGTCTAAGCTCTTGGAAGTATCCAGTGGAAGTTTCATTCTTTGAACCAAAAAATATTTATTCAATGCCTATTATACATAAAATGCTATGAGTCAGTTCTTCACGCCAGGTGGCCAAAGTATTAGAGTTTCAGTTTTAGCTTCAGTCCCTCCAATGAATATTCAGGGTTGATTTCATTTAGGATGGACTAATTTGATCTCCTTGAAGTCCAAGGGACTCTGAAGAGTCTTCTTCAGCATCACAATTAAAATGCATCAATTCTTCGGCTCTCTGCCTTCTTTATAGTCCGACTCTCACATCCTTACATGACTACTGGAAAAACCACAGCTTTGACTAGACGGACCTTTGTTGGCAAAGTAATGTCTCTGCTTTTTAATATGCTGTCTAGGTTTGTCATAGCTTTTCTTCCAAGGAGCAAGTGTCTTTTAATTTCATGGCTGCAGTCACTGTACACAATGATTCTGGAGCCCAAGAAAATAAAATCTCACTGCTTCTACTTTTTCCTCTTCTGTTTGCCATGAAGTGATGGGACTGGATGCCATGATCTTAGTTTTTTGAATGTGGAGTTTTAAGCCAACCTAAGCTTTTTCAAGCTCCTCTTTCACTTTCACCAGATATCCTTTCCAATAACTCCTATGACTTTATCCATCTATTCTTTTAGTAAGATTTTCTTTGCTTCATAAAGGGTTTGGCATTCAAATTCTTTCCTGCTTTCCTCCTTTTTCACTTAGTGAAAGTTTACTCAGTTCTTTGGAAATTGCCAGCAGAAATACAATAATCCTTCTCTTTCTATGTGTAAATAAAAGATTGCCTGACTCCACCACCTGTGTACACAATCCCAAATCTTAAAATTTTAGGACTTAGATATCCAGCGGATGCTTCATTGATAACTTATAGACAAAGCTTATAAGAATAAACATTATTTGTATTGTTTGTTAATGTTCAGTCATAATTAGGCTTAATAAGATCCCTAAATAAGGAAGTTTTCTGAAGAGAGCTACATCGGAAATTCCAACTTAATTTGTTGGCAAAGTAATGTTTAGAATAACTGTATCAATGATATAGAAAAATGAGGATCAGTTTTTCCTCTTAGCTAATAAAAATGTTATATTTTCAGTTTAAATGAATTCTCCTTTCTACACTTAGGTAACAAGCTCAACATTCCTGCCATTAACCTGTTTCAAACCAGATTATTTCATAGATCAGCCTTATTTCTTGGTACAAATAAGTGAGTGCCATTAAATGAATCCTGTGTTCAGACTTCAAAACAATCAAACTTGACAAGTATTGTAGCTGCTCACTGTCCATAGCTGACCTTACAATATTAGGTAATAATGGATACCATTTAATGGACTTTTAATTTTCCTATATTTTAAGGAGTTATAAGGACTAAAATAAGAAAGGTAAAGAATTATAGTATTCCAGAATTTAGAAAAATGCATAATTAAGTGGGAAATATGCAATTATAAGTAGAATTAAATTTTTTGCAGAATATGTTAACAATAAATTTTTCATTCAGTAATTTAATATAAATTCCTGAATCTTTTTAGAGTAGGATGTATCTTTGCCTTTATTTTTTAAAACTATATACATTGGAGAAATTTAACAACACTTGAGGCAACAATCCATGATCATTATAAACATAAGTTCAGATCTTTCTTAGAAAATTGTGCAAAATCCAGATGATCATCATAAAAGATCCACTGAAAGACTGTTAGACATAACAAGATAATTTAGAAAGGAGACTTGTTGCAAAATAAATATCAAAATCAGTAGGGGTCAGAAATGAATACAACAAGCAACATACAGTCATTTATGAAGAAAAGCAGAAAATTTCCCCAAGGGATATGAAAGAAGACTAGAAAATAATTGACTTATTTCTGGCTGGTGATATCTAATAGTCAATATTTCCTGATTTAATTTGTGGATTGATATAATTTTTATCACACTTAAATGGAATTTTATTTATGTCTTTACAAAGTGATTCTAAGTTCACCACAAGGAAAAATGAGTTTGCAAAAACTGTGTGTGTGTATGCTCACGAGTGCATGTGTGTGTGTATAGAGACAGAGAATTGAATTTTTATATTTAAAGTGTGTCTTTTAAAGCTAAAGCAATTAACAAAATGTACTATGCTAAGCCAATATGGTTGCATCTGACTCTTTGCGACCCTATGGATTGTGGCCCTCCAGGCTCCTCTGTCCACGGGATTCTCCAAGCAAGAATACTAGAGTGGGTTGCCATTTCCTTCTCCAGGAGCAAATATTCTAGTTCAGTGTTACAGAGACTGAACAATGAATACATTAGAAAGTCACCAATCTGTATACTTTATGTAAGAATTTAATATATGGTAAAGGTAGTATTTTGAATCAGGAAATAGCAAACTACTCGCTAAATTGTACTGGCACAATTAAAGAAGGCTACCAGTCTCCCCATTTTCAAATGAGGAAACCGAAGCACAGAGAAGTTAGGTAACCTGCTTAAAGTCACACAGCCAGCATACAGTAGATTTAGGACTCAAACTCAAGCAGATGACTCCAGAGCCCAAGGTTTTACTATTACACTGTCACTTCCTAATACTTGACTTTTCCAACAACCTTATTTTAGAAATAAGAAAACTGAAGAACAGAAAGATAAAGGAACCTCCTAAAATCATGTACCTGAAGTATTCCAGAAATAGTTCTGGAGCTTGAACTCAGGCCACCAGGATAGTTATATAATTTTTCAGAATATTTAGTACTCATTAAATCTGAGTTTTTAAAAAGTCTAGGTGTTTTAAAGTGGTCATATCATTTTTCTAAAATAGTTTCATCAATTATCATAAGCTATCAAACGTAGTGTTATTTCTAGTGTTTAGATAAGAAACTGTGAGAAAGAAGAGGTGTCTCTCATCAAACATTACCTTCCAAAAGTAATTCTATTTGCCTGTGTATGTGTATAGGCATCTGTCTATCTATATATCTATATGCCTACTTACCTATCTGGGGCTTCCCTGGTGGCTCAATGGTAAAGAATCCTTTTGCCAAGCAAGAAACACTGGTCCAGCTCGGGAAGATCCCCTGGAGAAGGAAACGGCTACCCACTCCAGTATTCTTGCCTGGGAAATACCATAGATAGAGGAGCCTGGCAGGCTATGGTTCATGGGGTCACAAAGAGTCAGACACAACTTGGCAACTAAACAGCAACAACAGCTTACCTATCTACCCACCTACCCATCTTTATCTACCCACTTTACCCATCTTTATGGTAAATTGTGCACAAAACTATCATCTAATCAATGTAGAGAGAATTAATTCTTTGACTACAGGTTAAGTGTTCTGCTTTTCATTATCTAGTTTTAGTTAATATATGGTAAGCTGCTTCAGTCGTTCAAATAAATATCCCAAACTTCTACCCAAAGCCTGGTTAATTTTTACTGCTGAATAACTTTTTAAATACAAATGAAATATTTTGGCAAAATATGTTTCTCTCATTCGGTCCTTTCTCAATTTAAACATAGCATTTACTTCTAAATTAAGACAGAATTTTGGTGTGACTACATGAAAAAAATATTCCGTAGTGCAACCGTTTGTTTATCCTTCTCCAAAGGGTTAAACATCTTGAATTCAAATTCTTGGCTAGAAGTTAATTTTTTAAGAAACTAAGTACATATATTTACGTCTATCTAACAGAAAGATTTTGAGGACATATTATGCACCAGGCATGTTGCTGGTCCTAAGGATAAGAAAAGACATATAATGAGATCTGATCATTAGAAGCTCACAGAGCACAAAGGCTGATGATATTCACATTCAATGAGGGAGCACATGAGAATATCTAGTTCAGTGTTTGCTGAATACAAGGCACTCAGTGTGTTATAGGAAATAATCAGAGTATAATACAGTAATGATTACCTTTTGGACTTATACAGAAATTACATTCAGCCATCCTCTTGGTAGCTGAAATTATTTTCCAGAACACAAAATTCCAAGAGATTAACTAAAGATGTTTTGATTTCAAGAAATAATATCTCTTATATCTACATGCATCTGACATGTCAATTTAATATACTGTAACACATTTAGGGGAGAAAAACAATTAATAACCATATTCAGTGAAAAAGCAGCTGACTGTTAGAAGCAAACTCACAACCAGAGTAACCTCAATTATTTTAGCTATTTCGTTTTTATCCTAATGCTAATACGTGAACTGAATTGCTTTAAATGGTTTGAAAGCAGAGAGGTGATTGTTTTGCCACGGATTCAGGGAATCACGGTTTATTGGCCAAGTCACTGACCTTCCAAGATCCTGCGCTAAAATCCCATTAGCACAAGTTGTTTTAATGTGAACTTGATACAGCAACTCCAAGCCTGAGAGAGGAGATGTGAAAGGCACCTTTCTAAAAAACAATTGATTTGCTTCATTTCATTGAAATGGCTAATGCTTTGATGGTTCATATTTACAATGGCTTGTCCTGCTCTTCAAAGGAGTTGATATGTTGGAGTCTTTAACACCATAAACTTGATCAGAACTTCCTCAGTAATAAACAGACTGAATGGAAGGGGAGTGCCCCTCCTCGCCCAGCCTCTGGAGCCCATTTGCTTACCAATTTGTAGCTAAAGACATTGAGAATGGTGTTCTTCATGCTCAACTGCTCCAGGTAGTTGAAAAGAGTTCTGGGAAACTCAATAAGCAAACTGGTTTGGAAGCCTGAAAGATTTCAAAGAGAAGAACATTTGACCTTCGTTAGTAAAAGGCTGTTGCTCAGTTATAGTCACTCTTAAGTATGGAATTTTGGTAGTGTTCATAAAACCCACAAAGAAAGTCTATTTCCCTGTGAGTTGCTTCCTAAACAACTCAGAAAACCAATAAGCTGGGATGCTGGTTTGTACATTTTTTTCTTTAAATGCCAGAGATATGTCAAACTTCACAGTGACTTGTGTTGAATCCCACAGTTGTTAAAGATAAGAGACACAGAGAACGCTGAGGCTGAAACTTGTGTGTGTGTGCGTGTGTGTGTGTGCGTGTGTGTGCATGTGTGCACATGCACTCAGGCGTGGCTTACTATAGCCGCCAGTTTCCTCTGTCCTTGGGATTTCCCAGGCATACTGGAATGGGTTGCCATTTCCTACTCTAGGGTATCTTCCTGACCCAGGCATCGAACCCACGTCTCTTGCGTCTCCTGCATTGACAGACAGAGTCCTTACCATTGCACTGCCTGGGAAACACAAACTTAGCAGCTACTAACGGGCCTAACTGTGTTGCTTTGTTTATTCTTTTCAATTCCATTCTTTTGGAGGGGCCCGGGTCAGTGCAATTTTTTTTTTTTTTTAACTTTTGAACAGCAAATCTCATTTTTAGTGTATTTCTTTGACATTTACCTATTTATTTTCATAATGAAAAATAACTTGACTCATAAGTTCATCATAAAAATGATAGTGAGGGACTTTGCTGGCAGTCCGGTGATTAAGACTCAGAGCTTCCATCGTAAAGAGCATGAGTTTAATCCGTGGTCAGGGAACTAAGATCCAGCATGCCGCTTGGTCAAAAAAAAAAAAAAGAAAAATTGATGGCAATCATAGAAATACCATGACTAAAGGTAACAGTCATTTGTGCAGGAGATAAAAGATGAGATAAAATGATTTTATTTAAGGATTTCTTTACTTTTAATTTCAATAAAAATAAGCAGCTAGAGATTGTTTAAATCATTTGGAAAACAAATCTAATCTTGTAAGATGGATCAAAAAGCTATGGTATGAAGTCATTCATTACCAAGGAAACATTACCAAAGAGGAGTTATATCTACTAAAAAGCAAAATCACAGTTTAAATAAAATTAAGCCATAAAGTTGTTATGTATATGCACGTATGTATGTATATATTTGAGAATAACATGTGTTGCTTTCCTATGTATCCAATATCCCAACTGTGTATCCTATGTATCCAATATAAATTGTCCAGCAATTTATAAAATCAAAAAATTAAAAATTTTACTTTCAAATGCCTTAATGTGCACTGTTATATGTATTGATCAAAATATGCAAATAATTTCTCCCTCAATTTTCTTGTTTGGGAGCTTAACTGCCAATTAAATGAGCGAGTATGTAAATAAACAAAAAGTTAAAAGGATAATTAATTAAAACTAAAGTACCTATAGTGACTTAGTAATCCAAGTATTTCAGAATATGTAGACACAGACAAATAATATTAATATAATGAAAAATTAAGCTGAGGTCTCCAACTATTTATTGTATGTATATGTGTATTTATCTACTTTGTATCTCTCAACTTGATAAGTAATAATTTGACAGAAAAATCATGGAAATCCTCTTTCATTTCAACAATGGTTCCTACTCTCAGCAAAAATGCTCAAGAAAATTCTAAATACACTTCTGAGTATCCCCCAGGCTTGCTAGTCCACACTTCAGAAGTTAGTTATTTCTCCTGTGTCTGTCTCAACTAGAAAATTAGGCTAAAATCCTTCCTTCTCCAGCAATAACTTGTATAAAATGCTCAAATTAAAAATTACATATCTGCACAAAATAATGCCAGCTCTCTTTTTTCTTTGAAGAAGAGTTCATATGAAACTCAATCTGCACAGTTACAAATGTAAGATGGAAATTTAAAGAAAGTAGTAACCTATAGCTGTGAAATCCCAGAGGCAATGAAATCGAATCAGACAAGGGAAGAGTTAAAATATGAGAACTCTCCAAAGCTTAGATGACTTTGGAAACACAGATCAAAAACAAAGAGACGGAAAGTATAATTAACTCCATTACTGCTCAGTCAAATGAAAACAGCCATGACATTCTTTCTTATTTATGACACCAGCAAATAGCTCAATTCCACCCTGGATATTGCTGTCGGACAGCACTGGTTCCACAGCAGGTGAAACAGAAACAAGCTGCTAAAATTTATGTCGCTAGATCATCTTAGAGATAGAAGATTTATGCAGAAGTCCCATAAAAAAATAAGTAGCTTTTATATCTTCTTATAACAATCCTTGTTCTCGAGCAAACCAAAGTCTATACACGGAAAGCTGTAATTTTCTCAAGTGCACTTCGAATCATGAAAAGCCTGTTTACTTAAATATATATTTTGTCTCAGATCTGGAATTTACCAACAATGATAATAAATTTTTGCATCATCAAGCCATCTGTTAACATTTATGAAATATTTTCAGTTCTGAGTTGTGCTCTTTAGCAAACTGGAAAATTCTTCAATGTGGTATATAATCACCACTGAACAGAAGGTCTAGCAGGAGTAAGGACAAAGGGACTATTTGGGTCACTCACAGCATTTCTTCCTGGGATGTCTTCTATACCTCTGTTATTAAGTTCTGGCCAGATCTTACCTTCTTGATCACTTTGGTATTTCCACTGCTTGTGCAAGTGCTCATTTGTGTCCAACTCTTTGCAATGGACTGTAGCCCACCAGTCTCCTGGGTCCATGGGATTTTCCAGGCAAGAATACTGGAGTGGGTTGCCATTTCCTTCTCCAGGGGATCTTCTCAACCCAAGGAGCAAATCTGTGTCTCCTGCATTGGCAGGTGGATTCTTTACCACTGTACCACTTGGGAAGTTAGGACAGTATATATTAATAGCATGTAGGAGGTATTTGTCTACAAAGAATTTCACTGTGCATATATATTCTATTTAGATTCTCTTATTTTTTTTGTATCTATCTTAAGTGCTTAGGACAGTTACCTTATTTACAATAGATGTAAGATGTTTAGGTGATTGCCTGATTTCCTGAGTTAAATAATTTCACAGTGATCTTAAATCTCTTGCTCACTGCTGTGGGAATAGGAATGGTTACAATCCATTTGGGGATAGCAATCTGTTTTTTTACGCTTATGATCAAGAATATTCAGTGACAGAACATTGTTAAAACAAAAAAGATTAGAATGGATACATAGTGGTATATTCATAGAAGGCAATGTTGTAGACCAGTGAAAAAGTATCAACTGGCCCTCTACAAGTTACCAACAAGACCCTCTCAAATAGGATGTTGGGCATTAAAAAAAAAAAACTAAATTGCACATCATTTATTTAAAAGTTTTAAAGCATGAAAGCAATACTATCTATTTTATTATACACCACACATTGCAATTATTTTTTAAATGCATGGAAATGAGAAGAGTTACATTCAGTAGAGTAGTTGCCTTGGGGTAAGAAAAAGAATTACAGTCAAGAAGAGTATACAGGAATGCAGAACACTGGGGAATCCAAACGTATAGGTAGTGTTTTACTTTTTAAACTGGATGGTGGTAACATGAGATTTTTAATTATTATCATTCTCTTCATCTTTCCATAAATGTGAAATAGTTTTTAAAGGAATAAGAAAATAACAGTATAGGGCAATAATCTACCATGGGACAAATATCCTAATTAGATTCTTTTTCTTTTTGCCATCTCAAAATTTTTAAGGAAAATACTGCTCTGAATAGAAATGATAGGTTGACATGAGGCACCATTTAAATCAAGCATGACAAAGGGACATAAACCCCAGAGCCCACAAGAAAAAATATGAAACCTTAAGAAGCAAAGAAAACACTCTCTTCAACCACTCACTGGGCTTTCCCAGTCACTCATCAGTAAAGAATCCACCTGCCAATGCAGGAGACACGGGTTCGATACCTTGGTTGGGAAGATTCCCTGGAGAAGGGAATGGCAACCCTCTCCAGGATTCTTGACTGGAGAATTCCATGCACAGAGGAGCCATGTGCTTGCAAGAGTTGGACATGACTTCGCAACTAAACAACAACAAAATATATAGACATAATGGCCAGGAAGCCATCAAACACTCCCTGCCAGCTACCTCAAAAAGTTGCTCAAATTCTTTCTATAAAGTGGGTGAACACCTAAGTTATTATCCAAGTAATATAGTATCAAAACTTTAATGTATATACTCAATTTCAGAAATTCTATTCCTATATATATTTGTGCTAAGAAATAATGGTAAATACACTCTCAAGGGATATTTCAAAGGAAGTCCATTCTTGCAATGCATATGAAAGCAAAAAAAAAAAAAAAGAAATCAATATTCATCAATAAAGGATTGATTTTCTTAAATTATGATATATTCTTGCAATATAATACACTCAATCTATACTTATTTACATGGAAGATTAACACAGTTACATTGAAAAGGCAAGCTGCAAAACAATATGCACATATGATCTTGTTTTTGTAAAAAGTAAAAATGTATAAACAGGGCCATAGAATACAGTTTGGGAGGCTCTCCCCTACAATGTTACTTCCCAGAAGAGATTATTTCTAATAGCTTGATGTAAGGAGTACCTCCTCTGTTGACGTGCCACCATGATTCTCTGTTCTCAGCTTTTATAAAAATATAATATATATTCATTTACTTTCATGCTTAGTTTTTGTGTCTTTCACCAATTTTACGCTAAGGGCAGGAACCACATTTGTATTAGTTACTCAGGACCAAATCGTACAGAATATGTGCTTCAGAAATGCCTGTCGAACTAGGGCCACACAAATTTGTTTCCAGATGAGTTTTTACTTTCTGCTTTCTACTTTCATCCACTGTTTCAGCTTTCACAAGGAGAAGGGTGGGTATTGCTGGTATAATTATAGAAAAAAAAATTAAAGCTATTTTTATTATGATAAGGCCAATCAATCAATTGATCAGTCTAGCAATGCAGAGGCAGTGAGGATAAAATTTAAAACCCTGCTGATCTTGCATTCAGAAGACTTGAGTCTGCAGCCTGTCTTCTAGCTCAGGCACTTACTGACTAGGGCATCAGTCCCTTAAGCCTTACCGAGGCTCTTTCATTCTTACTCTCATTGGGAAAAAGAATTGTTTCCATATGTATTTGCAGAGCAAAGAACTAGGTTACCTGTCTCCAGAAAGCTGCAGGGTCTTTCAGCGCTCAGGGCTCCAGGTGGACCAGAAAGCACTAAAGGACAGAGACGACAGAGGCAGGTCTGCTGAGGATTTGGTTTGTGGGTGTTTTTGTTCCTTTTGGTTTTGGAATGTCAGAGGGAGGTGGAGGCCATAACTTAAAGGGTTGCAAAGCCTCTCAGTCTTCTCAAACAGAACAGATTGACCTACCCCATCCTTCCACTGTCAAAGGAATAGTCACTCCGTAAATATCTGTTGCAAAAGAGAATGAATAAGTGAACATGTAAAACATCCTTTTTCATTGGTCTTTCTGCAACAGCAAAAGTCTTAAAAATCATAACTAGAAAAAAAATGTAAGATTTGATAAATATTGAGTTTAGGGAAGAAAAAAATATATTTATAAATTAATTTGCTTTCAATATAAGACCTTGTATGTAAGGTTCCAACACAGTGAATTTTTACAGTGAAGCTATAAACTCTAAAATGGGAATTATGAACGTGGACACTATAATTTATAATACTTGCATAGCTTTCAATTATTCAGGTGCTCAAAGCCCAACAAATTGAATAATGAACAGGGGTAATGAATTGAACACTGAGAAGATGATAACAGAAAACACTGGGAAGTCACCACAGAGAAATTCACATACAGAAGTAGCCCTGAAAGAAACACGCTTGTTTGAAGGACACATTTTTTTTTCCTTTCAAGCCGAAACATTTACAGAACAGCAATGCAAGTAGGAATTGCTTTCAAGAAATAACTGTTAAAGCTAAAAAGCTACTAAAATCGTATATTTCAGATGGCCAAACCGAGAATTAGAATCATAAATTGGCCTGTAACATTCTCAGAGAGCATGGTTCTCTGTTTCATTATTTTTAACCACATGCAGAAGGGGGAAATGCAGTCATATAAATTATTAAGCACCATTGCTTTAGATTTAGGCTGCAAAATACGTTGATATTCCATAGATCCTAAAGCGTGGAGCTCTTAACGGTATTTCATATAACACTGCAGATAAGAAATTTAAATAATGAAACGGCTTCTGAACCCACTGCTCTGACCCGGGCTGGATGATGCATGCTCGTGTCTACAGGTGAAGGTTCTTCGTAGGAAGGAAGCCTGCCAAGCCGGGTACCCAATGACACTGCAGATCCATATGGGCACAAGGTGCGGCTAGCCAAAATCATGGAAAGATCAGAATTTAATACAACTAACTAAAATCAATAAAAATGAATGATCCCCCATACCCTCAACCCCCACCACCGTCATACAGACTACGCAGTCTTCACGGTCATCATCTTCCTGGATAAAGGATATTTATCAAAGCAACTTAGAAGTCATCTGTCTTCTAGAATATTGCAAGCCAGGAGCTGGTACTATATAGTGATTAGCCTATGGCCAGTGAGGTCAACATAACTGGTTTCAAGTCTCAGCTTTGTTGTTTTTATATGTGTCTTAGGCAAGCTTTTTAACCTTCTAATATTCAGTGGGTTTATAATGGAGATAATAACAGTACCTGCTTCTTCAGATTATTGGGAATATTAAATAAGATAATTTATGCAAAACATTTAGTATAGTTCCTGGTCATAATTGGCCTTCCCAGATGGCACTAGAGGTAAAGAACCTGCCTTCCAATGCAGGAGATGTAAGAGATGTGGGTTTGACCACTGGGTTGGGAAGATCGCCTGGAGAAGGGCTTGGTAACCAACTCCAGTATTCTTGCCTAGAAAATCCATGGACAGAGGAGCCTGTTGGGCAGCAGTCCATTGGGGTTGCAAAGAGTCAGACAGTACTCAGTAAGTATTGACTATTCTTACTGGCTAATGCTGCACTGGCAAAGTTGTTTCAATGTATCTGAGACAGTGGTACCTAGAACCCATAAATATGAGTTGTGCCATTCACAAGAACTATTCAAATGATCATTCTGGGCTTGAGCCTTTCAGTGGCATCTATTGCTACTGTACCCTTAGAAATAGTTTTCCAACAGCAACACAGAAATGTTCACATGGAGATGAATGCTTATCTACCTCTCACAATTATTTTGATGGCTAGACAAAAGGGACTCATCAATTCAGTAAGAACTGTCCAATATGTGTTACATTGTTAAACTGTCATGCCTGTACAATTTGAGTTTCATTGTTATGATCCTTAAATATTGTTCTACCCCCATGGAAGTCATGATAATTATCCCAAATCTGTCCAGGAACTACAAGATCAACACGATACAGCTCTATAACTAGCTCTGCTACTTACAGAACGTCACAAAAGATCCTCAGGGGTATTCTACCACTCAAAATATAATTTAAAACTACTGAGGTGCTTTAGGACTTTTCTCAGATCCAAATGCAAACCTAATAGAAGGTCTGGAGGAATTTGCTTTTTGTTTTCGGCCACTCACTAATCAAGGAAAAGTGGAAATTTGCAGGAACCTTGAGGATCATCTAATCCAACCACCTTGTGTTAAAAATGAGGAAATAAGAATCAAGAGAGGAAGCTATGGGGAATTCCTTGGTGGTCCACTGGGTAGGGCTCCAATATGCCACTACAGGGAGCATGGGTTCGATCACTGGTCAGGGAAGTAAGTTCCCATTAGCCCTGTGGCATGGCCAAATAAATAAATAAATACAAATAAAAATGACCTAGCACTTAACATTCATTACACTTAGTTGGTCTGCTTCCATGTTTGTGAAATGGGAATAATAATAATAATAATTTTTAAAAAGAGGAAGCTGTGTTTCAAGGAGCCAAGATTTAGATGGAATTTTTTTGTGGGCTGAAGGCATAGTTTCAGTGATGTGGGCGACTGCTGAAATATCCAGGAAACTCCACACATGGAGAGTTCATACTATAGAACACAAAGTATAAATCTGTATTCATCCCTTTTGTTTGATAGTCCAAAGAATAACTTAATTGCCCTTTATATGTTAACACAAATACATGTTCTTCAGTTTCTTTAAGATAAAGCATGACACCTGATCCATAGAACTCTCTTTATATACAGCATTTATGTGCATACATACATCAAGCATTCCCTTTTTCCTCTTGCTATTTCTATTTCTGAAGTCTCCAATTAACCTGTGAGATATTAGGTTCAGAAACATCTTTCCCCATTTTTAATCACCTACAACATATGGGGCATGCTTGTGATAGGTTCCCGTGATACACCACCAATGAATGAGTTCTAAAGGGAAGCATTTAAACTACTAAAGCCAATGGGCTATGAACTCAGAATTCTTAGAGGTCTTGGGAAAAAAAAAATTTTTTTTTTTTGTTTAAGGGAGACCCGAACAACCAAAGGGCAACAATTTACAATATGACCTTGGATAAGTCAATTAACCTCTTTGGATCTGGGTTTCTTCACCTGTAAAGGGTAGAAGCTGGCCAGTGAGATGTCTAAAGAGTCTTCCAGGTCCCGCCATTCCACAATGCTGTGTCACTTCATTACCGTGATCTCTCTGTACAGTGTTAGGTTATAGCCTTCACCCCTGCTAATAGCCGTTCAATCTTACTTCTAAAAGCCAGATCCCGCCGGTGTTGCTGGTGGCAGAGGTTGCACTGCTTGTTTCTAAAGCGCAGTGGAGAATTCAGTGATGGGGAACAGATGAGGATAGATGCCCCTGTTATAGCCGCAGCTGGGAAGCAATCTCCACCCTTGTACGGAGGGGCCCTTTGCTTCAGGGCTGGGGGTACTGGAGACAGCAGGAAGGAAAACAACCACTGGCAGGACGATGCCAGCACGACAGCTTCGTGTTTTGGGATGTCTTTTGCTAGCAGAACACTCCTCTCTAGTGAGTATTTTGGTCTGGAAAAAAAAAAAGAATATGTATCTGTCCAGTCTGATAGAGGCTTCCTTCCCATTTGGCAAAGCACAGAAATGGGTCCTGTGAAATCAGACAAGTAGACAATCTCCCCTCTGCCCCGTCCCTGGCTCCTCGCTCCAACTGAGATAAACAGCCAGCATCATGAGTTTTTTGCTCTAGCCCCAGAGACTCTCAGAGTGTTCAGAGAGTAAAAAGAAGTAAAACTTCTCTCCCAAGTCATAAAACTGGCATGAATTGAATGCCTCCACAGCAGAGAAGCAAAAAGGAGGGAAGAAAGTTGGTTTAGGCAAGAGTAGTGTGAATATTCAACCCAAATAAATCTTATTAGATGAGGAGAGAGTAAATGAAACAGCCAGAGGCAAGCAGAACAGGAAGACGCTAGAGTTGAATTCAAGAAGTTGAGGATAAAGTTCACTGGCAAAACAGGGTTACAAATAGCAGTTGCCTCCTCAGACAAATCTAATGACTCACCCAAAAGCCTAGAGAAAAAAGAGTCCAAGTAGAAGATTACCGGAAGTGACGACCTCCTCACCACCATGTCCTTCCTAAACACCCAAAGCTTCTCCACTAAGACATTAATGATATGATTGGATATTGGTTGCTCAGTCATTAATAATGCTGACTATTTAGCTGCAAGAATAAGTAAGGCATGAGAAAAGCATGCCTATTCTGAGAGAAAAGGATAAAAGAAAATCTCTTAGTGATGTCAATTTCAAAATTGAACAATTCCAAATGATCCCTCCTGTTCCTTTTGAAGATCACCAATTTGCTCGGAAAGGTTTTTGTGTGTGTGTTTGTTTTTAATTTAATAACAGGTTAGAAATCTCCTTGCTCATGTCCTGAACATTTTTTATCCCATTATCTTTGATATTATTCATTCATTCATTCTCTTATTCTCTCATTCTCATAATGAAACTTGAGGAGACAAAAATAATAATTAATGTAGGGTTCCTATCTTTTACTAGATTTATCAAGCTTATACCTCACTCAGACAGCAGAAGATTAGAATACTAGCTCTTTTTATAAGCCAACTGTGGGCAAGAAAACTCTTCAAGCTTCACTTTCTTCAAAAATAAAAGCTTCAAGCTTCAGTTTCTTTAAAATAAAAATAAGAAAAAAATTCTAACAGAGTGTTTTTTTAATGAGATTTTATTGGAGTGTATTTGCTTTGCAATGGGGTATTAGTTTCTGCTCTACAGCAAAGTGAATCAGCCTCACATATACATAGATCCCCTCTTTTTTGGATTTCCTTCCCATAGGTCACCATAGAGCACTAAGTAGAATTCCAGTTGAGCTATTTCAAATCCTAAAAGATGATTCTGTTAAAGTGCTGCACTTAATATGCCAGCAAGTTTGGAAAACTCAGCAGTGGCCACAGAACTGGAAAAGATCAGTTTTCATTCCAAAGAAATCAGTTTTCACTCCGAAAGAAAGGCAATGCCAAAGAATGTTCAAAGTGAAAGTGAAAGTCGCTCACGCATGTCCGACTCTTTGCGAGCCCATGGACTATACAGTCCATGGAATTCTCCAGGCCAGCATATTGGAGTGGGTAGCCTTTTCCTTCTCCAGAGGACCTTCCCAACCCAGGGATTGACCAGGTCTCAGAATGTTCAAACTGCCACACAACTGCACTCACCTCACACGCTAGTAAAGTAATACTGAAAATTCTCCAAGCCAGGCTTCATCAGTACATGAACTGTGAAATTCCATATGCTCAAGCTGAATTTAGGAAAGGCAGAGGAACCAGAGATCAAGTTGTCAACATCCGGTGGATCATAGAAAAAGCAAGAGAGTTCCAGAAAAACATCTACTTCCTCTTTATTGACTATGCCAAAGCCTTTGACTGTGTGGATCACAATAAACTATGGAAAAGTCTTAAAGTGGGAATACCAGAACACCTTACCTGCCTCCTGAGAAATCTCTATGCAGGTCAGGAAGCAACAATTAGAACCAGACATGAAACAACAGACTGGTTCCAGATTGGGAAAGAAGTATGTTACAGAGTATATTGTCACCCTGCTTATTTAACTTCTGTGCAGAGTACGTCATGAGAAATGCTGGGCTGGATGAATCACAAGCTGGAATCAAGATTGCCAGAAGAAATATCAATAACCTCAAATATGCAGATGACACCACCTTTATGGCAGAAAGCGAAGAACTAAAAAGCCTCTCGATGAAAGTGAAAGAGGAGATCGAAAAGGCTGGCTTAATACTCAACATTCAAAAAACAAAGATCATGGCATCTGGTCCCATCACTTCATGGCAAATAGATGAGGAAACAAGGGAAACAGTGACAGACTGTATTTTCTTGGGTCCAAAATCACTGCAGATGGTGACTGTAGCCATGAAATTAAAAGACGTTTACTCCTTGGAAGAAAAGCTATGACCAACCTAGACAGCATATTAAAAAGCAGAGACACTACTTCGCCGACGAAGGTCCATCTAGTCAAAGCTATGGTTTTTCTAGTAGGCATGTATGGATGTGAGAGTTGGACTATAAAGAAAGCTGAGTGCTAAAGAATTGGTGTTGGAGAAGACTCTTGAGAGTCCCTTGGACTGCAGGGAGATCAAACCAGTCAATCCTAGAGGAAATCAGTCCTGAGTGTTCATTGAAAGGACTGATGCTGAAGCTGAAACTCCAATACTTTGGCCACCTGATTCGAAGAACTGATGCTGGGAAAGATTAAAGGCAGGAGGAGAAGGGGACACCAGAGGATGAGATGGTTGGATGGCATCACCAACTCGATGGACATGAGTCTGAGTAAGCTCCGGGAGTTGGTGATGGACAGGGAGGCCTGGTGTGCTGCAGTCCATGGTGTGGCAAAGAGGCAGACAGGACTGAGTGACTGAACTGAACTGAACTGGGAGCACTGGGTAGGGTTCCCTGAGCTACACAGGTTCTCATGCGTAGGCTCCCATACGTTGTCTATTTTATACATAGTGCCAATAGTGTATTTAAGTCAATCCCAATCTCCCAATTCATCCCACCCCTCCTTCCCTCCTTGGTGTCCATATATTTGTTCTCTACATCTGTGTCTCTATTTCTGTTTTGCAAATAAGATCATCCATACCATTTTCAGATTCCACATATGTGTTATGATATAATATTTTTTTTTCTTTTTGACTTTCTTCACTCTGTATGACAATGTCTAGGTCCACCTGTGTCTCTACGAATGACCCAATTTTGTTTCTTTACATGGCTGAATAATATTCCATTGTACATATATAACACAACTGCTTTATCCATTCACCTGTCAATGGACATCTAGGTTGCTTCCACATCCTGGATATTATAAATAGTGCTGCAATGAACATGGGGGTACATATGTTTTTTTTTGAATTATGGTTTTTTCTGGGCCTGTGTCCCATAGTGGGATTGCTGGGTCATATGATAGTTTTTTTTCTAAGAGTGTTGTACATAAAATGCCTGGAATAGTCCTTGGTTCACAATGGGAGCTTAATAAATAAAAAATTATTATTTTAAATTATTTATTTACTTAATAATAAAATTTCATTATTATTAATTTAATTATTATTTTGTAGTGTACTTTTAGCTACCTTACAATTGTGTACAGAGTTCAACTTTAAGTTTTCAAGCACAAGAGAATAGGTTATATTATATCTGTAACAAATCATCATGATTTTCTTATCAGTTTCAAAACTGCAAAATCATTAGAACAGGAAATGTTAAATTTAGCTGAAACAATTCAGGTAGTCTGTCACCAACAGGAACATTAAAGACAAATTGTCAGGAACAATAGTACTTGTTACCATTTATTGAGCTCTTACTATACATAAGATCCATGCTAAGGAATTGATATGAATCGTTTCCTTTCATCCTTTATAAAATCCCCTATGGAACTGGTATTTTATCCCCATTTTTCAGATGAAGAACAGGGATGCTATGATGGGGAGTTGCTTGTAAAAATGCATTATCCAAATTTACATAGTTAGTAGGCAAATAAACCGAGATACGAAACTACGTCCCTCGGATGACAGTTTTACACTTGTACACAGTATTGAATGTCTAGTATTCTTCTGAAGAAATGCAGCATTTTAAGAATTCAGAGGAGAAGGGAATTTGAATCTTCATCACAAGACCATCTTTTGAGAAAAATAACTCTCTCAGTCTAGTAAAATGCTTATGGAGCCCAAAATACACTGCTTGTATTTTAATACTAGCGTGATCATTGTCTAGGTGGGTGATCTTGGGCATATAACTTCTCTGTGCCTTGGTAATCCATCTTCAACATAGGGTAATGAGATAATAATAATACATATTTCATGAAGTTATGAAGATTAAATAATTAATATATGTAGGATGTTAAGAACAGTGCCTTGGCACAGAATAAATGCTCAACAAATGTTAGCTGTTGTCATAGTCACTCTGGGTTGTTACAACAAAATACCATAGACAGTGATGTATTGTGCTCAGTCATGTCCAACTCTTTGCGACCCCATGGACTGTAGCCCACCAGGCTCCTCTGTCCTTAGGATTTCCCAAGCAAGGATACTGGAATGGGTGGCCATTTCCTTCTCCAGGGGATCGTCCTGATGGGATGGAACCCGTGTCTCTTGTGTCTCCTGCATTGACAGGCAGATTCTTTACCACTAGCGCCACCTACTTTGGATTATAACAAAATACCATAGATGGTGGCTTAAACAACCAGCATATATTTCTCACAGTTCTGGAGGCGGGGAAGTCCAAGGTCAGAGCGCAGGCAGGTTCAGTGTTTGGTAAGTGTTTTTCTTCTTGGTTTGCAGACTTATTGCTCTATCCTTGCATGATAAAGAGAAGGCTCTTTTCTCTTCTTCAGAATGGTGAGTACCTAGGGTCACACAACTTGCAGGGAGCAGAGCCCAGTTTGATTCCAGCATCTTTGCTCTTAAATGCCACACCGCAGTGCTCTTTTATAATTAAAGAGACAGCCTAAGTCTCTGACAATTCAATGGCTGTTCGTATAAACTATAATTGATGAGGATATTCAATGAGTGCTGGATGGCACTGTTTAGAAATTTGGTTGTCATATTCATGAGCATTTCCTCAGTGAGAAATAACAGTTGTTGAACCTCTGTCTCACCAAGGACTAGAAATTCATGGCACCAAACCGTTGCACTGCCCAGTCCGATAACTCAAGCATATCAGCTAGCTGGGTTTACACAGAACAAGCAACTTGCTGATTTACTGGTCTTTTCACACATCAGTGAATCGTTTGGAGTATGAAGCCATGACATGATTCAAAGGCATTGATAGAGCTTGTTTGAGAAGGCACAGATAGCTTCTGTTTGGAGGGGGAAATATGTATAGGTAGTCTAAATCTCAATTTGACCTTTTCAGCAAGTATTACATTTCCCAAAGAAAGTCTAAGCAAGCAGATATTTCTCTAAACAGAGTAACTTAGAGAGGTGGCAGGTAAATTTCCAACTTTTATACAGCATCCTATACACAGGTGAGCAAATTAAGGCTCTACTCCTTTTGTCAATAGTGTGAAAGTATTTTCTTTCCTTTTCAAAACTCTTGCAATTATACCATTTATAGGCTCACTTTTCGGAGAAGGCAATGGCACCCCACTCCAGTACTCTTGCCTGGAAAATCCCATGGACGGAGGAGCCTGGTGGGCTGCAGTCCATGGGGTCACGAAGAGTCAGACATGACTGAGCGACTTCACTTTCACTTTTCACTTTCATGCATTGGAGAAGGAAATGGCAACCCACTCCAGTGTTCTTGCCTGGAGAATCCCAGGGACGGGGGAGCCTGGTGGGCTGCCATCTATGGAGTTGCACAGAGTCGGACACAACTGAAGTGACTTAGCAGCAGCAGGCTCACTTTTAGAAGTTATCAAAGAGAGCATGCCCCAAGTACAGTACTCCCAAGGCAGATAAGAAGTTTCCTAGAAGTCAGAGAACCTTCCTTGCTCTTCTCATATTTCCATATTTCCAAACACTCATATTTCCATTGTCCCGTATAGTCTGGTTTTTGGGCAGCATCTGCACACACAAGAGGAGATTCTATAAATGTCCCAAATCAAATGCCTCGTTTGGATCATTAAATCATTTGTCTCCAATATTTTTTTTGTTTATTGTTTATGTGGGAAGGATCCATGCTTCAATTCTCTACTGCATTCTAAATATATGCACAGGACATGAACAAAAATTCACATGGAGTGTTACTTTCAACCTTTAAGTCTCGAGTTGCCCCAGGGTAAGTTAGTTCTTCACTTGAGTTCAATCCTGTGTTGAAACTGCACGAGGATAAATGCAAATAACACACAGGCTGAATGGTGATCAACAACGTTAGAGGGGCTTCCCTGGTGGCTCAGTAGTAAAGCATCTGCCTGCCTACTCTGGAGACACAGGTTTGATCCCTGATCTGGGAAGATCACACATGCCATGGAGCAACTAAGCCCAAGTTGCTTAATGTGCCACAACTATTGAGCCTGTGCTCTAGAACCTGGGAGCCGCAACTGCTGAGGCCACGTGCCGCAGCTCCTGAAGCCTGAATGCCCTGGAGCCTGTGCGCCCCAGCAAGAGAAGCCACCACAGGGAGAAGCCTGCACACTGCGGCAGGGGAGTAGCCCTCACTTGCTGCAACTGGAGAAAGCCCGTGCACAACAATGAAGACCCAACGCAGCCAAAGATAAAAAAAAAAATATATATATATATATATATGTTTTGAAAAAGCTTGAAATGAGAAAAGTGGATCTAGAATAGAATGCCATTCACTTTATCCATTCACCCTCAATTTATCCTCATGAAAACTGGTGTAAATGCTTTTCAACAATTTGGAACTTCAGCAGGGAGAAAATCTATTAAGCTGCCGGGGAGAACTGGTCTTCTGCCATCTACAGAGCTTAGGTGCTCTGGGCAAACTTAAGATTTCTCATGTCAGTCACTTACTCACTCATCAGAGTCTAATTTAGCGAAATTTTGTGGATCAGTTATTGAAACCACACTCAGTTCATAAGCATAAAAAATATAGTTAGTATGTGCCAATCCTTGTACATATTCTATAGCAGTAGAATATACATCTAGATGAATTCTGTCCCATGGAAATAAAATAGGAGCCACATGTGTAAATTAAAGTTTTCCAATAGCCATTTGAAAAGAGTAAAATGAAACAGATGAAATTCATTTTAATATCATATTTTGTTGAGCCCATATATCCCAAGTATTCTCATTCCAATATGCGATCAATATACAAATCATTAATGAGGTATTTTATATCTTTGGTGCCAGGTCTCAATTCTGACTAGCTGTATTTCAAGTACTCAAGAGCCACACGTGGTCAGTGGCTACCTTACTGGGAAGCGAAGCTTTAGATCAGCAGTTCCCAACCTTTTTGGCACCAGGACTGGCTATATGGAATGCAATTTTTCCATGGACCTGGTGGAGGAGGGATGATTTTGGGATGATTCAAACACATTACACTTATTGTGCAGTTTATTTCTATTATTATCACATCACCTCCATCCCAGATCATCAGGCATTAGATCCCAGAGGTCAAGGACCTCTGCTCTCGATCATCAAAAGGAGGCTAAAAATCATTAAGTAAAGTTAAAATAAAGTACCTGTAGTCCAGTTTTATTTGACTCATTATTGTTTAGTTTCTACCTTGATTATATATACTATTATCCTAAAAATAAGGTTCTATGTAAACAGGAATCTATTCTCAGCTGATAAAGTCAAACTATAATGAATTTCTTTTCATAAGATCAAAGTTCAAGGATATTTCTATGGCTCACAAATGTTCTCAAGATTTTGTATTATAGTTAACAAAATGTTCCATAAAAAGTTAAAAGTGAGTAATATGGATTAGTAGTAAAGTAGCTATGTTTGATTGCTCTTCATACAAAAATAATTTACCAAATAAAAATCTTTATTATGCATACCTAGTAATTGTACAATTCTACTTGTAGAAATTTATCCTAAGGAAAGAAATTCAAAAGTATATGTTAAATGCTTTGCCTACAAAAATATTTACTTCACCACTGTGTATAAGAAAATAAAATTGTAGACAATATAAATGTCCAACAATATGAGAATGATTACATAAACTGTGATACAATAGACTATGATTCAAATATTCAAAATTATTTTGTAGATAATATGTATTGACAAGGTATTTCTGTACTTTGTTTGATGAATGAAACTGTTTACTGTTTTGCTTTTTAAGTATACACGTATATACAGTTTATGAGGTTCTCACGGCAAGCATACTCGGGTGGTTTGCCCTCCCTCCTCCAGTGGATCACATTTTGTCAGAACTCTCCACTATGACCTGTCCGTCTTGGGTGGCCTTACACAACATGGCTCATAGCTTCACTGAGTTACGCAAGCCCCTTGGCCGCGACAAGGCAGTGATCTGTGAAGATGATGGCATGCTGCAATCCATGGTGTTGCAAAGAGTTGGACACACCTGCGTGACTGAATAACAACAACAATATATATAAAAACATTAAAAACTGGCAGAATATTTGCTGTGATGTTAGTGACTCTGCGTCATAGAATTACCACTAGTCTTTCCTTTTTGCATATTTGCATTTAAATTTTTTCTCTAATATCTATTCTTTGATAAAACAAAATCAATAATTTAAAAATATATGTATATTTTTCTCTATTATATTTTTAGAAAGAGAATTAACAAAGAAATTGTACACCTGAGTTTTTTCTTTGACCCAAAGAACCCAAATGTACACCTTATCAAGGGGAAAACTAGCACAAAATTTAATTGGAATAACTAAAATACTAATAAGTCAGTTGTTTGGAGAAAAAAATGCCCTCTATAGATTCATGGATGTCAGGAATCCACGCCACAAGTAAGACCTGGGGCAGCCAAATAAATAAATAAATAATTTCTTAAAAAAGGAACAAGCTACTGATAGGAGCAAAATCAAATATAGCTCAAAAACAATGTGATGAGCAGAAGAAGTGTGCATCCTACATAATGACATCTATGTAATATTCTACAACAAGCATACCACGTTATAATGACAGGGTGGATTCAAAACAGCTGGATAGCCACGGGCAGCTGTCTAGAAGGAGGCATGAGGAAGGGTGAGTGATAACTGAATTGTTCCATAGATCAGCTGAGGTGGTGGTTATATTGTTGGAGAATTTCATCAAATGTCATTGGACTGAGCACTTAAAACGTGTGAACATATGAATAATAAAATAAGTTTGCAATTAAAATTTTAAGAAAGAGTAAGAGGGCAATGATCACTTCTATTCAGACTGTAGTTACTACATGTGCTTGTGTGATAGCTTCTGGTTTCTTCAACCTATTTTACAGGTACAGGTATTTTAACTCTTTGTTCATGCTCAGGATGAACAATGAAGTGTCTCTGGATGACCGTTTTCACTGAAGAGCTAGTATTAAGTGAAAATATAGATGAGGATTTGCAGTCCACTCACACTTCTCTGTCATCTACAAACATTTTATGAATTTTTGGCAGGTATTCAGTGGGGACAAGTGATTTTTCAAAGGGTAAACAATTAGTATATAAGATTCAGCACATTACACACATTTCATGGTCTCTTTACTCATCTTGAACTTGATAATTTCTGGAAATTTTGAATTGAGGGGTTTCTGGTTACTTTCCAATGACATTTAACAGTTAGACTTAAAAATACAGAAGAAAGCATTATAAGTTTTATCCAAAATGATTATGGCCATCATTTGAATAAAATACAGATTTCGCAAGCTGTAAAGCATATCATTACTACATACTGGCCTAAGTAAGGTTTGGTTCACAAACTATAGAGCTCTAACCAAGTCATTAAATCTATCTAAAAGGGCCTCATTTGAGAAGCAATAAAATTTTTAATCATTTTATTATTAAAAGAGTGTTTAATATGTAGCTAATTAAATGCCAAAGGCAGGTTATCTGAGTTTAACCTTCAAAAAGAAAATGATGTATCAAAGTCTGCCTCTGGCATCATGGGATAGAAATGTCATCCTCGTAATCATTGCGTGACAACTAGCTGGTGGCCTTTTCTAGAGCTATAGTTAAATTACCTGATTAAATTAATAGCCATTTAGATGTTTTAGGAACTGCACAGACCTATACTAAATGAAAATTAGGTCCATTACATTTTCTGAGTGGGCTAGATAGACTCTAAAATAAAACACGTATGCCATTGCCCACATTACTTAGATTAAGCAATTAAAAGCTCTTTCTAAAAAGCGACTAATTCCCTATAAAGTACAGGCAACTGGATTTATACTAATGACCAGAGGTAAGTTTTTTTTTTCCTGCTTATTTTTCCCTATCCTCAGACAAATTCTGTGTTTATTTTAAAATAAAACATTAAATTTGAACCTATTGCCTAAATATGTAGCTAGATAGCTATTTGTAACTATATTTCTACAAGGCAAGGAATAATAATTATACATAAGTAAAACAGTAAATTAGAAAGTAAAATAGAAAATCATCCTAATTGGGAATCCACCAAATCATTATTGAAGCATTCTAAGTAACAGTTTTTAAATAGTCTTTTAAACAGTTTTTAAATAAAATATTTGGAAAGGATACAGAAAGAATTCATGCCTTCTTTCCTTGCTATGTTAATTCTTTCATATGAAATCTGAATCATCAAGTAATTAAATATGTCAGAAAATGCAAACAACATATTTATTAACTTACTCAAGAAGTAAGCTACTATCTCCTCTATATGCCTCTAGTTGCAAATGAATACAGACTGTGTGTAAATTTTAAGGACTTAAAGTGTGGTCACTGCTATGTGCTGAGTACCCAGAAAAGCATCTAACATATAATAGGTATTCTGTAAACATTTGTTGGATTGAAAGTAAGCCTGAAATATTTTCTCAGTTTTAATTAATGACATTTATTTAAAAGTCATATTGACATATCATGACCCCTTATTTTCACAGAATGCTATAAATTCAATATTTGGCAAGGAATTTTCAGTCCAGTGCCATTTGGTAGGTAACTATTTAATAAATGAACTGCATGGATGTGGGGGCTTCCTTTATTTATAATTAAGATTTTGCTCAACTTCATTTCATTTCATACTTATCAAAGATGCAAGGTTGTATCCTATTCAGCGACTTTAAGGGTTCAAAATAGATACAAACTCAACAATATTTCTTAGAATCCTTCTTGTAGCTATAAAGCTTAGATCTACTATAACATCTGGTAGTATTTACAGATAAATTTCAGCTGTGATATGTTCATTATGTTTTAAACATTAAACAGAAAGAACCAAGGCAGCATTGATATGAATGTGTAAACAAATCACTCTTTGGGAATCAACAGTGCTTATATCATAATTTGGTGGAATGTGAGTCAGTCTTTATTCATTGAATCCTCATTTATTGGGAGGCTTATGGTGTGTTTGCATTGCACTAGACACTTTGTAGAAATGCAAAGAGTAATAAAACAATCAATGTCTTTACTCTTGTGTAAATAAATAATCAACACTGAGTATGAAAAAGTAATCAAAAATGTACATGAGCAAAATGAGAAATGTGGACAAAGTACAATGACTAGAGACAGAAACGATGAACTGTCCCATGGATGATGGAGGCAAGCTGGGAACGAAGTCAAAAAAGAAGACAATGTCCAGAATTATTACATGACAAAATTAAGATGGAAACTTTTTTGTGATTATGTCAAATCCAAAAATATACCCTAATCTATGGTTTTATTTTGTTAAAACCTGCTGATCATTTTTGGATGGCTAGCCAAGAAATCAAAACCTTTAACTGACTTTGGTTGTTTGTTGACTTTCAGAAGTATTTTGTATGTGTTTTATGGGGAAAAGGGTTTCCCAGGTAGCTCAGTGGTAAAGGGTCTGCCTGCCAATGCAGGAGACTAAAGTTTGATTCCTAGGTCAGGAAGATCCCCTGGAATAGGAAATGGCAACCCGCTTCAGTATTCTACCCTGGAGAATCCCACAGACCGTGGAGTCTGGCGGGCTACAGTCGGTAGGGTCATAAAGAGTCGGACAGGACTTCCTTATTGAACCACTGAGCACACAGCCATGGGGGAAAGAGAGGAAACTCTGAAATAAATCTCTGCAATCTGTAAAACTATTGTTTGATGTTCATATTGAACAGTAAAACTTTCTCTCATCTTATTGTGATTCTGTTTGCCTGTTTGTGAATCTGTCAAAAGATTTAGAGATTCCTAATGATTTTACGAGTTGAGTTGACAAGGGCAATGATGAAGTAGTTGTGTTATCTCTTTTTCTTTTAGTGATCAACCTCCATAATTACTCCATATCATGCTCTAAGTTGTCTTTGAAAGGTTCTGCCTAATAGAAGTTTCCTCCCACAGTTCAGTGAAAACAACTGCTAGGTGTTACATCAGATTTTTTTTTACCTGATTACCTAACTCACAAGTCAATGCTGAAAAATGTCTGTTGAAAGAATAATAAATAAAAAATTAACATCAGATGAATAAATAATTGGCATGTTCTTGAATTCTGGCTGCACATATAAGATGTTTTATAGATATTAGCTATAGTGACTCACTTGTAGAACTGGAAGAGAATATTGGAGACGATCATTTCTTTTATAACTAAAACTCACTCCTCCCATCCCCGCACCACTACCAATTTATGTGGTGGAAGTCAGAGAAAAGGCAGTGTCTGTTCTTTTTAAAGGAAGAGTAAGTACTTGGGAAGTTTGGGCTTTCACACTTAAAAAATTCATTAACATGGAGGAAAAAAGCATAGGGTATAAAGAAAGAAGGAACTGTTACTTTTGCTTGTTCTAAAGTAAAAGTAGCCTGAAGTTTTCCTTTGAATGTTATAGTATGGCTCTATAAACTGTAGAAGTCATCCATATCTATGATGATTCAGAAAGTGTTTTGAAGAGCTGTGAATACAGGTTGTCAAAATAGAACAAAGCAAGCAAAATCTTCACTTTACAACTGATTGTGTTGGTCAAGAATTTTGAATCTTTTATAATTATAAAATGTCAGCACGAATGTTAGTATTTGATTTACTGGCATTCTCATCCTTCCTCACACAAGTATATTGTGATTTTTAAAAATTATAGGATGTCACATTTTTGAAGCTAAAAGTGACCTAATGTTATCTGTTTCAAGCCACATCCCTTTGGAGCTAAAAGTTACCTGATACTACCTATTCCAATCCACATTCCCCTCTTTAAAAAAAAGGTTGAAGGAAAAAAAAAATTAAATTTAAGTCAAGAAGTCAGCTTAGGGACTTCCCTGGTGGTCCTGTGGTTAAGACTCCACCCTTCTGCTGCAGGCTTCATGAGTTCAATCCCTGGTTGGGGAACTAAGATCCTGCATGCAGCATAGTGCTATCAGGATAATAACAATTATAAAAATTAGTATTAGATTTATTATAATAATTATGTTATGTTTATTATTTATTATAATACTTATAATTATTGCTATTGTTATTATATTTTTAAAAACATTTTTAAGTTCCCTAATAACAGAACTTGCCTTCCTTTTTTTAATTAAGTAAAAATATAATTGAAATTTTAAAGCTTTAATTTGAAATTAGGTAACAGGCCATTATTTTGACCCTTTAAGTTCCAGGGAGCACTCTCAGCATTATCAGAACTTATAGTAAATATGCTGTCTTTAAATCTGTTATTCAGTTGGCATGGCTTGAGATTTCTGTTAATTTTAAGCAGGAGCCCTTGCTTTAGCTTCTTAACTTTTCTTTGCCTTAACTTTTCTTTTGTCTCATAGGAAGTAAGTGCTTCAGCTTCAGTCTCCAAGGTCCCTGCCAGTATTTCTTCTCTGATTATAGCTTCTGTTGGATTTTTCTTCTACAAAATACTTCTTTTCTTATCCTCAAAATGGGTGAGGGGTAAAACCTATTTTCTGTATTTATCCTGGAAGTGTTTCATCCACTGAGCTGCCATTTGATTATCCAAAACTTTCTAGGAATTTCTCTTTAAAGTGACTTTTGAAGTGGAGAGTTAGAATCCATAATGAACATAGGGAAAGAGCAAGTTTAACCACCACAAAGGCGCAGGTCATGACAATGTAAAAGGATCTTGACATACATGTGTGAGTCCTCAGGTGCATCCAATTCTTTGCGAGCCTATGGACTGTAACCCGCCAGGTTCTTCTGTCCTTGGGATTTTCCAGGCAAGTTACTTGAATAGGTTGCTATTTCCTCCTCCAGGGGATCTTCTTAACCCAGGGATCAAACTTCTGTTCTGCGTTGCAAGCGGATTCTTTACTGCTAAGCCGTTGGGGAAGATCCAGTGTCACAGATACTAGTAGTAAATATCCAAGTAAAGATGCCACAAACAGCAAACATTTACTGGGAAGCTACTCTAAGTTCAGACTCATTTCCTTTTACTTAATCTCTGCGATGATCTCATCTATATCTGGACTTGAAACTACCATGTATGTCGTTAATTCATCGTACATCTTCCCTCTGAGCCTTGGATCTGCACATATTGGGAAGAATGTCCACATGTTTGTTCCACGGGCACCTCAAATACACCAAGTCCAAACTGTCCTTTCTACTCACCTTCTAGTCCCTTCCAACATTTCTCACCCACGTAAATAGGGCTACTACACCCTCCACCTTCTCATGCAATAAACATGAATGATCCTGAGGATAAGCAAAATGGAATTAGAAAAGCAGAGATAGAGAGTGGAAGATGGAGAAATGGGTGGGGAGACAGGCAAAAGAGTTTGACCAGGCATGATAGGATAAAAAGGTTTGGAATGGGAAATAGGTATGCCCACTTCATAAATGAATGAATGAATGAAGAGCTGTGTGCATGTAATTTATGCATGTGTAGTTTATTAAGAAAAATAAGACAAAGAAGAAACGGTGAAGGGAAGCATATTGATGCGCTAACTCTTAAGTCACCTAAAGACGCATGCTGTTATTAGTTCTTTTTTTAACAAGTTCATAGAAAGGTAGGCTCACTTTTATTAAAAGGGTAAAGAGAAGGTAAAATCTGAAAATTGCTACCATTTTCACACTAATGGTGGCTTGGGTCAATGTGGTTTGAGGCAAGGAGTGACAATGAAACATGCTTTCATTTACTGGGGACTCTTCTCTCATCCTCACTTGTGAAGTTTTGTGATAAGTTTTTCAAAAGGTTTGGCGTATCATACTCAGTTCTTTTTCCCTGTATCAAAACATTTGCTGACATGTCCGAAAAGGTGATATGGGCAAGCTGATCATTTTGTAGAGAATCAAATATGTTTCTCTGCCAGTTGATCAGTAGATACGAATTTTAAGTTGCATTTTATACTTTGTTATCAAAAATTACCACAAATGATTTCAAATATCACTCCCACACTCGTAATTCTCAGAATGATAAGAGGAGCCTGTCTCTTTCATACATTGAGAGTTGCTAGTTTTATGTTCCTTACTTGATCATAATCTCTGGGAAAGCAAAGGCCATGCCTTATTCATAATCTATGAGCTAAAGTTAGAGCAAAACCAATGCAGTTTCCACTCCAAGAAGTTTATCATAGAATATGTGGAGAAACATATGTGTAAACAAACCGCCATACAAGTGTTAGGTCAGTGGGTCTCAAACTTGGCCATGAATGATGATCACCTGGAAGTTGTGTTAATCCACATATTACTGGGGCCCCACTACCAGAATCACTAATACAGTAGGTGTTAGGTTGTAATAGGGGAAAACTTCTATATTCTATTACAAGTTAATCACCTCCTATAAGCTTAAATTCTACATAATGGTCTATCTCCAGAAACCCTGCCTCCCAGGTAATGAGGGTTAAGGAAAAATACCTTGTATCGCTCACAGGAAACATCCTGATCTGTGAATGGCTACAGGAAGAAAGAAACTAACGCATCCTCTAAAGAGTGTGGCTGGAAACACGTCTTCACTCCCCTCCTCTTTTAGTTTAAAAGAAGCCCGAATTCTAACAAGGGGAAGATGATCCTTCAGGACCCTAGTTCACCACCTTCTCAATCTGCTGCCTTTCCAAATAAAGTCACTATGCATTGCCCCAATAACCCTTCTCTCAATTTACTACCCTGTCATACCATGTTTGGACTTGGTAACAGGGTGATGCTAAGCCTTTGAATTTTTAACCAGTGATGCTGATTCTGCTGGTGTAGGAACCGTACTTTGAGACTAAAATACGGTGCCAGTGGTGGTAGGTGAGCTTATATTCACTCCCAAATAATCACATTCTGGTTCAGTCAGTCAGTTCAGTCTCTCAGTCGTGTCCGACTCTGCGACCCCATGAACCGCAGCACGCCAGGCCTCCCTGTCCATTACCAACTCCCGGAGTTTACCCAAACCCATGTCCATTGAGTCGGTGATGCCATCCAACCATCTCATCCTCTGTCGTCCCCTTCTCCTCCTGCCCTCGATCTTTCCCAGCATCAGGGTCTTTTCAAATGAGTCGGCTGACTTAAAATTTTAGAATTGAAAGGGAATTCTGAGATCTTCTTATTTAATCTCCCAAACATTACGTAACACAAGTCAATAGTGGTAGAACTTGAGCTTCATACTCCAGAACCAACTTCTCTCCACCATCTTTTCTGCTTCTTAGATGAGGTTTCCCAGATCTGGTACAGTCCCCCACTGGCACCCTGCCTTTGTGTCTCCCATATAAAATAGCTACAGCGGAAATAATTAAGGAATAGTGGAAATCATCAAGTTCTGTGTCTATAGCAATCTCAGAGGGTGCTTATGGATTTTATTCCATCACTAGAAACAGAAAAAAATGCACATACATTAGTTTGATTTTGGTCTCTTTGCTCTACTTTTAGAAGAAAAAAAATGAGTATGAAAATGCGTTCTTTCTGAGATTTTTCTCCCAGGTGTTTCCCTCTTTATTTCTCAGGTAAAGTAGACTGCCATCTGAATAGGAATATAAGGCCGCCCTGGCCTTTTTCACCTGCCATTATGCAGAGTCCGTTTTCCACCAGTTAGGATTTAGTGCATCTTTGGTGAAGCCTGACAGGTACACGGAGGGTCAGCGGAGAGAGGCTGGAGGAAGGTAAGAGGGCTAAGAAAGCAGCCGTCTAATTTACGGTCTTCAGGACCATGAAAGCACAGTATGCAGGTAAGGTCGAGGGTGCTGTCACGGGGCCTAGCCAGGCCTCCACAAACTACAGGGTTTTATTTCATTATCCTGTGACCTGCACGGCACTGCACAAAAGGCCCACTCTAGGGCCAGAGCTAATCTACTCTGACAGAAGAGGACAACCACTGCAGAACTCTGCCGCTTCCCTGCCCGATAACCAGGAGGCCAAATGCAAGCCACTGCACTATAGCGCTTTAGAGAAGCTTCGTGACCAGTGAGGGCATCCAGAGCTTACAGTCAGGCTCTGACTCTGTGACTTCATAATTGTGACCCTAGTGCTGCCTCGATGTTCGGGGCATGGGTTTGGGGTTCACATGTTGATTCTCCCATTTGTGAGCTGGATAACTTTGACTTCTGCCAGCAATGCACAAGATCTGGGTTCGATCTCTGGGTCAGAAAGATCCCCTGGAGAAGGGCATGGCCACCGGCTCCAGTATTCTTGCCTGGAGAATTCCATGGACAGAGGAGCCTGGCGGGCTGCAGTCCACGGGGTCACAAAGAATCAGACAGGACTGAGCGACTAACATACAATATACTTTACCTATCCTCAATTTCTATAGGTTAGGCTGATCAACTTGGCAGAACACAATAATGAAAAAATTCACACCTTGATCTAGTCATGAAGATTACTGGAATAACCAAGGAAACAGTTGCAAACGTGTTCTGCAAAGGAGAGCTTAACAAAATGTGAAGCATGCATGCTGCTGCTGCTGCTAAGTCACTTCAGTTGTGCCCGACTCTTCGCGACCCCAGGGACTGCAGCCTTCCAGGCTCCTCCGTCCATGGGATTTTTCAGGCAAGAGTACTGGAGTGGGGTGCCATTGCCTTCTCCAGAAGCATGCATGGTTTCCTTATCATCAGTTCTTATTCTTCTCTTGACACAGCTCACCTCGGAATAATGTAAAAGTCACAATAAAGGTAGAACTAAAGCAAAATAATTAATTTCATGTGCTGTTTTGCTATCGATGACACATGATATTACTTACAGCAGGTCAGAAATAATATTTTACAATAAAAAATTCCACTAACATTAAAGAAATGCTACCTAGACTCTGCAAACCAACTTCCTCCTTCAGATTGGTCTGTGTATCAATGAGTTCTTCTGCTGGTGGACAAGGAAATAAAGATATCAGTGCATTCATGCTTTCCTTTGTAGATTTGAAAAGAAAATGATCCGTGGGGATGTTTTTGATCTACAGTGAAACATAATATTCCGCTCAGGAGTTGACATTAGCATCATTATATTGGGGAAGGGGGGCAGGTGGGGCCCTGCATATTTTTTCCTTGTTTCCTCTCTCATCAACTGGAAACATGACAATGTTAGCACCTTATGTTCTATCTGGTATATAAAAACCAAGCATCTCGGCATTTTTGAGTGATAATTCAATGGAATTAAATTACACTCATGTGACAGCTCAACTTCACTAATGAGGTAAGTTTCAGTAAACTGTTGACAGAACTGTCTGGAAGGTTTCTTTAATTTACCAACATGTAACAACATGGGAAAAGCATTAGTCAACTAGATGAAGATGAATAAGCAGTGAGGTCTAAGGGTATTTTACATTAATACCTGACAACCTGAAAGGGTTTTTGTCACCTGCTCTATTTAGCCCAAGGCAGGCATAGAATTGCTGGTACCCGTTAGTGTGATTGACTTCCCAAAGCAATGAAAGGAATTATCTTGAAGAGGGCTGAGTGGAAAAAATGTCAGGGAAATTTCTTTTCCTTCCAGTTAACAGGAAGCATGTTCTTTGCAAAGCAGGAGAATGGTTGCACTAAAGTTGAAAGAATGTTTCAAATCTTTACAGATGGCTTACAAGAACACATTTCATTTTTCAAATGCTTTGAGTTTGTCCTTATAGATGAAAAAAATTTGTATGTATTTCTAGCCTAGTGTTGATTGGGAATAATGGAAGGTTATCCTTATGCAACTAAGTAATTTATTCCAAGGCGAGAAAAGAAAGAAAACATAGGAAACATGAAAGAACAGTAAATAGGAGACAAAAAAAATGCTTACAAGGCATCAAATGCTTATTGAAAGCAATCATTTGCATTCTTTGAAAATTGACCTGAAACTAATCTTGTAGTGTCTGGCAAGCAATATGTTTAAAGAGAAAAAGTAAATTATCTAAATGGATAAACACAGCAACCATTAGGGGGCGCTACAGATTCCAAAATACTATTTACATACCAAAGTCTACCAGTTTCAGTAGCCTCAGAGACAAAGAACACACACTTACCCTTACCAAAAGGGAAAAGTGGGCAGGATAAATTAGGAATTTGGGATTAAAATATACACAGTACTATATATAAAATTGATAATCGGCAAGGACCTACTATTTAGTACAGGGAACTATATTCAGTTCAGTTCAGTCCAGTCGTTCAGTCATGTCCCACTCTTTGCGAGCCCATGGACTATAGCATGCCAGGCCTCCCTGCCCATCACCAACTCCTGGAGTTTACTCAAACTCATGTCCATTGAGTCGGTGACGCCATCCAACCATCTCATCCTCTGTCGTCCCCTTCTCCTCCTGCCTTCAATCTTTCCCAGCATCAGGGTCTTTTCAAATGAGTCACCTCTACGCATCAGGTGGCCAAACTATTGGAATTTCAGCTCCAACATCAGTCTTTCTAATGAACATTCAGGACTGATTTCCTTTAGGATGGACTGGTTGGATCTCCTTGCAGTCCAAGGGACTCTCAAGAGTCTTCTCCAACACCATAGTTCAAAAGCATCAATTCTTCTGCACTCAGCTTCCTTTATAGTCCAACTCTTACTTCCATACGTGACTACTGAAAAACCATAGCATTGCCTATATGAACCTTTTTGGCAAAGTAATGTCTTTGCTTTTTAATGCACTGTCTAGGTTTGTCATAGTTTTCCTTCCAAGGAGTAAGCATCTTTTTATTTCATAGCTGCAGTCACCACCTGCAGTGATTTTGGAGCCGCGCAAAATAAAGTCAGCCACTGTTTCCACTGTTTCTCCATCTATTTGCCATGAAGTGATGGGACCGGATGCCATGATCTTTGTTTTCTGAATGTTGAACTTTAAGCCAACTTTTTCACTCTCCTCTTTCACTTTCATCAAGAGGCTCTTTAGTTCTTCTTCACTTTCTGCCATAAGGGTGGTATCATCTGCATATCTGAGGTGACTGATATTTCTCCCAGCAATCTTGATTCCAACCTGTGCTTCCTCCAGCCCAGCGTTTCTCATGATGTACTCTGCATATAAGTTAAATAAGCAGGGTGACAATATACAGCCTTGACGTACACCTTTTCCTATTTGGAACCAGTCTGTTGTTTCATGTCCAGTTCTAACTGTTGATTCCTGACCTGCATATATGTTTCTCAAGAGACAGGTCAGGTGGTCTGGTATTCCCATCTCTTTCAGAATTTTCCACAGTTTATTGTGACCCACACAGTCAAAGGCTTTGGCACAGTCAATAAAGCAGAAGTAGATGTTTTTCTGGAACTCTCTTGCTTTTTCGATGATCCAGCGGATGTTGGCAATTTGATCTCTGGTTCCTCTGCCTTTTCAAAAACCAGCTTGAACATCTGGCAGTTCATGGTTCACATATTGCTGAAGCCTGGCTTGGAGAATTTTGAGCATTATTTTGCTAGCATGTGAGATGAGTGTAATCACGTGGTAGTTAGAACATTCTTTGGCATTGCCTTTCTTTGGGATTGGAATGAAAACTGACATTTTCCAGTCATGTGGCCACTGCTGAGTTTTCCAAATTTGCTGGCATATTGAATGCAGCATTTTCACAGCGTCATCTTTTAGGATTTAAAATAGCTCAACTGGAATTCCATCACCTCCACTAGCTTTGTTCATAGTGATGCTTCCTAAGGCCCACTTGACTTCACATTCCAGGATGGCTGGCTCTAGGTGAGTGATCACACCATCATGATTATCTGGGTATTGAAGATCTTTTTTTGTACAGTTCTTCTGTGTATGCTTGCAACCTCTTCTTAATGTCTTCTGCTTCTGTTAGGTCCATACAATTTCTGTCCTTCATTGAGCCCATCTTTGCATGAAGTGTTCCCTTGGTATCTCTAATTTTCTTGAAGAGAGCTCTAGTCTTTCCCATTCTATTGTTTTCCTCTATTTCTTCTATCTAGTATCTCATAGACCTACTATCTAGCACAGGGAACAATATTAGCATCTTATAATAACCTATAATAGAAAAGAATCTAAAAAACAATAAATACGTGGGTGTATGTACAACTCAATCACTTTTCTGTACACCTAAAGCTAACACAACTTATAAATCAGCTATATTTCAATAAAAATTTTAAAAATAAATAAAATATTATGAAAAATAGTTTTCTCCATACCTAATCATCCTAGTCACGTTAATGTAGCGACATAGTCTCAAGGGAAGCTGTGCCACAAAGAAGATGCAGAAGCAAAGACAGAAATAGTTTCTTACTACACCTGCTGGCCGGAAAACTCAAAACCACTGAGTTAATCATAAGAATTAGGAGAAAAAAGAAGGCATGATACCTTTACCTTTTTTTTTCCTGGATGTGGATCATTTTTAAAGTCTTTATGAATCTGTTACAACATTGCTTCTGTTTTATGTTTTGGTTTTATGACCCCGAGGCATGTGGGATTTTTGGCCCCCCCACCAGAGACTGACCCTGCACCCCCTGCATTGGAAGGTGAAGTCTTAACCACTGGACCACCAGAGAAGTCTCTAACTTGAGTATCAAACACATTAAATAGGATTGTCAGTTTAGCTAGCCCAAACTATCAACTAATCCATAAACCACATCTGTTTAGCTTTGAGGGAAGAATGAAGTTTATTGGGATTCTTCACAGCAAGTTACACTTCTCATTTCATCTTGATATGACAAATATTCTAGTGATTTTGCATTTTCAGAATACACAGTGATTTGTCAGAGGCCCTTGCAAGACAATCCCCAAGAAAAAGAAATGCTAACAGGCAAAGTGGGGAGGCCTAACAAATAGCTGAGAAAAGAAGAGAAGTGAAAGGCAAAGGAGAAATGGAAAGATATACCCATCTGAATGCAGAGTTCCAAAGAATAGCAAGGAGAGATAAGAAAGACTTCCTCAGTGATCAATGCAAAGAAACAGAAGAAAACAATAGAATGGGAAGGACTAGAGATCTCTTTAAGAAACTTAGAGACACCAAGGGAACATTTCATGCAAAGATGGGCACAATAAAGGATAGAAATGATATGGACACAACAGAAGTAGAAGATATTAAGAAAAGGTGGCAAGAATACACAGAAGAACTATACAAAAAAGATCTTCATGACCCAGGTAACCATGATGGTGTGATCACTGGACTAGAGCCAGATATTCTGGAATGTGAAGTCTAGTGAGTCTTAGGAAGCATCACAAACAAAGCTAGAGGAGGTGATGGAATTCCAGCTGAGTTATTTCAAATCCTAAAAGACGATGCTGTGAAAGTGCTGCACTCAACATGCCAGTACATTTGGAAAACTCAGCAGTGGCCACAAAACTGGAAAAGGTCAGCTTCATTCCAATCCCAAAGAAGGGCAATGCCAAAGAATGTTCAAACGATACCATAATTGCACTCATCTCACACGCTGGTAAAGTAATGCTCAAAATTCTCCAAGCCAGGCTCCAACAGTACATGAACTGAGAACTTTCAAATGTTCAAGCTGGATTTAGAAAGGGCAGAGAAACCAGAGATCAAATAGCCAACATCTGTTGGATCATAGAAAAAACAATAGAGTTCCAGAAAAACATCTACTTCTGCTTTATTGACTACGCCAAAGCCTTTGACTGTGTGGATCACAACAAACGATGGAAAATTCTGAAAGAAGTGGGAATACCAGACAACCTTACCTGCCTCCTGAGAAATCTGTATGCAGCTCAAGAAGCAACAGTTAGAACTGGACATGAAACAACAGACTGGTTCCAAATTGGGAAAGGAGTACGTCAAGGCTATATATTGTCACCCTGCTTATTTAACTCCTATGCAGAGTACATCATGAGAAATGCCAGGCTGGGTGAAACACAAGCTGGAATTGCTAGGAGAAATGCCAACAACCTAGGATTTACAGATGGCACAACTGTTACCATAGAAAGCAAAGAGGAACTGAAGAGCCTGTTGTTGAAAGTGAAAGAGGAGAGTGGAAAGGCTGGCTTAAAACTCAGCATTCAGAAAACAAAGATCATGGCATCCAGTTCCATCACTTCATGGCAAATAGATGGGGAACCAATGGAAACAGTAACAGACTTTATTTTCTTGGACTCCAAAATCACTGCAGATGGTGACTGCAGCCATGAAATTAAAAGACACTTGCTCCAAGAAAAGCTATGACCAACCTCAACAGCATATTAAAAAGCAGAGACATTGCTTTACCAACAAAGGTCCATCTAGTCAAAGCTATGTTTATTTCAGTAGTCATGTATGGATGTGAAAGTTGGACTATAAACAAAGCTGAGTGCTGAAGAATTGATGCTTTTGAACTGTGGTGTTGGAGAAGACTCTTGAGAGTCCCTTGGACTGCAGGGAGATCAAACCAGTCCATCCTAAAGAAAATCAACCCTGAATATTCACTAAAGGATTGATGCTGAAGCTGAAGCTCCAATACTTTGGCCACCTGATGCAAAAAGCCAACTCATTGGAAAAGACCCCAGTGTTCGGAAAGATTGAAGGTTGGAGGAGAAGGGGACAACAGAGGAAGAGATGGTTGGATGGCATCACTGACTCAATGGATATGAGTTTGAGTAAGTTCCTGGGAGGTGGTGATGGACAGGGAAGCCTGGCGCGCTGCAGTCCGTGGAGTGGCAAAGATTCGGATATGACTGAGTGACTGAACTGACTGACTGATTTGCAAGACAGGCTAGTAGGAAGATCATTGTGCGTGCTTAGTCGCTTCAGTCGTTTCTGATTCTTTTAGATCTGTTGGGCTATAGTTCACCAGGCTCCTCTGTCCATGGGAGATTCTCCAGGCAGAATACTGGAGTGGGCTATGTATCCTCCTCCAGGGGATTTCCTGACCCAGGGATAGAACCTGCATCTCTTATGTCTCTGGCACTGGCAGGCAGCTTCTTTATCACTAGTGCCACCTGGCAAGCCCAGGAGGAAGATCATGGAAAAAGAAAAAGAAAATCACCTAAAAAGAAATTTAAAAAGAAACTGAATTTTCACAGTTTCAGCTGTCACCTCTAAGTATCGACCTGAATGGTAACAAAGGTGTGAAAACCATTCAGTGTTATTGTCAACACACACATATACATCTATAATTTCAAACTGAACCGTGGAGTAAGACGCAAATTCTGCCAATGGAAAAGCTCTAGGTTGGTCTGAACATATTGACAAAGGATCTGCTGGACAGAATGGGAAGTACAACAAAAGGGCCAGTTAATTCCAGAGATGACTTCTTTTGCTGGCCTCAGATACTACCTCCGACTCAACATTGTTTCCAGTCTCTAAGAAAATCCTAATAACAATAATTGCTAAACTCTTTCCCATGTTCTGTTATTTACAAAGACTCCTATCAGTTCATTTGCTTCTGTGAGATAGGTAGGGTCAGTATTTTTATAAAACCTGACAGACGAAGACGCTGACTTCGGCAACTCCCCAGAGTGCAAAGCAACTGAATAAGTTGCAAACTCAAGCCCTGGGACTCCAGATCCTAGTACTTTTATTTTATTTTTTCCACTGAGTTGAAATGTCATGGAACATCTAGGGGCAAAGTTGCAGGTTTTGAGGTGGGCTGGTACATTCCAAGTGGAAACTGAATATCCCAAAGGGCTTTGATCTGAGTGGTCCTCATAAAGAATTCAAGAGAATGGATTCCAGCCTTCCACAGTCAGACTAGGCACAGGGAGACAACTAACTTGATTCCTTCCTTTACTTTTCTCTTAACTATGTAAAAAACATGTGCCTAGAGGGTTCCAAAGTAGGGAAGGCCAAACATTCTTTTTGAGTTCTTTTTTCCCTCACTCTATTACTTTTTTATTAGTAGAAGCAATATAACAAAAATATGAGTAACAGTATTTGTAGATTTTTCCAAATATCTGTTATATAAATTTCTAAAGTAGAACCACTGGGTTCAAAGATATGAACATTTAATGTTTGACATATAGTTAAAATGCTTTCCTTTGAAATTCTTTTATTTTTTGAATTGAAGTGTAGTTGATTTATAATACCGTGTCAGTTTCAGGTGTAGAGCAAAGTGATTTGGTTTTATATATATTCTTTTTTTTCTATTCTTTTCCATTACAGTTTATTACAAGATATTGAATATAGTTTCCTGTGCTATACAGTAAAATCCTTGCTGTTAATCTCTTCTATGTGGTAGTATATATCGGTTAATTCCATACGTGAATCCTTTCACATTATAGAATAATATAAAGTTAACAATAAAAGCAAATGAGCAACAGTGAAAGAAATGGCTTCACACCTACAAAATATTTTACCATAAGATCTCAGTTGAAAATGCTTATCTGAATAGTAATACTTTTCTCACCTAACAAGGTATATATATATATATATATATATATATATATATATATATAGTGGTTGCTGAAACTTGAACCTTAGCTAGTTATAAGACAGTTCTAAACAGTGTTAGGTCAAACGAATTGCCTGGCCATTATTCTGACTAGGTAAAAATAGCCAAGTCATAGATTGTTGGAAACGGTTTTAAACTAAAAATGAACAATCAAATTTTGTCTGGGATTGACTCAGCTATCGAGTCATTTTGTAAAATCTAAATAATATTAATAACTAATGATAGTTAAATTTTTTTGACTGCTTAGTGTGAGCCAGAAACTGCATTTACAAACGTTACATAATTTCGTTCCCGTACAGTTACATGAATGCCGATACTGTTACTAGCCACATAGAAAAGATGTAAAAAACAGACTGAGTGCCTAGGTAACTTGTCCACATTATACAGCTACTAATCAGCTGAACTATCACTTGAATCCAGGTCTGTGGTGTTCCAGAGTCTAAACCTTTTACTATGTCCACTTGACTCAAACTTAGCCAGATCCTCTGTCTCAGCTAACTTCCTAATGTTCTGCTATATTCCTAATTCTGGTTATCAAACCCAAAGACAGCTTACTTTGGAAAGATAGAATTAAGTTAAATCAACTGAGAGCAAAATGGAATACATACTAACAGGAAAGCCTGCTTTCTATAATGAGGAAGTTTGGCGCCAAGCTGAGTAACCAATGCATGACCAGGAATTGTATCAGAGTGATTCTTTTCAAATAAGAAATTAATCTTCTGGATATACTTGAATTCAAACATAAAAATGTATTACAAAGAATTTAAAATTGTGTGTCATAGGAAAAGACAAAAAATTTAGATGGAGCCAGAAGAATAAATAAATTATGACAAATACATACAAGAAAGTACTGGCAACCTCAAAAGAAATTAGACATATAAGTGTATGCTAAGAGATCAGTCACTAAGACATATAGTTATGTGAAAAATCAAAGATCTGACTAGCATGACCCGTATGTTACCAAGTGGATCTCAAAATATAGACATACAAATTCATACAAAATAGAATATCACTGGGAAGAGCTACAAGATCCTGGCATTGTCTTTGAAGACAGAGTACTTCAGGGTAACCTACTATTTCCCCAAATATGTGCTTGGCCATCAACACACCCAAGTGTTGGACTGAGGTTACAGACTGCAACTCCTGGACAGCCCGCCCAGTGGATTGATTGTCCACAATCAGCAGGAACATTTCTAGGTGAAGTGCAAATTGCTTTCCCTCGTGCTTGACCCTTCCAAGCCATAATGATAACTGCTGCTGTGTTGCAAGCGAGGCTTATGAACAAAGCAAGGGTTAGCACCTTCCCCTCAGGAAAGCCACCAAGAAGCAGGGACTGCGCGCATCTGATTGTGACAAATGCCCATCTTACCTGCTAATCAGTGCCTAGTAGTAGCTATCTTGTAATCTCACCAAGGCAGAAAACACCACACCGCTCAGCTCAAAAACACACACACACACACACACACACACACACACACACACACACACATCAAATCTTCTGCTTCTATATATTTCTGTTAACAAATGAAATAGGTTCAATTTTAATCATATGAGCAGTCAATCAAATATCAAATTGAAAACAATGAACTACAAAAAGCCTCCTCGAAGTCACTTAGCATTGATAAATTAGTAATGTATTATTAAATTATTCATATCTTTTTTTCTTCAGACTATAATGATATACTGTACACAGCACTGATAATTTACTTAGGCTGAGTCCATTCATTTAATTATGCTGCTAAACTTGGTAGGCCAATTGGTCATCATGAGAGTTTCCAGGCAAGCTAATCACAAATATATAGAACATGTTCCTTATTGTCCCCAGCGGCTAAGTGCTAAAATGCTATTTAGTGCTCAGAAGGTTAATGTCCTGCTTATGTAAATTGTCCAATTTAACATTCAGCAGCAGTATCATAAATTCTGGCTCCAGGATTTCATTAAACGTATGTTCAAACTAGTTGACCTTAAAGGTTAACAAGCACAAGTTAAACAGGACAATTATTTAACTCACTTTTTATCAAGAGACTGAAGTGTACTAGCCATTTAATAGCTCTGCAGACTCACAATTAGAATTCTTCGAAGGTCTCTGATAAAATGGCAGGTCATGAATTTTCATAAGGATGTCAGATAATAACTATTTATAGGCACTTGTTTTTCTTTCTTATAAACTTAAACTTTGATCTTAACATTCAATTAGAAATAAGTCCACAGAGAAGGACTAGGTGACTCAAGTTGCTAGGGTTCGCCTTCATTTGGGTGTGCAGGAGGACTTAAAACCTCATCTCTGCCTTGTCATTCATGGAAATTAACATGAAAGTCAGGGCCTCTCCATTAAGGGTGCAGAGCTCAGATGAAGCACAGAACCCAACACTGAGAAACAACATCACCCACTGGTTTGGGACATTCCACTGAAACGTTTGATTTTTATCTTATAAGACCCCCAAATGTCTATTAACCTCTTGGAAAAAAATGCATTCACCTTTGCATTTATATTATGAGGGGTTTTAATACAGTAGCAAGTTAGAGGATTCAAGATGTCCTTTTCCTCACCAGTCTGGTTTCTTCTTCTACTCTCCTTGAGCGTTATTTTTGTGAAAGGGGAGCGAATCACTGGACATGCTCAATATGGCTCTGCTCCCTACGCTGGGGTGAAGCTTGCAGCAATGTCCCTGGGCTGACATTTCCAGGTGCTTCTCTCTGCATCAGGATCAGGCAGTCGCTTCGGGGATGCATTAAATTGGTAACCACACAATCTCAATATTGGACAGCCACTGTCCACCAGGAAAAGGCCCAGAAGTGTTCTCTCCTTGCACGTTTAACTGCTCAGACTGCAGGCTCTTTGGAAGATAAAGCAGCAAAGAAGAACAAATGGGACTTTATTAATAAATCATGAGCTGAATTTCTGTTAGGAGCTGAAATGGAGAAAAAAAATGTGTCCGAATTGCCTGTGGGTATGTTTATGAGGGGTGTGATAAATAATTTTTAAAATTTTGTAATTTACCTTTGGTTAAAGTAATTAGATGCAATGATAGAAAAGGAATAGATAGATAGATAAATGTTAAATAATACCTATGCTTGACCCAGTTCCTCTTTGTGCATTTCTCATTTGCCCAGAGGTTACTTATTTTTAGGAGCTGTTTAAAAAAATGATATAAGGAAGATATATTTTCTAGCATGAAAATATGTGACAGTGTTTTATATCCTCTTGTGTTGCTCTTCATCCAAACTTCATCTTTTGAATATTGGCTTCAAATCCTGCCTGAAAGGGGACATAAATAAAGCGAAATGGCTAATGGACTAAAAACACTTATGATCAGGTTTTCATAACTAACATTATTGATAGCTTCTCCCTCGCAGGCACCCACATTCAGTGCAATATCCATTTCTAAAGTAAGATTTAGAGCTCTATTTGCAATAAAAAAAAAGCTAGCACATGCAAATAAAGAATGCTAGAGTGAGGCCAAGAATGCACCCCCTCCCCCTCCCAAGAGATGGGGGAAAGACCTCTTTCCAAAGCAGAACTGACCAAGGGGGACACAGAACTCTTTTTTCAGATTTCAGATGTGGCTGTGCATTTAATGGTGCTCTGGAAAAGTCTTCAGGGACAGGAAATTGTTAAGTCCTGAATCTGGAAGCAACCATTGCTGTCTTCTCAGTAGCATTAGTATTTGCACTTGGTCAGGTAAATAAATCTGCATGTCTGTACATTGAAACAATAACAAGATTGCCCTGCAGTAAATGTAACATAGCGCAAATAAGGAAGCAGGCAAGATGGGAGTATTTTCAGGGAGTCTGGTGATTTCCGTGTCCATTTTCATGTGACTTTCCTGTTGTCGTTTTTCTTTTTACTCCAAGGATTTCTATTTTAGAAAAGAGAGTGGAAGAAAAGCCTTTCCGATGACTGGAAATTTATTTTGTGTTTAAAAATTTTTTTATCAATAACTCTCTCTTTTAAAATATTCTATCTTAGTAACAATAAGAGGATACTAACAAAGCAGAAAGTTTTTTATCTGCTTCTTGCTATTTAGATGTGATTTAGGGAGTCACAATTTTCTTCTCTTTTAGTTCTTACTGTTCCCATCTCAGCAGAAAAGAATTTTTTTCTTCAAACTCTGTACTTTATTATTTAAAATTAAAAAATTAAGTTCAGATTGACCTTGGGTGGCTTCAGCCTGCAGTGACTCAGAGCAGGGCTTGGGCTGCAGGTCAGAGATTGAGGATGGGTCACAGCGGTGAGGGCATCAAATTCCAGCCACTAGACCAAAGGTCAAGGCTGAGGTCCCTCAGCTTGGCAGAAATGAATTCCCTCAAAGATGAAAAGTAGAGAAATAAGTATAGTATGTATTAGGAGGAATAAAAGCACAGGAGATGTGGACAGATTGAGAGAGAGAGAGTTGCTGAGTCGTGCTCTCACGACATTTACATGGGGCATTTCTTCTGGGTTTCTTTTGGCTGATCATTTTGACTTGCTCGGTTCTGAGTCCATATTTAGTATATCTCAGGATCCTCCCATGTGTGCACATGCATCTCTCAGCCAAGATGGGTTCTACAGAAGAAGCATATGGGCAAAGCATCTCTTAACATTACTTCCCTTTCGACCTCCAAAGAGCCTTTCTGCGCATGTGTGGGCGGGGAGGTCTCCTGACTTGAGATTGAGAACTATGTGGTCTGAGCAGGGTCCAGCCTCCTCTCTCCACTGTCCTGCTATTCTTGTCTTGGTGTTTCAGTCCACAGGGAATGAAACTCCAATTGCTTTACTCTTGGGGGTTGGTGGGGAGGGGAATACCTACCTCCTGCCTCAAGATTACAAAGAAAACAGTAAATCATGGCCTTATTAAATTAATTCAAAAGAGGACTGGATTTGTGGGACTGATATAGTTACTCAGGTCTACAGCTTCTACTATGGAAGAATCCCCTCCTTCAATTATATTGGAAATCTGAAAACAGTAGAATCCAGTATATGGTCCCCCTGGATCCCTTCCCCTCTTGGCACTGTCTATTAATACTAGAGATTATCACTTCTGTACTCTAAAGAATAAGGATGGTTTCAAACTATACAGCAATCAATAGCAAAACCTCTCTACCTCCTTTCAGAATCACATGGTCCTGAAAAGTATTAGTGAGAAAGAAAAATGTTTTATACAGAAAATGGCAAAGATTTCAAGCCCAAGTGCTGGGACATAGTTGTGAGTCCCTATTATCTTCCTCTCTTTTGTCTGAATTTGAGAATAACAGAGAATGAAGAATGACATGAAAAGGAGGATGTGGAATCACTGCACACTCTTCGTAAATGGCATAGTCGTTGCTCAGAGGCAAGCTGAGGCCTCACTGCTGATGACAGACACCACCCAGATGCCAGATGCAATTGATGCTACCTGGGAGCAGGGGGGTGTGGGGCTGGGAATGATGAGAGAAGTGTGACCCTATCTCCCCACTCCCTCACCCCACCCACTCCCACCTGTTGAGCAAAGAAGGGCCAGCAGTCCACATTGCAAATCCAACCTGCTACAGGCCAGCGCTCATCCAGAGAGTGTCCCTAATGGGAGAGACAAGGGGATACTGAAGTGGATGCTCAGCTCAAGGGGACACTCAGGTCATGGGACAGCGAGGGTGGTGAAACACCAGGAATGAGTGGCGGCTAGGTGAAGAACGGTGGAAGGCACGCTAGCCTAAGAGAAGGAAGGAGGTTGTCATGAGTTGAACTGTCTCCCCCAGAAGGATCCGCTCAAGTCCTCATTTTGGTCTCAGTGGTGTGAGCTTATTCAGAGATAGGGTCTAGGCAGATGAAGTCAAGTTAAGGTGAAGGACTCAACAAGGCCCTACTCTGCAGCACGGGGAACTCTGCCCGATGTCCTGCGGCAGCCTGGATGGGGCAGAGGCCGGGGGAGCATGGATACGTGTGTAAGTAGGGCTGAGTCACTTTGCCGTGCGCCTGGAACCATCATAGCACTGTCAACTGGTTACACGCCAACACAAAATAAAAGGCTTTGATAAAATTAAAAAAAAAAAACACAATAAAATGGTCAGGTTGTACGGGATTAGAGGGTGCCCTAAATCCAATAACTGGCGCTCTTATTAAGAGAGAGAAATTCAGAGATACAGAGAGAATATCACGTGATGACGGAGGCAGGGAACAGAGTGGCATGTATCCAAGCCAGGGAACTCCCAGGATGACAACCTCCCACCAGAAGTTAGGAGAGGGACATGGAACACCTGTTTCAGAGCACACAGAAGAAACCAGCCCTGCTGACACCCTGATTTCAAATGTCTGGTCTCCAGTATGATGAAAGAATACATTTCTGTTATTTTAAGCCGCCATCTAGTATGTGGTACTTGGTGTCAGCCCTAGGAAACTAATTGTTGTTGTTCACTCGCTCAGCCATGTCTGACTCTTTTCAACTCCATGGACTGCAGCACACCAGGCTCCCCTGTCCTTCACTGTCTCCCAGAGTTTGCTCAACCTCATGTCCATTGAGTCAGTGATGCCATCCACCCATCACATCCTCTGTATCCCCTTTCTCCTCTTGCCGTCAATCTTTCCCAGCATCAGGGTGTTTTCCAGTGAGTTGGCTCTTTGCATCAGGGGGCCAAGTGATTGGAGCTTCAGTTTTAGCATCAGTCCTTCCAATGAATATTCAGGATTGAATTCCTTTAGGATTGACTGGTTTGATCTCCTTGCAGTCCAAGGGACTCTCCAGTACCACAGTTTGAAAGCATCAAACTAATACAGGTAGGAACTTGATCTCCTTCCTTGCTCCCAGTTCCTCCCAGCAGTCCACTGGGTCAGAATGTGCTTGTATCTTGCATACTCTCCTGAACAGACCCCTCAGATCAACTGGCACTGATTACACTAAACGCAAGGATCACCACTCAGAAGTCCCGAGGTCCTTTCTCAAACTGGACCTGCCCCTCAGTCAGCGAGGCCACTGAGATTTGATTTTGTTCTAGTGTCTGAGAACAGATTTTCAACTTCTATTCATTTCTCTTTCTATCCCCAAGTTAAAAAGTAGTTCTTAGCTTTTCTCCTGCTTCTCCCATATCTTTCTCTAAAAGCAGTCCTTGGCTTGCTTGGGCCCACTTCCCACTCATCTTCTAAAAGTTTACCAAATATCATACTCTTTATGGTTGGCAGGAACAGGCAAATGTAACTGTTTGATTGCATTCAGAGCTTAGGTTTGGAGCTTAGACACTTTTGATGGAGTTTAAGGGAAAATGAATCTGGCAGTTTCGGTTAGCCTATCCCCAGACACTACGTCATTGTCTCCTGCAGGGCTGATGCCTAAGAGCTTTTCAGACAAGATTCCCTGGCAGTAGCACTCAGTTTAAGGTTAGATAATCATAACCACGTCAATTTTGGCAACATGTGCAATTGCCACTATCTGTATCATCCACAAATTACAGTTAATGACTCCAAAAGAACAGGGTTTGGAATTATGAAGGGCAGACCACTTTGTATTAGGTTTCTAATGCTCATGACTAGTCCAGGGCTGGATTGACATGACATGAATACCGGGACTAATTTTTTTCCCACAATATAACTATTCAAACTAAGTTACTAATGACATAGCATATATACATGTATATATCTTCTTGACACCACTACAATTATTCATATACTGTATACATAACTCTTATAATATCTTTTCCCCAAAGAATTCTTTAAAATTTTTTTTTGCTTTTTACATGATTTTAAAAGTTACTCTCATCTACAGTTACTACAAATATTGGCTATATTCCCCATGTTGTATAATACATCCTTGATACTATCTTATACCCAATAATTTATACCTTCTCCTCCACCCCCACACTGGTAACCACTAGTTTGTTCCCTAAATCTATGAATCTGCTTCTTTTTTTTGTTTTGTTTTATTCACTAGTTTGTTTTATTTTTAAGGGTTCACACATAAGTTATATCATACAGTAGTCTTTCTCTGTCTGACTTACTTCATTTAGTATAATGCCCTCCAGATCCAACCATATTGCTAAAAATGGCAAAATGTTGTTCTTTTTCATGGCTGAGCAGTATTCCATTATAGATGTGTGTGCTTCTACTTTATCCATTTATCTCATGATGAACACTTAGGTTGCTCCCATATCTTGGCAAGTGTAAATCTTGCTGCTATGAACACTGGGGTACATGTATCTTTTTGAATTACTGTTTTTGTTTTTAAAAGAACTCGTTTCAACCATTTAAGGGGAACAAAATACCTTGTTGTATAATTTCCACTTTGCTAACTTGCATGACTCTGCTTCCAAAAGTCAACTACAGTTAACAGCCAAAGCATTTCATGGAACTTATAAAACCATCAAACCCTTCACAACTAACGAGGGAGGTCTCATTTACTTAAATTTAGGTGTATAGTTGTGAAAATGAAACATAGTTTTAAAGGTCTCCTTCTGCTATGTAAGTTTTCCTCTGTTAGATAACTTCTGTGTAAAACTGAATACTCTTTGCCGTTAACAGGGGTGCACAGGGATTCATTAAAGAACAGCCTGTTATTCCGGGGGCTTCTAAGTAGCTGAAGGGAGAGGGCGAGAAACAGAACCATGGGCATTCCTTTTGCTTCGCCTATGTGGCTCTTTCCCTCTGCTTTTTCTTTTTTGTCTGTGCTGGGTCTTCCGTGTGGCCTTCAGGCTTCTCTAGTTGTGGCTCTGGGGTTTAGTTGCTCCAGGGTATGTGGTACCTTAGTTCTCTGACCGGGGATCAAACCTACAACCCCTGCATTGGAGGGCAGATTCTTTTTTTTTTTTTTTATTAGTTGGAGGCTATGGAGGGCAGATTCTTAAAGGCTGGACCATCAAGGAAGTCCCTCTCCTTTCCTCTTATAAACCTCCTTCTTATACCTCATAGATTAGCCACCTCATAGACAAACAGACATTAAGTGAAGGCAAGCATGAAACCATTTAAGGCTGTGATATGAAAGAAGGAGTGTGAACTTGGAAGGCTGGAAATCCTAGCACATCACTTTGTAAGCTGTGACCTTTGGCAAGGAAGTTTATTCATTCATTCAGCAAATATACAATGACCACCCACTCTCAGCTGACCACTGGAGTTATGACAATAACAAAGTCAGGTATGGGCCCTTCACTCAAAAGCTTTCACTCTATTTAACTATCTTCATTGGAAAAGACCCTGAGGCTGGGAAAGATTGAAGACAGGAGGAGAAGGGGATAACAGAGGATGAGATGGTTGGGGGCATCACCTACTGGATGGACATGAGTTTAAGCAAGCTCTGGGAGCTGGTGATGGACAGGGAAGCCTGGTGTGCTGCCGTCCATGGGGTCGCAAAGAGTCAGACACGACTGAGCAACTGAACTGAACTGAACTGAACTACCTGCTCCAAAGCTCAGCTTCCACCTCTGTTAATTCAGTGTAATAATAACACCTAATTCATGGAGAAAGTAGGAGGGAATGGATGAGATACAATAGGTGTGAAGGAATTATGAAGCCCGGTAAAGTTAGCTATTATTTCCACTGAATAGGAAGTTCTTCAAGAGTAAAAAGTATTTGCTATTTACTTTGGTATCCCCTGCACCTTGCACAATGCTTGGCATTTAGTAGATACTTAGTGAAAAAATGGTTGTATGACTATGAACACCAATAGAGATCAAATTAGTCACTTTCTCTTCTGCTCTGGACAAATGATACAGCACTTTGAATGATATACCAGGGGAGAGCATGTTGTGTTCACCTTAGTATTCCCCTCACCCTTCTTTACCTGACACAGTTACTGGAGCATAGAGGGGGCTTGCAATGTATTTGAGCAAAATGTCTGCCAGTTAATAATCATTTCAAATAGAAAACTTGAGAGGGGGAGGGTCAGTACTCAGCCATGTCTGCATCAAGCTGCCCACAACCTGTGTCCACCACAGCCCTCTCCACCGACCGGCTGCCAATACTCTAGATTTTAGCTTCCACTTTCTTTTTCTTTTTTTGGCCACACCACATAGCATATGGGATCTTAGCTCTCCCATCAGGTAAAGATTTCAGAATCAGCCCTAATTAGATTTGAAAATGACCCTAACCACGCCTGTTAGTATATAAGAGATTGGGTGGACACTGGTCAAGGTTTCCCTGTGAAAGGGACTCCTAGAGAAACATTCAGATGATGTGTGAGGGGAATTTTAGGGGAGAGAGTAATAGCCTTCAGAGAAAATAACAGACACACAGGACTGAAAACGGGAAAGATGGAAAATTTGTGAAATAAAAATTGAGCACGCTTGAAGAATGAGTCAGGAAGAGAGTGGTTCAAGATGAGGGTAAGGGGTGGGCAGGGACTAGGGCTGGGTTGGCAACCTCTGCGCTTGACATTTGGGGCCAGAAAATTCTCTGATGTGGAGTTCTTTCCTGTGTCTTTGCTTTTTGGTCGGTCACCAAGTCGTGTCTGACTATTTGTGACCCCGGGGACTGTGGCATACCAGGTTTCTCCTTCCTTCACTGTCTCTCAGAGTTCATTCAAACTCGTGTCCACTGAGTAGATAATGCCACCCAGCCATCTGATCCACTGTCACCCCCTTCTCCTGCCCTCAGTCTTCGCCGGCATCAGGGTCTTTTCCAAAGGCCTCAGATGGCCAAAGTATCAGAGCTTCAGTTTCAGCATCAGTCCTTCTATTGAATATTCAGGGTCCTCAGGCTTGTGGATGTGTAATTGAGCAGGACACCTCTCCCTTCTTAACCTCTGCCTTTGCTCCTCTCTGTGGTACCTAGATAAGAGTGTTTGATACACATTTCCTGAGTTGTTTTGCAAATGTGAAAACCCTGGAACCAAACTGAAGATGTTAACTACTTGTTGACCTGAGCACACAGCCCCAGGCCTTCTGGAGCCTAAGGACTGGTGCCATAAACCCCTGTGACCCCATGCTGTTTTCTCACCATCAGCCAATCAGACAGTTGTGCAGGATCTGAGCTCTGACCCGGTGACACTCCTTTCTCATCTAGCTTTGTTGAAAGCTAGGGGTGGTGGGGTAGAGTGGAGGTGGAACTCAAGGCTGTTTTTGGCTGGGGGGTAGGAGGCATCCCAGGTGGCACAGTGCTAAAGAATCCACCTGCTAATGCAGGAGATGCAAGAGACGTGGGTTTGATCTCTGGATCGGGAAGATCCCATGGAGTTGGAAATGTCAACCCACTCCAGTATTCTTGCGTGGAGAATCCCATGGACAGAGGAGCCTGACAAGTTACAGTTTATGAGGCTGCAAAGAGTAGGACATGACTGAGCACACACACATACCCTGACAGCTTTTTAGGGCACGAGCCACCTTATCTCCTTGCAAGGCCCTGCAGTAAACCTTTTTCTGCTCCCAGTTCAGTTCAGTTCAGTTGCTCAGTCGTGCCTGACTCTTTGTGACCCCGTGAACTGCAGCACACCAGGCCTCCTTGTCCATCACCGACTCCCAGAGTTTACGCAAACTCATGTCCATTGAATTGGTGATGCCGTCCAGCCATCTCATCCTCTGATGAGATGCTCCAGACTCCGATGCTTCAGTTTGCTTGGCCTCACCGTGTGTTAGGTGTATGAATTTGCATTAAGAGATGGTTAGAGCACAAACACTGGATGCCAACAGCCTGCCCCAATGGGATGGCCACAGCCCTCTCTAGATACCGCCAGAAGGCTCCTTGAGAGACAAGCTTCTGAGAATCAGAACCACTGGGCCCTAGGCCACGGCAGGGCCTTGCAGGTCACACAAGGAAGTGTAGGAGATCACTATGACCTGACTTGCATTTTGAAGAAATTACTATCTTCTCAATCTACGCAGAGAGACCAACTGGGAGGCCATGGTAAGGAGTCCACTCAAGGGCAGTGGAGGTTTTGACTAAGATGGTGGCAGTCACATGGACAAAAACTGATAGAGTCAAGGGATGTTAGGGAGTAGAATCCAAGTAGTATTAATAATCTTGCTCTGCATCTTTTTTTTTGACCATTTTCACTGTTCTATTGGACTCTACTCAATGCTTGAGGAAACATCAGCAGAGCAGGTCTTCTTGTTAATACCTGTCTGATTTCAATTGGTTAGATCCTTTTCCTGACTCAGGAGCCCTCCTTGCTTACTATTTATTGCTATAATTTCTAACTGTGAAAGACACGGCTTGCATTTTCTTTTGAAGTGAAGCCCAGGTCATACATGCCCCTTTTGATTATCTTACCTGTCTTTCCTGGGGGCAGGATTACCAAAAGGTTGCCGAAGCAGTTCCCATCCTTCCATTGATCCCCATTTTACAAGGAAACTCAGGGAGAAATCCCAAGTTTAAAGGGGAAAAAAATTACCATGGATGAGTCTACCACAGTCTGAGCACTTGCTGAAGTCAACAAAATTGCCTTTTGGTTATGTCACAGAAAAATCAACAGTCATCAGACTATATTTATTACCCTATTTAGTGGATTTCAGTAACAATCTCATTATGACCCCCCTCACACAGTATAAGGTCTTTTCCATTAGTATAAGGAGGAACAAAAGGTCAGCGCTACCCTGCAACGTCCACCCACTAATTAGAGAGAGAGACCCTTTACACCGTGAAGCTGAACATAATTGGGCCATTACCTAATCCCATTATAAGATAAAAAATACACAATTTCATTTTTGTTGGTTTTTCTATCAGTGAGACACAGATCATCAATGGGTCTTCAAGGCGCAGCAAGACTATTAATGATGGGTTTTCTAAGTGTGAGTTTCCAGCTTCAGTATGCTATTTCTATGCCTCACATTAAAGAAACTGAATGGACAAGTCACCATTTGGGACCTACTTCTGATCCAAAGCCATTGTAAATATCTAGTCTTACCATGGTGAACCCTATTCAATGGCAAGTTTAGGAAAAAATACTGATGCTGAGAGGAAAACTCTTCAGTAAAGGCACCAAGACTTCCTTAAAGCCAACCATATTCCAGGAACAATTTAATAGCACTTCTTCCAAAAAAAACCCCTTGGGTAAATATGTGCTGTGCTGTGCTTAGTCACTTAGTTGCTCAGTCATGTCCAACTCTGTGCAACCCCATGGACTGTAGCCCGCCAGACTCCACTGTCCATGGGATTCTCCAGGCAAGAATACTGGAGTGGGTTGCCATGCCCTCCTCCAGGGGATCTTTCTGATCCAGGGTTCAGTCCCTGGGTTGGGAAGATCCATGGGTAAATACACACAGAGACAAAGTCATGGTACTTACTTCAACCTAGAGCTGTATGAACACAACTAGATTAGGACCTGGAAATCTGATCTCAAGTCACTAGAGAACCACTAGCTTCGTGGAGACAACTTCTTTGGAGTTGAAGCTAGCTATGAATTCTGTTGCAAACTCCCACATTCTCCACCCTTTCCTCATCTTCTGTGCAAAATCAAGACCCAAGGGCACTGAGTTCAATACTGTTGTTGTTGCCAAATGTTGCCCAGTTTCCATCTTAAAAAACTTAAATTTCATGTTTTCTATTTTCATATGAATGAGTCTATTGGAAATCACAAAATGAACAAAGTTTGGAATAAAATTAGAAAAGCAAGTAGGCAATGTGCTCTATCTTACCTCAAGAAATATTTGTGATGATAATGGCCATTTTTTGTTTGTTTGTGACAATGACTAAAGTTAGACTTGATTAAAAAAAAAGGACTATCCCTATTTTTTTTAAAGGAAAGTTATATCTATTTAATACCACAACAGCTTCTCAAAGTTGTTGTTCAGTTGCCAAGTCATCTCCAACTCTTTTCAACCCCATGAACTGCAGCACACCAGGCTTCCCTGTCCTTCACTGTCTCCTGGAGTTTACTCAAATTCATACCACTGAGTCAGCGATGCTATCTAACCATCTCATCCTCTGCCACCCTCTTCTCCTTTGGCCTTCAGTCTTTTCTAGCATCAAGAACTTTTCCAGTGAGTCATCTGTTTCAATCAGCTGGCCAAAGGATTGGAGCTTCAGCTTCAGCATCAGTCCTTCCAATGGATATTCAGGGTTGATTTCTTTTAGGAATGACTGGTTTGATCTCCCTGCAGTCCAAGAGACTCTCAAGAGTCTTCTCCAGCACTATAGTTTGAAAGCATCAATTCTTTGGTGTTCAGCCTTCTTTATGGTCCAACTCTCACATCCATACATGACTACTGGAAAATCCATAACTTCGACTATATGGACCTTTGTCAGCAAAGTGATATATTTGCTTTTTAATACACTGTCTAATGTTGTCATAGCTTTCCTTCCAAGGAGCAAGTGTCTTTTAATTTCATGGCTGCAGTGATTTTGGAGCTCAAAAAAATAAAATAAAATCTGTCACGACTTCTCAAGCTGCGTATGTGCTAAGTTGCTTCAGTCATGTCCAACTCTTTGCAACCCTATGGACTATAGTCCGCCAGCCTCTTCTGTCCATGGAATTCTCCAGGCAAAATTACTGGAGTGGGTTGCCATACCCTTCTCTAGGAGATCTTCCTAACCCAGGGACAGAATCCACATCTCTTGGGCTTCCCTTGTGGCTCAGCTGGTAAAGAATCTGCCTGCAATGCAGGAGACCGGGGTTCAATCGCTGGATTGGGAAGATTCCCTGGAGAAGGGGAAGGCTACCCGCTCCAGTATTCTGGCCTGGAGAATTCCATGGACCATAGAGTCCACAGGGTTGCAAAGAGTCAGACACGACTGAGTGACTTTCTCTTTCACTTTCGCTTATGTCTCCTACATTGCAGGAGGTTTTTTTGTTTTTGTTTTTTTTTTAATCACTAGCACCACCTGGGAAGCCCACTCAAAGTAGTGGAGTCCAAAAAACTGGAAAGGTACTATTTCAGTAGAGCCTGAAAAGGACAACCTTCTTAGCCGTGGAGAGGCAACTTGGTGCTGAAGAAAGCATGCAGAGCTGGGAGTCAGGCCCATGAACGCTGGACAGTTCCTCTCCCGTCGTGGTCTTGGTCATAATCGGTATCAACCCACTCAAGTCTCATACATCTCAGGCTTTGTCAGGCATTAAAATTCTATGACTGGGGACTTCCTTGGTGGTCCAGTGGTTAGGACTCCATGCTCCCACTGTCAGGGGCTCAGGTTTGATCCCTAGTTGGGGGGCTAAGATCTCACAGAGCCATATGGCCAGAAAAAAAAAAAAAATGATTAACAGAAAAAGAATTCACAAGATTACATGCTTCTTGTAATCCTCCATGGCTTCATATGACCATGAGAGGCAGAGGAGAAACAAATCCGCTTGCTGAGAAAGGGGAGGTTGGCTTTGGGTGATTTGAGTCCCCTAATCTCTCTCTTAACTAGAGAACTCAGTCTCCAGACACTGCATATTGGCGTCCTTTTCTGCACAGACCTGAGATCATTCTGAAAATAGGCATGTTTTTCTCACACCATCAGGCAGCAAGTGCTCAGAACAAGACTGAAAGACTATACAAATCTCTCCATTGTCTAAAAGTCAGGATTCTTGTTATGACCCATCTGTGAATCAGAGATTCAGAAAAGAGAATCCTTGTTTTCTGTGACAAAGAAGTCTGAAGGCTGAGTGGTGAATTGTGCCGCATGCTGAGTCCATATTTTGAACCCAGCAAGTGCAACCAATCCCCATAAATTCAATAAGAAATAAACACTGAAAAACTCTGTAGGGTAATAGCATCAGTCCTCTGTGCTTAGCATCCTTTCCAGGTACTAAGAGGGAAACACATTCAGTGTTGAAATGATGCAGTGAAATGGCAGAGAATCTGAAGACAAAAGCCTTATAATATGACATTTAGAAGAGAAGTAATAAATATAATTATGCTCCAAATTATATTTAAATATAATTTTTTCTTTATATGCATCCTCTCCAAAATTATTACAGTGAAATTTTATTTTCTTGTAAAAATACAACAAATTCCATTTCGAAAACATAGAAATAGTAAGCAAATCTGTGCAAGCTGAGAAGTCACTCAGTTTTAATTTGTATTTTTTCAAAACTTTATGCATAGATTAATGACTTTGACTTGTTGTGCCAAAAATTTACATGTTTTTTGCTAAGCACAGGAGAGGTGGCTATTATATTACAGCATTCAAATGCTCTCTTACTCATGTGTGTGTGTGTGTGTGTGTGTGTATGTGTGTGTGTGTGTGTGTGTGTGTGTGTGACATCATGGGGCAAATGAGAAGACTAGGAATAAAAACCACAAAATCCCAGCCTTCAGTGTCATAGCACTTGGCATTATATGAATATTTGCCTGCTGCTGCTGCTGCTAAGTCGCTTCAGTTGTGTCCAACTCTGTGCGGCCCCATAGATGGCAGCCCACCAGGCTCCTCCATCCCTGGGATTCTCCAGGCAAGAACACTGGAGTGGGTTGCCATTTCCTTCTCCAATGCAGGAAAGTGAAAAGTGAAAGTGAAGTCGCTCAGTCTTGTCTGACTCCCAGCGACCCCATGGACTGCAGCCCACCAGGCTCGTCTGTCCGTGGGAGTTTCTGGGCAAGAGTACTGGAGTGGGTTGCCATTGCCTTCCCCAGAATATTTGCCTACAGTACTTAATTGTGCAATTTACAAAAGTGGGGCAGGTGGTTTTAAAATAACTAGCTTAAAAACATTATATCTTTGCAGATAAAGCTGAATGTGGTCATCTTTACTGAATCAATGGGATGGTGTTAAGGAAATTATAATTACAGATTCAATAAAAATAGAACTTAAATACAAAAGACTATGTACTGTGTGCTTGGTTGCTCAGCCATGTCCAACTCTTTGTGATCCCATGAACTGTAGCCTGCCAGGATCCTCTCTCCATGGGATTTTCCAGGCAAGAATACTAGAAGTGCATTGCCACTTCCTTCTCCAGGAGATCTTCCCAATCTAGGGATTGAACCCCTGTCTCTTGAGCTGCATTCTTTGCAGGCAGATTCGTTACCACTGTGCCATCTGGGAAGTCTATGTACTACACACTTCTATTTATATGAAATTGTAGAAAAGGCAAAACTAGGGTGTCTAAACGGCATTCAGCTATTGTTAGGGCCTGGTGGCTGATTGAGGGGATCTAATATAAAGGAACACAAGAACACTTTAGGGTCATATCTTAATTATTGTGCTGACATAATTCTATTCAAGCACTCATTAAACTGTACTTTTAAAATTGGTTAGTTTTATTGCATGTAAATAATACCTTAATAAACATAATTGAGGAGGAAATGGACAAGATTTGCCTAAGCCTATTTAGGCTTTTGAGGCAAGATCTTAGGTTCTGGAGAGGGGACAAGCGGCAGCATTTACCACACATGGTAAAAATTCCATGAATGATCTGTAAGAGATTCATTAACTGGCATCTTCCTTGTTTATTTCTTGGTGGTTGATGGCATTTTGTTCACTCAGTCCCATAAGAATATAATCTACACAAGAATGTCCTAACTTGTCTTGTTCTTAGCCTTGAAGTGAAAGTCGCTCAGTCGTGTCCGACTCTTTGCAATCCCACGAACAATGCACTCCATGGAATTCTCCAGGCCAGAATACTGGAGTGAGTAGCCTTTCCCTTCTCCAGGGGATCTTTCCAACGCAGGGATCGAACCCAGCTCTCCTGCATTACAGGCAGATTCTTTACCAGCTGAGCCACAAGGGAAGCCCAAGAAGAGTGGGGTGGGTAGCCTATCTTTTCTCTAGCAGATCTTCCTGACTCAGGAATCGAACCAGGGTCTCCTGCATTGCAGGTAGATTTTTTACTAACTGAGCTATCAGGGAAGCCCAGTTCTTAGCCTTAGCCATATTTTAAGCACTTAGGAGTCCAGCATATAAAAAGTACTCCCCAAATATTTTTTGATTGATTGAAATCAATAAATACATAAGATAACTTCAGGTTCCAGTAAGTGCTATAAGGATTCTTTATAAGGAAGGTTTTCAATTAAATTTGCCCAAACAAAGTATTTTCTGCATGGTGAGTCCAGATAATAATTTTGAGATATTAATTTATGTTTTTCTCTCTAAGCTCCTCCCTTCTCTTTATTTTTTAAAAATTATTTATTTGGGCTTCCCTGGTGGCTCAAATGGTAAAGAACATGTTTGCACAGCAGACCTGGGGTTGATCCCTGGGTCAGGTAGATCCCCTGGGGAAGGAAATGGCAACCCACTCCAGTATGCTTACCTGGAGAATCCCATGGACAGAGGAGCCTGGTGCGCTATAGTCCATGGGGTGGCAAAGAGTGGGACATGACTGAGTAATTAACACTTTCACTTTAATTTTCAATTAAACTTAGCTGAACAAAGTATTTTCTGTATGGTGAGTCCAGATAATTTTGAGTCATTAATTTATGTTCTTCTTTCTAGACTCTTCCCTTCTTTTTATTTTTTAAAAATTATGAATCCATTCTAGTGAGATGGATGAAACTGGAGCACATTATACAGAGTGAAGTAAGCCAGAAGGATAAAGACCAATACAGTATACTAATGCATATATATGGAATTTTAAAAGATGGTAACAATAATCCTATGTGCAAAACAGAAAAAGAGACACAGATGTCCAGAACAGATTTTGGGACTCTGTGGGAGAAGGCAAGGCTGGGATGTTCTGAGAGAATAGCATTGAAACAAGTATACTATCAAGGGTGAAACAGACCACCAGCCCAGGTTGGATGCATGAGACAAGCGCTCAGGGCTGGTGCACTGGGAAGACCCAGAGGGATGGGGTGGGGAGGGAGGCAGGAGTGGGGATCAGGATGGGGAACACATGTAAATCTATGGCTGATTCCTGTCAATGTATGACAAAAACCACTACAATATTGTAAAGTAATTAGCCTCCAACTAATAAAAATAAATGAAAATAATAATAATAATTTACTTTAGAGGCATCGTGTGGTATTCTGGATCTCAGTCCCCAGTCAGGGATGGAACTTGAACCCCCTGCAGTGAAAGCTCAGAGTTGTAAGCATTGGACCGCCAGGAAGTCCCATCCTCCCCTCTTTTTAGTTGCAATAAGGTAACTAGGCCTTTGTATTTTACTGACCCTGAGACTTACAGCATGATAAGCAAGTTGCTGGGAAGAGAGGGGAATACCTTTCAGTGACAAAGGAGAGAAGAGAAATATCCTGTGGACTGGAAACAGGGAGTTACCCTAAGGTAGCAACAAGGGAATGCTGTGACTGGATGAGAATGTATCACCCCCAAGCCAGCAGACCACTTTTCCCAGGTGAGATGGCCCCTTGCCTAGATTGCTATAGGATTTCATAATTTCTCAGTGAGTCCATGTCTACCAAAAAAGGACTCTTGAGCTGTATCTGAATTTTGCTCCTTTTACTAGCTGGTGATCGGATTAGCTCCATCATGAATGCGTCTCCCTGTTTCCCCCCCCGTTACCCCGTCTCACCCAGACACTTCTCCTGTGCTGCTTGGAAAATCTCTGATCTGATGCCCTCTCTCTTCTGCCATCCTCTCAAACCCTCCTCCTGGGCCCTACATCAACCAAACCCTGCCGTCAGCAAATTTCCTATATCTCAACCTCTTCCCTCAGGATTCCTTTTACATCCTCTTCATGTGAAATTTGACGACCTTAGAAATCTCTTATAGGGAGGCTGCTTTTTTTTTTCCCCTCCGGTCACACCTGATGTGGCCAAAATATTCTTCTTGCTCCTCTTTGCCAAACCCGCTTCTCCTTTTTAACACCACGTCTTCCTGGGACTTCCCTGGTGGTACAGTGGTTAAGAATCTGCCTGCAAAGGTAGGGGACACAAGTTCGATCCCTGGTCTGGAATGATTCCACATGCCGTGGGGCAATCAAAGCCCGTGTGCTGCCACTACCGAAGCCTGCGTGCCTAGAGCCCGGGTTCCACTATGAGAGAAGCCACCGCAGGGAGAAGCCCTCGCACCACAACTAGAGAAAGCAACAAAGACCCAGTGCAACCAAAAACAAATAATAAACACTGAGAACCACACCTTCCTGAAACATTTGCTCCCATTCACCTTGCTCTGTCATCCTTCAATCTCAGCGCCTCATTCATTATGGGTTTTAGCACCTCTTACCATCACTGGTGACTTCATGGCTCTGAACCTTATTGAATATCAGAGTGAACTGAAATGCTTCCTGAAAACACCAGGGCTGGTGCCCTCTCCCCAGAGATGGGGGTTTAGTGATCCTAGAATAGGACTTATCTCTCAGGAGGAAGAGGATCTCCCACCTCAGTGCTCTCCTATCTGCCCCAACGAAGGCAGTAGTGCACCAGTCTTCCTGTCCAGTTCAGTTCAGTCACTCAGTCATGTCTAACTCTTTGCGATCCCACAGACTGCAGCATGCTAGGCCTCCCTGTCCATCACCAACTCCTGGAGTTTACTCAAGTTCATGTCCATTGAGTCAGTGATGCCATCCAACCATCTCACCCTCTGCCGTCCCCTTCTTCTCCCACCCTCAATCTTTCCCAGCATCAGGGTCTTTTCCAATGAGTCAGTTCTTCCCATCAGGTGGCCAAAGTGTTGGAGTTTCAGCTTTAACGTCAGTCCTTCCAATGAACATTCAGGACTGACTTCCTTTAGGATAGACTGGTTGGATCTCCTTGCAGTCCAAGGGACTCTCAAGAGTCTTCTCCAACACCACAGTTCAAAAGCATCAATTCTTCGGCACTCAATTTCTTTATGTCGAACTCTCACATCCATACATGACTACTGGAAAAATCATAGCCTTGACTAGACAGACCTTTGTTGGCAAAGTAATGTCTCTGCTTTTAAATATGCTGTCGAGGTGGTGTACAAAGAACAGGGAACCGATTTTCCTTCCAGTGCCTGATGGGAGTAGGCAGTGCTTCGAGGCCTGCCCATGGTGTCAAGGGCTACGTGAGGAGCTGCTGTCTGCCCCCACTCTGCCAGGCAGTGCCCTGGTTTCCTCACCAGGACAGTGCAGCAAAGCCCAGGAGACAGCAGCACCTCCGCTCCCATCTGGCAGCGAGGAGGTGGGACAAGGCAGAGGGAGGCGGGAGGAGGGCAGGTCTAGGGTCCGTGGGGTCCAGCAGCCACAAAGCTTATGTCAAATCTCTACTCCCCCTTCCCTGACGTCAGCAGTGCCCAATAGTGAGCTGAGCTGACACCTCCATTCAGAAACAACTGAGCGACATGAATGAGTTCTACTTTTGCTGGAGTGAGATCAGAGGATTCAGCAGGAAGCAACACACATGGCTGGTTGGCCCTATGTTACACCTCAACAGGGGCACGGTCAGCTAAATAAAGAAGATTAAACAGGATCCAGTCTTATAAAATTCCAAATATTCAATAGGGTCTGGAGTGTCACAATATTATACCCTAACTGTCCAAAATACAACTTTAAAAATAATAACAACCAGGAGCATTTACACCTCGAGTGAGAGAAGCAATCAATAGACTCTGAGATCATGATGATTCAGATCTTGGAAGTATGACAAAGATTTTAAAAAGAGTCATCGGGACTTCCCTTGCAATCCAGCATTTAAGATTCTGCACTTGCAATGCAGGCGGCGCAGGTTCAATCCCTGGTTGGGAAACTAAGGTCCCACAGGCTGCACAGCATGGCCAAAAGTAAATAAATAAAATATATTTTAAAATAAATAGAAACATTCCTCACAAAATGCCTCAACAATAACAATGAATTTCTTGAAACAAATAAAAAAATAGAAAATCTTGAGAAATAACTATGTTATTTTTTAAAAGGAAAAGTGGAAATTATAAAACAGAAAAACATTGGGTTGGCCAAAAAGGTTATGTGGGTTTTTAAAAACGGTTACAGAAAAACCCAAATGAACTTTTTGACCAATCCAATCCAATAGTCAAAATAAAAAGCCAGCTGGATTCGTTTAATAGTAGATTGGATACAGTGGAAGATAGAAGAAGACAGACTATATTAATATCAGGTAAAGTGGACTTCAGAGCAAAGAAAGTCACTAGAGACAGACATTACACTAGAGACAGACATTACATAATGATAAATGATTAATCCACCAGGAAGACATTGACAGTCCTAAATTGGTGCATATCAAGTAACAGAGACTCAAAAATACCTGAAGCAATAACTGATGGAGCTAAAATCTTGATTCTGGGTATGTCACAGATTATTTTTGAGCCACTATATCCTTATTTGTCAGAGGATGAGATGGCTGGATGGCATCACTGATGCGGTGGATATGAGCTTGGGCAAACTGCTGGAGATGGTGAGGAACAGGGAGGCCTGGCGTGCTGCAGTTCATGGGTGGCAAAGAGTTGGACACGACTGGGTGACTAAACAACAGCAACAACCCTTGTTTGTAAGATGGGATTATTAAACACCTGTCACTTTGCCTGGTACAAGGGCTCGTAAATAGAGCACTGGAAATCTTAGCTTCCCACGGCCATGTGAGAAGCCTTACAAAATGGTTCAGATCACCTGACCTGTTTTACTCAGAGGAAGTCTCTCCTTGCACCATAAAGCACCTCAGGATTCAGGCTTCAGCTCAGAGAAGTCAGGGCTGTTCCAGCCAAGGGCTGCATGGCCTCAGCAAAGTTGGGTTTCCAGTTCCTGGCATGGCTGAGTAAAGAGAGCACTCTTCACATCCCATAGGAGATTCAGGTGCCCAGCTGGCTGTTGGTCTTGGTAGCAAAGCCTCTGGTTATGTCAGTGTAGACTTCAAAGACCACCATGTCTGCCCAATAGGCCAGTAGGAAAGCCCCAGCCCGCAAACAGGAAGGCTGACAACTAATGCTGGCCAGACTCAGGGCAGGCTCCTGGTACATCCTTCCCTACCCAGGGCCCTCCAGGAGTGGGCAGGTCTCAGTAAGTGCTGGGAACCCCAGGGAAGAGGCAAAGGGGATGGGGTGAGGACTGTGGTCTCTATGTGGTTGAGTCTTCCTGCACCTCGGCATTCGTTCTCCTCTGTGGAAGGGGCATGGTCCCGCCCTCTCAGCCTGATGATGAAAATATTCCCCCTGTGGCATTCCCACCATCTCTTTGAGATGGATGAGATCAGAGAAGAGATTTCTACTTTGAAAATACGCTATGAGCACAATCTTGTTCCCACCTACTCTGACCTCAGATTTAACCAAGATGATACTTGCTTCCTTTTGAAACACTTTTCTCCTTTGATTTCTTAATTTCCAAGTTCTTTCTGCTTTCTGGCTATACATTTTCATGCATGGACTCCTCATCTCCTAATACTGGAGTTTCTGCAACCTGAGCTGTAGCCTCCATTTTTCTCTTCCATCTGGAAAAGCTCCGCCATCCCAGGATGTTAAAACCCACCAATAGGAGGTCTTCTGTTATCAAATTTTAGACCTCATATCTCTAACCCTGGCCTCTCTCTTGAGATTCAACTACTTATTCAACATTTTGACTTAGCTGTCAAGATCTTAAACCTGATAAGTCCAAGTAGAAACAACTGACTTTTCCCATGAAGCTGTTCTTCCCAGCCTTCCCCTTATCAGCAAATGACACCATCATCCACTTAGCTACTAAACAGAAAAATCTAGGCCTAATTTCTAATTTATTGTCCCTCACTTCCTATATCCAAACCACCAACAGCTGTCTCCATATCTAAAATATACCCTTACTATGTCAATTGTCATTTATCTCCACCCCAGTCTGAATGACCATTATTTCTCACGTAGAATTTTAGAGTTGCCTCCTAACTGGTCTGTGTATTGGCACTCTGATCCCCACATTTTCCAAAGGAACTTAAAGCCTCTTTGAGAAGTGAGTTCTGATCCTGTTATTGCCCTGTTTAAAACAGTACCATGCCTCCCCACTTTTCTTGACATAAATTCGAATGTCTTTGCCATGACCTATAAGGACACATTTCATCTAGCCTCTTTTTAACCCTCTTATCTCAGCATGTCCTGCATCTCCCCTGCTCACTATGCTTTTGTTCCTCAAAAGAGCTTGCTTTCTCCTGAAAATTTTTCCCCAGATTGCCACATGACTGTCTCAGTCACACCATTCACATCCCAGCTCAAATGTCATCCTTTGGAGTTGCTCTGACCTCTATCTAAGGTACTCCACTTCAGCCATTACCCTATCCCCAAATCAGTCTCTATTACATGACCCTGTTTTACTATCTTCCTGACACTATAATCTGTAGCTATTTATTTTATTTTTTTATTTACTTATTTATTGGTGTCTCCCTCACATAGAATGTAAGCATCAATAAGAACAAGGACTTTGGTTGTTTTTTTTAGGAATCCCTGGTGCCTCAAACAGAACCTAGTGCCTGGTAAGCACTCATTAAATATTTGATGAATAAATGAATGAACGGATGTCATGTCTGGGAAGGCTAGAGCCTGGGACCTTACCACTGGACAATCACTTGTCTTGGATGATGAAGCCATTCAACTTCAGAAGGATGAAATAAGAAGGCCAAGCTCTTAAGACCTCTTTCATCTTTATCTCTGGTCTATTAAGGATGCGTAGATTGAGTTCAACTGTCACCATGGAGAGGAAGCAGCAGTTCCTTGTATAATGCTCGGGACGCACTTGATACTAGCACCAGTGAGCATCTGAAAGTCTAGAAGGATTGAGGAAGCCCACTTTCATCTTTCGGTTGCTTGATCATTCAGAAATCCAGGGCAAATTCTGTCACGGCTGATGACTACTGCCTAAGAGACTGTTAGCTCCCACAGGGAGGTGAGTATTTAATGGGAAGGCTTTATGCAAGGTGGAATACATCTTCTTGATGCATGATAGTAGCCATCTTACTAATGCGGGCTCTGAGACCAGGAGTCCAAGAGTAATTTGTTCAAATGAAATAATGCCTGTTAGTCTTGCCAGTAGGCCCCTGCTTCGTGGTTTAACACCAACCGAATGATGTAATCAGTCCCTTTCTTGTTTACAAGGGTGTTTCTAAAGAGGCAATCTAACATTGCCTCAGTCTGATTACGAATAATGAAGCCACTGCTTGGGTCTGAATTCTACCACTGGCAGAAGTCCAGTGCTAGAGGAGAAGAAAGACAGAGGGAAAGCTATCCTCCTCTTAAGATGTTCCAAAGGATTCAGAGGCATGTGTCCATTTTAAAATAATTTTATTCATTTATTTTTGGCTCTGCTGGGTCTTCATTGCTGCACAGGCTTTTCTCTAGCTGTGGAGAGTGGGGGCCACTCTCCAGTTGCAGTGCGCAGGCTTCTCATTGCAGTGGCTTCCCCTGTTGCAGAGCACAGGCCCTAGGCATTTTGGTCTGCAGCAGCAGCAGCATGTGGGCTCGGTTTGTGAGGCTTCTGGGCTCGAGAGCACAGGGTCAATAGCTGTGGCTCATGGGCTTAGTTGCACCATGGCAGGTGGGACCTTCCCCGATCAGGGATCCAACCCTTGTCTCCTGCATTGGCCAGTAGATTCTTTACCACTGAACCACCAGGGACACCCTGAAACGTGTCCTTAAAATAAAGATGATAAGATTCAGAAACAGCCACATGAACAGGAGTTTGGAATACGTGGGCTTTGTGGGGAGTTCCACTTTTTCTTTAGAAAGCAAAGTTACCTGGTTTGAGAGGAAATGGTGTTCTAGTTAGCTGCTCCTTCAGTTCAGTTCAGTTGCTCAGTCGTGTCCGACTCTTTGCGACCCCATGAATCGCAGCACGCCAGGTCTCTCTGTCCATCACCAACTCCCAGAGCTTACTCAAACTCATGCCCATCAAGTCGGTGATGCCATCCAGCCATCTCATCCTCTGTCGTCCCCTTCTCCTCCTGTCCCCAATCCCTTCCAGCATCAGGGTCTTTTCTAATGAGTCAACTCTTCGCATGAGGTGGCCAAAGTACTGGAGCTTCAGCTTCAGCATCAGTCCTTCCAGTGAACACCCAGGACTGATCTCCTTTAGGATGGACTGGTTGGATCTCCTTGCAGTCCAAGGGACTCTCAAGAGTCTTCTCCAACACCACAGTTCAAAAGCATCAATTTTTCGGCTCTCAGCTTTCTTCACAGTCTAACTCTCACATCCATACATGACCACTGGAAAAACCATAGCCTTGAGCAGATGGACCTTTGTTGGCAAAGTAACGTCTCTGCTTTTTAATGTGCTATCTAGGTTGGTCATCACTTTCCTTCCAAGGAGTAAGCATCTTAGTGAATTTCAAAAGCCTTAAGGTGACTCACATGAATGATCATTACAAGTAATTTCTTCTGTCCTTAGCATCAATCTCCAGAGGCATCTAAATTCCATGAGTCCTCTTTTCCCACAAAGGAAGACTCCTTTTCTGTGTTCAGAGTCTTTCTACACAGAAGAACTTGTGTTCATCTTTATATTCTTTCTACTCTGCTATACTCCAAAAAAAAAAAAAACAGAGTTCAGAACCAAAAATTATTATTATTACTATTAATTTTAGATCACCCTATCTAACTAACTTTGGAACTAACTAACTAACTTTTCCGCTAACTTTGGAAAAGTTATCAAGTAACTTTGCATATCAGTATTGAATAATAGATTTTGGGTGAAGAGGGGATGGTTTGGGAAAACAAAGCCTTCCTGGAAGTGTATTCTATAATAGCATAGAAATGTAAGTTGAAAAAATTTTCAGAGTTTATTTAGTCCCTTATTTTTAACATGAGGCAATTGAAACACATTTACCTCTGTGAAAGTAAGCAACTTGACTAAGGTCATATAGTATATCTAGTGCAATGCTTTCTGGATGCAAAGAACAGAAAACTTGACTTATTACAAACTTCCTAAATTATGACTCAATTTATCTCACTAAAAGTTAGGATAGATACATGGTGAGAGTAAGTGGCTCAGTGGTAAAGAATCCACCTGCCAATGCAGGAGATGTGGATTGGACCCCTGGGTGGGGAAGGTCCCCTGGAGAAGGAAATGGTAACCCACTCCAGTATCGTTGCCTCGGAAATCCCACGGACAGAGGCCCCTGGCGGGTTACAGTCCACGGGGTCACAAAAGAATCGGATACGACTTAGTGACTAAACAACAGCAACAGCAAAATTAGTTTTCTTGGACTGTCATAGCAAAATATCACAGACTCAGTGGCTTAAATAACACATGCTTATATTCTCACAGTTGGATGGCTGGATGGCATCACCGACTCAATGGACATGAGCTTGAGCAAGCTCTGGGAGTTGGTGATAGAGACAGGGAGGCCTGCCGTGCTGCAGCCCATGGGGTCAAGAAGAGTTGGACATGACTGAGTGACTGAACTGAACTGAATTGAAGAGGCTTTGAGATGCCAGCAGGGGTGGCTTCTCCTGAAGTCCATCTCTTTGGCTTGTAAGTAGCCACCTTCTCTGTATATGCATCACTTCTGTCTTCTCCTCTTCTTTTAAGGACACCAGTCCTATTGGCTTGAGGCCCACTCATTCGCTGTTGCTCAGCTGTTATTCATGTCTGACTCTTCCTACCAAACATTGGCTGCAACTTGCCAGGCTCCTCTGCCCTTTACTATCTCCTGGAGTTTGCTCCAAGAGGCCCACTCATATGCCCTGATTTAACTTTAATTATCTCTTTGAAAGCTCTATCTCTAAATATAGTCACATTGGCAGTTAGAGTCTCAACTTATGAACTTTGGGAACCCAATTCAATCCATAACGGTGAATACAGTTGGGCCTGATGTTTTCTATTTAGGGAGACTACTAATTATTGATTCTGTTTATTTAATAGAGAGCGGCCTATTCAGACTGTCTATTCTTGTGTGAATCTGGAGAAAACACTTTTAAAGAAATTGGTCCATTTAATCTAGGTTATCAAATTTGTGAGCATAGAGTTGTTCACTGTATTCTGTCACTATCTTTTTTACATTCATAGGATCTAATGATGTCCTCTTTTTTGTTTCCAATATTAGTAATTTTTAAACTTCTTTTTCTCTTAGCCTGGCTAGAGATTTATCCAGAGAAGCAGCTTTTGGTTTCATCAATTTTCTTTTTTGAGATGCTTGTTTCAATTTTATTGATTCCTGCTCTAATGCTTATTATTTCTTTTCTTCTATTTTGATTTAATTTGCTTTTCTCTTTCTAGTTTCCTAAGGTGGAAACTTAGATGATTGATTTTAGAGATTTCTTCTTTTATATGCTTATAAATGTATGCATTTGATGCTATAAATTTTCTTCTAAGCACTACTTTTTCCTGTATCCCACAAATTTTGATAAGTTGTTTTTCATTTTCATTTAGTTCAAAATATTTTAATTTTTCTCTCAAGATTTCTTCTTTAGCCCATATGTTATTTAGAAGCTTTCTGTTTAATCTTTACATGTTTTTGGATTTTTCATTTATCTTTCTGCCATTGATTTCTAGTTTAATTCCATCGTGATCCAGGAACAGACATTGCATTATTTCTATTCCTTTAAATCTATTAGGGCTTCCCTGGTGGCTCAGACAGTAAAGAATCCGCCTGCAATGCAGGAGACCTGGGATGACCTCTGGGTTGGGAAGATCCCCTGGAGGAGGGTTTGCAATCCACTCCATATTCTTGCCTGGAGAATTCCTATGGACAGAGGAGCCTGGCAGGCTACAGCGCTAATTTATTAAGTTGTGTTTTATGGCTGAGAATGTGGTCCATGTGATCTTGAGAGGAATTCTGCTATTGTTGGATAAAGGAGTCTATATATAGCAATTACATCCTTTTGGTTGATGGTGCTCTGAATTCAACTGTGTTCTTCTTCCTGATTTTCTGTCCCCTGAATCTCTGCATTTCTGATGGAGGTGTGTTGACATCTCCAGCTATGATTGGTGAACTCATCCACTTCTCTTTGCAATTCTAATAGTTTTTGCCTCACATAGTTTGACAGTTGGTGTTAGGTAAATACACATTAACAGTTGTTATGTCTTCTTAGAGAATTATCTTTTTGTGATTATATAATGCCCTTCTTTATCCTTGATAACTTTTCTTGCTTTGAATTGTGCTGGTGTGAAATTAATATAGCTACTCCTACTTTCTTTTGATGTGACTTTTCTTTTCCTTCTCTAGTGTCTTTCAAAGAGCAGGTTTTTAACTTTGATAAGGTCTAATTTTTCAATTTGTTCTCTGTGGATCATGTTTTTGGTGCTGTACCAAAGAGTTTGCCTAACTCAAGGACACAACGGTTTCCTCCTATGATTTCTTATAGAAAATTTTGCCTAACTCAGGGGCACAATGGATTTCTCCTATGGTTTCTTATTCAAAATTTATAGTTGTATGTTTAGGCCTACTCACTTTTGAATAAATTTTTATGTGTTGTGCAAGGTATGAATTGAAGTGCACCTTTTTGCACCTGGATATCCAATTGTTCCAACAACACTGGTTGGAAATACTGTCCTTTTTCTGTTAATGTGACTTTGCACTTTTGCCAAAAATCAATTTTCCATATACATGTGTGTATGTATTTATTTTCTGACTTTCTATTTTGTTCTGTTGATCTGTTTGTCTACTTGATGGTAATACTACACTGTATTGGTAGCTGTAGGTTTATAATGCTTTGAAATTATACAGTGCTAACTCTTCAACTTTGTTCTTCTTTTTCATTTATTTTGTTGTCCTAGGTTTTTTGAATTTTCATAAGGATTTTATAATCAGCTTGTCAATTTCCACAAAAAGTCTGTTGGAATTTTGCTTGAAACTTCAATAAATGTATTGATCACTTTGGGAAGAAGTGATAATAATGTTGCATCTTCTGATCCATGAACATGGTGTGAAAGTGAAAGCGTTAGTCAGTCCTGTGGGAGGACTCTTTTGCAGCCTCATGGACTGTATCCCCACCAGGATCCTCTGTTTATGGGATTTCCCAGGCAAGAATACTGGAGAGGGTTCCCATTTCCTACTCCAGGTAATCTTCCTGACCCAAGGATCCAACTGGAGTCTCTTGCATCTCCTGCATTGGCAGGCAGATTCTTTATAACTGCCACCTGGGAAGCCCCCTTAATACCTCTCACTCTTTAAAAAATGAATAACCTTTAGTGGGACTTTTAACAGTGCTGTAGGCTGGCAGGGACAGTAGTTGGGAACTGATAGTATTTCCATCACAACATCCATTCTAACTTTGTATCAGTCAAGGCAATCATGAGATGGATACCACTTAGGAAACTGATCACAAATTTTAATGTAAGTTTGAGCTCTGTGGCTCAGACAGTAAAGAATCTGCCTGCAATGCAGGAGACCTGGGTTCAGTCCCTGGGTTGGGAAGATCCCGTGAATTCCACAGAGGATCGGAATAACAAGGGACTGGGCTAATAAGTGAAGAGAACTCTAAAGAATATAATAATAGCAGTTAAAAGAAGCAGAGAGATACAGCACCCAAAGAAAAAGTGTGCTCCCTCCCCCTTTAGAAATTTTGGGTATTAAAAAAAAAACAAGAAGAAATGCTCTTCCAAGAAAATGCTAAGCTTTCAGAAAGCCTTTAGACTATGTCCGGCCTATGGAACACGATGTAAGAATATGCTACATTATCCCTTCGACTCATTAACTTTGTGAACGGTATTTGTCATTCATTCACTTATCGCTTCTAAAAATGGATGTCCGAGTTCCTACCTTGGGCCAGGCCCCGTTGCTGGCCTTGGGGGTAGGATGGTGAATGAACTATGGTCCTTACTGACGAGGAGCCGACAAGTCAGGGAAAAGAAGTAGCGGCGGATTGTGGTAGCAGCTTTGGGGAAAGCGGGGCGCCCGGGAAAGCAGGCGACAAAGGCTGACCTCGGGGAGAAGCTGGCCCCGGGAGGGAGGCAGGGGCACCTCGCCAAGGGCAGAGCTGTTCCAGCCTCGGTCTACACCGCGCGGGCGGAGCTAGGTCCGAGGCAGGAGGATGTGGCTGGAGTTCTTCACACCCAGGACCCCGGGGAAGAAATCCAGATTCTTGTCGGTGTGCAATTGGAAGCCACTCAGGGGTTAATCACAGCGAGATTTATCTGATCCGTTTTAAGTAAGATCTGGCGTGTTATGCATCTTTGCTGGTGGTGATCCGGGCAGAAGGGAGGACATTCTCATACTCTTAATTATCATCCCACCGTGCGAATTTCCTCGCTTCCTATCTTCTAACGCATTTAGTGGGCACGTTCGGGACATTCGTCGAGCCCCATAAACAAACAAGAAATAAGGCGGCAGATACGGAAGCGGCCACCGGGGGAAAGTGGACTGGGTCGGGTTGGGGGCAGAGTGGGGCGGCGGGCCAGGACCAGGGCGAGCTGGCAGACTCAGCGGAGAACTGACACTCACTGATTTATTATTATTAATTATTATTATTATTTATTGGAGCCGGTAGCTCGGGAAGACAACCAACAAGTCCTCTTTCCCCGCATTCTGAAGCTCCAGCCATCGATCGAACTCCCGCTAGATGTCCCTGCCCCGGAACCTTGTTACACCGGAACTTTGTTTTACTGGAATCTTGTTTCAGCCGAACTAGATGCCGAAGTTCCCGTTACTGCCGGACGCAAATGTAACGGGCCGCTTCCGGTTAGGAATCATGGCCGCGGCCTTTGGCGACTCACGTGTGAGTGCGGGGAAAAAGCTGAAAAATTCACTAACGAAGAAGAAGAGGATGAAAATGGTAGTAGCATCGGAGCTGGGAGATAAGGACAAAGACGCTTCCGATAATGAAGGTAACGTACCTGGGCTGAGCTTTGGCTGCTCAGAGAAAAGGCCGGGCTGAGTTTGCGGGAAGCAGGGGTTGCGAGTGAATTTCCCGCTGGCAGCCCGAATTTCATCTCCCCAGAACGGCGAAGGAGCGAGTTTGGCTCCGTGTGCGAAGGTTTGAGAAAGTGGTGTTCAGGGGAAGGTCGCTATCGCGTGTTAAAGCTTCCAAGTTCTTTTATTAGATATTTTCATTGTCACTGTAATTAACTAAGATGAATCTGTTGCTTTTTTAATAGCAGCAAAAAAAAAAAAAAAAAAAAAAAAAGCTTATCGTAGCAAGGGGCGAAAGGAAGGGCGATATCTAAAATTACAAGAATGAGTTGGGTCTCCTAGGGAGCAAGGAGGGAAAGTCCGAGAGAGGCTCATAGGGAGCAAGGAGGAAAAGGCAGAAAGAGGAAGACGGCTGGTATACTTGAATTTTCTTGTGCAGTAAGTGCGTGCGTGTGTTGGGGAATTAGGGATGAGATACTAGTGAGGGAACCGTAGATGGTTAAAGTAGAATAAATAAAAGTAGCGGTTGATAAAGATGTCTTTCAGAGACGTTTATACTGAAAGGAAGGAAATGTATTTTGAGGCTTTCAACTGTGGTGTGTCCATGCTGCTATTCTTTACCATCGTTCTTGGCACTGGCTTCTCAGGTTACAAGGGGTCGCAGACGACCCCTGACCTGCTCAGAGATTGCTCCTTAATATATTGAGAGGTAGTTACAAAGGTAGTTCTCATGATCCTGGTCCAGTTAACAGTAAGGATGGAGACAGAAAAATCCATATCCTGTAGAATCCAGTCGAGGCATTGCTTCCTTCAGTCTTACACATAAACCTCATATTGTATGATTATTTTTCTTTTAACGTGTCTCTCTCCTTATGGATACAAGTTATTCAAGTGCTGGAACATGTCTTCTTTATCTTTATTCTCATGGGGCCTCCCTTATACATTTTGGTACTAAATATAAGCTTTCTTGCTGAATAAATAAATAAGGAATCATTTCATCATATCCAATGGAGAATGGAATCATTTCATCATATCCAATGGAGAATCCAAGGATATGGGCCTTAGTTTTCTAAGTCTGGGGGTGGAGAGCACAGTGTCCTCAGACATAGGGAAAGCACACATAGTGCCATGTAGTCTCCTGAAACACATGGCTAGTTAGGTTGAAATGAATTGTTGGCTGTGGCCCTAGCTATTCAGAGGTGTTATTGAGACTAGGAACAGGATAAAGCCAGATTGTAAAGGATCCTGCGTGCCCTATGAAGAAGATTGGATTCTCTATCCGTAGACAGTATGGAGCTCTTGAGACATTTTAAGCAAGAGAATGACACTTCTTTATAAAAATCACTTCTAACTGTGTGGCGACTGCCATAGAGTGCCAGAACAATTAGGCAAAGTTGCAAAGCTCTGCTAGGGTTTGCATTAGGAAAGTACAGTGAAGACAGGAGGTCCCCACCCCCCCCCCCCCCCGAAATGTTTTTCAGAAGGAAAGCATTAAATTTTCTAGACAACCAACTTCCAAATAAATTTGTAGCACCATCAATTTGGGGTATATTCCTTTTAGCAGAAGTAGGTAGTAATAATAATAGTTTAGATACTGTATCACTTTAATTCTCATAACAATCCTGTAAGACAGGGTTATTGTTAATATTATCCTCATTTTACTTGTAAGAAACTGAGGTGGAGAGAGTTTACATCTTGCTCCCACAGTGCATAAGCTGATAAGTTGATAGAGGACACCACTAGTATTGGAGCTTGCTCTGTAGTTTTTACTCTGACCCCTAACTCCCTGATGCGGTTGAGGAACCAGGAGGACAGAAATGATCAAACAAAACAATACTTTCTGGAAAGTAAAAGAGCAGGGCCACAGAATCTTAAGCAAGAATTGGATATGAGCAGACCATGGTCTTGAGACAGGTTTTTGTTCTACTCTCTAAGGTTCTATCACTAAGGGGTGTTTTTGTGGTCAGATTTTATAGCACTCTTACCACCATTTATAACTGTAGTCTTCCTTCCTTCCTCTCTTCTCCCATCCTTTCCTTTCTTTTCTCCTAAAATCTGTGTATTATCTCCAGAAATAAATGATCACTCTTTTCTCAGTTGTGTAAGAGGCATCTGTGTTTGTGCTGCCTTTCAGAGGGACTTTGGGCTCCTTATGAGGGAACTTTTCTCAGTTCATCCATAAAATGGAGGTGGTAATAGTGTCTCCTCAGGATTGTTGTGAAGATTCAGTGGGCTTATGTATGTGAAGCATTTAATTTAATGGTTGGTACATGGTAACCATAAAATAAATACCATACCCTTTCAGCTCAGTGGTAAAGAATCCGCCTGCCAGTGCAGGAGATGCAGATTTGATCCCTGGGTTGGGAAGATCCCCTGGAGACGAAAATGACAACCTACTCCAATATCCTTGCTTGGGAAATCTCATGGACAGAGGAGCCTGGTGAGCTACAGTCCATAGGTTTGCAAAGAGCCAGGCACTATTTAGCGACTAAACAACAACAGCCTACTCATAAACATTTGGAGTCATGATCGTGACATCTTTTCTGATCTAACAAAACTGCTGATCCCATCTCTAGGCCACCCAATAAGCCTTCCAGCCTTTGATAACAGCGATGTTTATAAGCTGGTGCTTTCTCCAGAAAAGAGGTTAGAATTTCCTCAGGTAACCCTACAAGGGAGCTGATGGCCTTTCTGTTTTCCAGATGAGGAGACAGAGGCTTGGTGATACTGTTTTCCATTATAGTAGAAAGCCTCTCAGTGGAAAACTTTTCAGTCCATAGATGCCAGATGTTATCTCTTAATTCTGTCCTTATTACTCTATAATTAACCATTCAATCATGTTTTCTTGGTAAAATTAGGTGTTAATAGTGGTTCTATTTATTTTTCAGTGATAGTGATTTTGACAGTCATGGATTGTCTCTGCCTAGTTGTTCTGTAGATAGCGTGCACTTAATATTTGCCAAGCTGAGTTCATGATTTCATCTTCAAAACAGAATCCAGGGAATAAGGAGGATGGCCCATGTCCCTGTGCACCGGTGATCTGCATGTGACCTGACGGCTGTTTACTCCTCTGGGCACACATCTTGTTGCTGCCTAGCTTGCTGGTGACGCAGTGTCTGAACTCACCTCTTGAACATGTTTGCTCTCCTCTCTTCTCACCATGCCTATGCTGGCCCACTAGCTACTCTTTTTTTCCCTTCACTTTGTCTTAACCAGCTTCTCTAGATTTCTATTTAGTTGTCTCCCTCTGCCTTTTCTTTCAGGATTTAGAATGTGTCTGTTCAATAAAGACAAATATTAAAAGGCCTTTTATTTAATAAATTCAGTAATGTAGGCCCTTTGGATGGAGATGTTTTCCTTTGATTTAACTCAGAATTTTCTATTTACTGTAAGAAATGGATTTTTTTTTTCCTCCTGTGAAATCAGATATTTCTGGGAAGGTGATGCATGAAAACAGCTTTTCTCTTTTTTAAAAAATTTATTTATTTATTTGGCTGCTTCGAGTATTAATTGCAGCAAGCGGGTTTAGCTGCCCCACAATATGCAGGATCTTAGCTCCCTGCCAGGGATTGAACCGTGTCCCCTGCATTGTAAAGCAGATTGTTAACCACTGGACCACCAGGAAAGTCCCCGGAAATAGCTTTTCTAGCTCAGATATTTGTGTACATGTGGCCTTGGCAGAACTATATTATCAAAAATGAACAGAGCCTGGGTTCTGAGAGACTATAAAGGCAGGCGATTGAAGCGGACTTCAGACACATGAGGAATCAGCATGCACATTACAGGCTTGTTATTGAAGTGTACCAGCTCATTTTGTCAGGAAATTGAGTCAGAGACTTATCTTTGAATTTTAATTGGTTCATAAAAATTGATAAGGATGTGCCTTATATCAACATTTGAAAGCAGCTTCCTTCAGCAAGATGCTACTTATATTTCCTAGAAAAACATGAGTATAGCCTATGTGTTGTTTGCACTTTTATTTTTTATCTTCTGACTTTAATTTCTTTTGACATGTTGTTTAAGAAAGGTAGAAAATTGTGCTTTCATGAGTGTAAAACTCTTGGATATTATTTGTCAGCCTTTGCAGAAGTTTCCTAGTTCTGTTACCTTAAAGCCTTGGTAAAAGCTGTGTTTCAGAACTTGGCATGAATCCTGATATGTGATGGAGTACTTGATATCCATTTATTATAAAATTGGAAACTTCTCTTAATATGATTTTTACACTCTTTTCTCATGTGCCAGATATCATTGAGGTTACAGATTAGCAGAAGTCATATGAGATATAAACTTGAATGATAGCAAAATGATTCAGACTGTAAGTTTTGGTAAATTGTAATACTTACTCTTCAGTAGGGTTTGAACTTTGGTCATACTAAAATTGCGAATGATCCCAAATCAGAGATATGTGTAAGGTAAGATGCTGTAGTCAGCATTTGAGTAATACATAAATGGCAAGCATTATAAAGGAGAGGATGACACCCCTAAATGAGTTAACCTGGAACTACTCAGATTTTTGAATTAATACCTTGGTGGTGGTTTAGATACCGTGTGTGCTTGGCTCTTAGGTTTGTAGTCTAAATAAAAAACACAGCCTTTCCAGTCAGTAGATCAATTCAGGTGAAAAAATGAAAACAGTGGTGATGATATCAAGTATTATAAAGAGCAGTCATGGCAACCCGTTCCAGTTTTCTTGCCTGGGAAATCCCATGGACATAGGAGCTTTGTGGGCTATAGTTCACGAGCTTGCAAAATGTGACTTAGTGACTAAACAACAACAATGATAACCTCTACCTCTGAGCTGCTGAATTACTCAGATCTACAGAATTTATGCACTGTTGGAGGTTTATATGCAGTGCCTACTTGCTTAAGATTGTAATATTTATTTAAAAAAAAAAGCTCTAGTCAGTAAATCAACCCATGTAAAAAAAGCCTTGGTCCAGTGCCATCAAGTGATTGACTGCTCCCGCATAGCATGTGCCCATATGTCTATAAACTAGTAGGGAGGAATGGTAATTTCGTTTTTTTTTTGAATTATTCTGGTCACATATTTGAATAATGGCTATATACTTCTAAAACAAGACTTGATAACAATCCAGGTTAGAAGGTCCTAGGAGCAATCCTTTCCTTTTTTGATAAACTACAAAGCAGTATTTAAGATATGATAACCTAGCAAGTAAATAAACTTTTCATCAAACTGTAGCTTATAACCTCCTGCATCCTTTAAGTTACTTAAAATAGCAAAGGAACATACCTAAGAAACGAAGTATATCATAGTCCTACTTGAGTGGTTTAGCAATTTATAGAACAGGCTCAGGAAACAGACTACTTCCAGGCTCTGTCTGGCTTGCCCAGATAGCACATAGTAATCACATCCGACAGTTTGTCCCGTGGTAAAACTTTCATTTTATTTTTGGTTATTTTTATGGAAACCTGAGTAACTTCATTTTTTTTTTTTTTAGAGGTAAATGCTTTTTAAAAAAGTTTTCAAGTATCAATTTTGAATACTCTAAATTAAGTAGTAAAGGGCAAGAAAGAGCACGTGGCGTGATAGAACAGATGCTTTATACCTGGACTGGGGAGCAGTGGTTTCCTGGAGCTCTGTATGACTAGGGGTGAAATGAGAATGGGATGTGAGCACTGGCTGTTCTGGTTAGCTGTGGCTTAGAGAGAAATTCCTCTTTTAATTCAGGCTTTATTAAGCTATTGAGTTGGCCAAAAAGTTTGTTCAGGTTTTTGGTAGGATAAACCCAGATGAAGTTTTTGGCCAATCCAATGTGTTGTGGCTGTTCTCTGCATTAGTTCAGTGTGCATTAGTCTGAGTTGAATCTTGGAATCAGAACTATGTAGTGCCTTAGGAATCAGCACCCTGTCACCCTGCCTTGTTCACCTTGTGGATCTGGACATTTTAAAAACTTTTCTAAGCTTCAGAACCAGTCTGTTTGTAAATAGAATAATAATAGCATCTCAGAGAGTGTTGTGAGGATTAAGTGATAATGCATAAAAAGCCTTTTAAATAGTACCTAGCCCTAAACACTTTTTGGCTAGTTAATATTCATCACTGTTTTAGAGTGCTTGGAAAGCTGTAGGACAGAGACATTGACCGCTTCTGAAATAGAATCAAAGGTGTCATGAACACCTGGCATATGGCTTAGAGGATAGCCAAGACTGGGTGGAATTATAGTGGAAGGAAAATTTATTCCCCCTCCCCCTGTCTTTTGTCAGTCCTTTTTAGGACTTGTGGGATGCCTCCCTGCGCTGGCTCCCAAGTTCGTAGTCTCCTTGTCTGTCTTCTGATGATTGTCATCTGTTTAGTGCCTGCTGTGTGCCAGAGCTGTGCTGAGTGCTTTTCTGTTTTATCCCATTTAATCATCATAACAGCCTAGTGAGATAGGTACTGTTTTTCTTCCCAGATTACCGAGACACAGGGGGTTAGGTAACGTGCCCAAGGTTATGCTAATAGGAAGTAATGGAAATGGGGCATAACTCCACGTCTGCTCCTTTTATATTGAGTGCTTAACCCATGTGCTGTAAAGCTTTCCATTCAGCACCTCGTGAGTCCTGTAGATTCCAGCCACTAGAGCTGTTTGTTCTTTGCTCCGGTCTTCTCTGCAGCCACATTGTGTATGTCCTGAGGGGCATGGGAGTGGGGGGCAGGGAGGGGTGTAATTGACATGTAAACGGTCCCTATGGGCTAGGCACTCTTTTAAGAAACTGAGTTAATTACCATAAAACCCCATGAAGTAGGTGCTGTTTTATTGCCATTTTTACAGACGAGGAAACTAAGATTGAGAAGGTAAAAACCTTCAGAAAAGTCACGTAGGTTTGTGTCTGGAGTTAAGATTGAATCAGGCAGCCTGAGTTCTGTGTCTTTACTCTTTAACCACTACTAACTGATCTCAAATTTTTATAAGTTCTGTCTGATTTAGAGTAAACTCTAACGGTGTGACGTAAGATCAAGGTTAAGCAATATCCTTAATGCTCCCAGATGATAATTGTATTTTAAAAGAACGACCTTCTTAATCCAGTAGAGAGACTTTCTTAGAAGGAGATAGCTGAGGTAAGTGGGAGGTGAAAATAGCATTAGCAGTTTGGCTGCTTGCTGGAAGTACACACCTGTAGTGCAGAACCTGGGGCTTGATGTATGTTTTTTTTCTTGGATGATAAATCAGACCGGCTTATTTATATAAACTAACCAGCTTTTCATACCCAGTTCTTACTATTCAATCCCCACATCTCCAGTTTCAGCCTGTACGAACTTCTTTATATTTTATAGATATCTTACCTTCTTCAACATCCCCATGCTTTTTGGACATGCTGGTTTCTTCTGCCTGGAGTGTTGTAGTAATGATTACAATACTAATTTTAATTTTATTACAGAACATTGACTCAAATTTAGCATGTTTCAGTTCTAGATTCAGTGATCTTGCCCATGCCTCTTTCGGTTGGCCTTATTGTAGAATTTTACTTCTTTGGCCTTTTCCTTCTCTTGTCATTCCAGCTCTTACTTTACCTTTAAGAAATAACTTGAAATCATCTTTGTAAAAGATACCCCTAATCCTTTTCTTCGTTATTTTTCTATTAGAAGAATGCTTACAAATTTTAAACCAAAATTTTCTATTAGTATCCTGCTAAATATTTGACTTCTTCAAGGGGAAAATCTAGATTTTTCATTTGCTCCTTCATCTTTGTTCACGAGTACTTGGTAAATATTGAAGGACGGTGAGTTTTTTAAAAAACTTTATCCCAGTTCCAAAGGCTAAGGAAAATAACTCACTTTTCTGCCAGCAGCTCACTGTATCTGGGATGACGGACAGATGGCAAGTTTGAAAGGCTAGTGGAAGTTTGGAGAAAGTGCAGCAAGAGATGGAGAGATGCCTCTGCCTACCTGGTTACTTCAGAAGTCTAACCTTGCCCTGCCCAATGTGGCCACTAGTCACGCTGAAGTAAATAAAACTTCGTCAAGTTAAAAAAAAATTCAGTGACTTCATTGTACTAGCCACATGTGAAGGACCCACTAGGCTCTTGTGGTTGGTGGGCAGCGGTGATAAGAGAACATTTCCATAAGCACAATGTTCTGTTGGAACCGTTAGTTATTACTTCCAATAAGCATTCTTTGTCGCCCTTCCTTAATTTCCAGGTTTTTAAAATAGAATGCAAAATTAGAGTTAATGTTTAAAACAACACCCAGGACTTCAAAGGAATTTTTTGCTTATCTGGGGCCTTTAGATCCCTGGGTTACATCCACTTCTGTTGAATATCAGTTTGTCGTAAATTCAAAAAAATCTCGTCTTCACTGGCCATGGTAAATTTTTAAGGGTCAGTTCTATTTTCTGACTTGTGTAGTGATTTGCTTTGGTATTCCAAAAGAAAACTTTGTTTTGTAGTATGCTAGCTGACCGCATAACATTGACATATTTAAATTTATTTCTAGAAAATACCATCATTTCCATTGGTCATGAGTGCATGACTGAAAACTTCTGAGTTAGGGTGTCTTAAAATTATAATAAAAAGCCATGATTGCAGCAAATTCTTCTGGAATTTTTTTTCTTAATTGGTGGGGTAAGTGCAGGTTGTATGAAATGGTATTATAAAACTTCATGAATTTATTGTGTCCGTAGCATGCATGTTGTGGTAGTCAAACTGGGTAAGAAACCAACCAAAGAAAAATAGCCCAGGTTTAGAAATGGAGAACTGCAGTGGCTTATACAACCAGAAAGTCTTTGGCTGCCTTTACAGTGTTGGTGAAAATGTGAAATTCACTGCAGTTTGTGTGTGACTTCATTAGGACAAAACACTAGGTGTCAGTGTTGTAGTTTTGACATTTTTTACTGGGAACTAGGAAAAACCTCTGCTGCTGATCACTCAGATTCTTCATTGACACAAACCCTTGTGCCTCTTAACATTTAGATGAATGCGTGCCTACAAGAAGTACTTTTCAAAAAATTGTTTATTTTGTTGTTAGTACCTGTCCAGTGCTGCTGACTCTGAGGAATAAACATATTCTGTATTAACATACATGTTTTTCACCTAACTACATTCCCCAGAGTGTTTCTCAGTGTACTTTCCAGGGAACGCTGGTCCTAGGAGATGCTTCTGGGCTTTGGAATCTGGCATATAGTAGACACACAGATTTTCATTGAATAGTAGTGCTTTCAGCTTTTGTTTGGCAAAATTTGTATACTTTCTCTTACATTGCAGAGAGTGAGCGTTTTTATATCACCTAAATCTGCATGTCACATCCTTGTCACCCTCTCAGATTTCTTAAATTTGTCAGGCATACAGGATATAGTGGAGGCTTCAAATTATGTGTCAAATTAAGTTCTCTTTCAAAATTTTTCTTTTTTAAGAAATATGCAACACATTAGGGCAGTAGAATTATTAATGATTCTTGCTTCTTTTGGAGAAGGAAATGGCAACCCACTCCAGTATTCTTGCCTGGAGAATCCCAGGGACAGAGGAGCCTAGTGGGCTGCCATCTATGAGGTCGCACAGAGTCGGACATGACTGAAGCGACTTAGCAGCAGCAGTAGCAGCTTGTTTCTTTATCATTTCCTTTAATTTTTTTGATACCATTAACATACTTTATGTAAGATCATGCTTTTTTAAAGTATTATTTTGCTCTCCGTGTTTAATTTTATGTATTGTTCTGTTACTTTTTGAAGATACTTCATTTTTACTCCTATGCTTGAGACTCATTTTGTATATGTATAAACATCAGTTTTATATATTTTTATTTGCCATTTTCTAATATGCTGCAAATTTTTGTTTGAAATGTATTAAATAGTTTTCCATCTTTTTGTTTCATGAGTTCTCAGCAATCAAAAAAACAAAGAGATTAGTCAAATGTAATACCAGAAAGCAAGTGTAGTGATGACTAAGTCAAGTCATTAAAGCAGTTCTGTCTTAGTTCATGACTTCAAGTCAAGAGGTTAGGGAGGGTCACAGAGTGGAAGAGCTGACTATACAGTCAGTTCCATTCTCTTTGATCGTAGCCGTGAGCTAATATAAAACTACTTTTGAAGTATTTCTTAATTAGCTCCGCAGGTTTTTGAAGAGCCAAGCAGAAGCGCCTCAGCAGGCTCTGGTATACAGTTGCACACAGATTTCGCTGGCGCTTGTGCTCTTGTTAAGCTACCGTGAGCTTCAGAATTTGAGACAGACTGCAAAACTTAAAGTACCCAGGGGTTCTCAGCAAGTTGGTTTTCAAGCGAGGCCACCAACTGGATTGTGTTTTGGCCACCCCTCTGATCTCAGCTGTTTTAATCTTGCAGATGACATAGTATCATGTGTATGCTTCTTTGGGTGGTTCTGGGTGGTCTGCATGGTACACCTCCACAGCATACAAATTTGTATCCTTCACTCAAAACTTGATATTTTCATTTGGCCGTCCAGCAGTGCAGTCAGATTTGGGGCACATATCACTTCATTAGATTATTTTAAAAAAATGTTGCAACACCCAGTTTATTAATGTTATAGGCAGATTCTATAAAAGGAAACAAGTGTTTAGATTTTTCCATACCGGGATTCAGGATTTTAAGCATCAGGACCAAAGCCCTCAGAGAACTTACTCTGACTTCTCTGTGCCATGGAAACACTATTCCATTTTTTTGACAGATTGAAGTTTTTTGTTGTTACTTGTTTTTAAGATAATATTTGTTAGTCTCTTCAAGTAGTTTAATAACGCAGTTAAAAGCCTGTGGGTTTGCACACACCTTGCAGCAGCCCCAGGGCAGCATCTGTCACCACTGACCACAGGACGCCCTGAGGCTGTTGGATTTACTTCCATTCCCTGGGGCCTGGGTGCTGATGCTGTGGTGGCCTCCCCTGGCCGCATGGCCGCGCCAGGTCTTTGCGGGTAGGTGACAGGAGGATGGAGGGTCCTCCATTCTCCACTGTCACTGCAGCTGTGGCCCTTGGAAATAAGGATGGAGACAGATGGAGAACCATTAGCCTTAGGAAGGCACCTGGGGGTCTCACCGTGGCCTTGCCAAACTCTGCCTCCAGTATTAAAGTTCAGTTTGTTTCTACTGTTAGGTTCTCTTGGAAGCTGTGGATTGGAAAAAGATAACTTTTCCTCTGGTGATGACGCAGTAGAAGCTGACAACGAAGATGAAGCTGAACCCCGCGAGGATGACAATGCCAGTGCTGCAGAGGCTGGTGTGGGGACTAACGCGGGCTGGGCAGATGCCATGGCTAGAATCCTGAACAAGAAGATTCCCGAGAGCAAACCCACCATCCTGGTCAGAAACAGAGAGCTGGAAAAGGAAAAAGAGAAGTTAAAACGAGAGAGACTAGAGAAAAGGAAACAGGTGTGTCCTACCAATTGTTCTGTACATTGGGGTGTCAAGGCTAGTTCTCATTGGTACCGAATTGTTCCTTCAGTGTTTGTCCAGTTAACGTTCCAGTTTATAACTTGTGTTGTATCTGTGAGTGGATAAACCAAGGTTGTGTTCAGAAACCTAGTCTGAATCGTTCTCTTGAGCACGTTTTTTATTCATCTAAGCAAAACAATAAAAATGTGAACTCCAAGGAAATGTATCCTTTTCAAAGTGAAGTACTTATACATGTGCCAGTGACTCCTGGGTTTGAATATTTTATTCAACTTACCTGTCCAGATGCTAACTTTATTAATAAAGTTAACTCTGAACTAATAGAATCATATTAGTTACTTTTAGCTTAAAATCTATTTTATGATATAAATCTGTGATGATGTCATTGACAGGGTTGGTTGCAGTTCTGAAAACAAACCATTTTACTGATGGATAAACTTGAGTTCATTATATCTTTTGTTAAACCACTGATGGAAGAAGCTAGACTGGTGCTGTCTGCTAATGAAAGGCCAGAAGTTGGAGTTTAAGTTTGCTGTTGTGTATTACAAAGATAAACAATAATAAATGAACAGTAGAACAATAATACGTCTAAACTATTTGGCTGCTGAAATAGGTATTATTTTTTAATGAAAGAAAAATAACTTTATACAGTCATACTGACAATATAAAAGTACTTATTTCCAAGAGGTACTTTATCCATAAAAAGGAGAGAAAACTTAAGTTCCAGTTGGCGTTTGTTTCCTTTTAAGTTCACCACCCCCTTATCTTATTTCAAGATGAATGTTTTCCTTGTTCCTAATACTGGGTGCTCTCTGTTGGAGGCTGTATAAAGATGGAACTTTTCAAGTGCTGCTCTTAGAACGTACTCTATTACTAATTCAATATTCTCATTGTACTTTCTTTAAGATCAACTTTGTCTCTAAGTCTTACTGACAGCTTTTCGACTTAAAATTTGAACCTTTGTTTTTCTTTTTAATCTGGCAAAAACTAGAGGAGGCTTTAAAAATATCAGAATCCTTAATTACCCCTAGTGCCAATGTTTCAGTAAGAGAACAACATTTTAAAGCCAACAGAAAGAAATTCCTGACTCTGCTCTGGGCCAAAGCTTTGCGTGCTAGAGCTGATGCTGTCCACGTAATGCGTGAAAGCACGCGTGTTCATACCAGAAACATGACCTAGCAGCCATAAATGCTCTGGAGTATGTATTTCTGGGTAGAGTTTGTATAAATTGTGTTTGTTTCTTAATGTTAAGTATTATTGGCTTCCAGAATATTGGCTACCTATTTCTAATTATAAGTAGGGAAATAACTTTCAGAGTTAAAAAATACCTGGGGATCATGCATGCCTGTCATCCCCTGGGTACAAGAGATAATTAAGGATTGACTATTTTAAACTTAAAAATAAGGTTTTTTATTTCTGGTATAATCTGACAGTGAATTTCATTATAGCTAAAATATCCGATTTGGGGAAGAAGCTATTTCTTTACAAAGGCTTCAGAGTATAGCAAGAGCAAAGATTTGGTTTTACTGTGAACAGATGTTTTCATTAATACAAAGTGAGAGATCAGATGAATGAAGAAAAGGAAAAGATAAAAAGGAGACTTTTCCCCACTGGTTCTTCCTGATTTTGATGCTTATTACCAGCTTCTTGATAATTAGTTCATCATATTCAGTATATTTAACGTTTGGTGATATGTTGACCTGAGCGGGGGACCTGGAGAATCAAGTGTATCAAATCAAGGACCTGAGACCAGGAAACCCCCTGAGAACAGTTTTGAATGAGATGATGTTGTCTGTGGGATATTCTTATTTCCTAATCCATTTCTATATCTGCATTATCACAGGGAGTCAGCTTGCTGTAGTTTGTGACTGATAAGCCATATACGGCAAGGACAGTGGCCAGATGTGCCATAAGAGGAAAGAAGAACAGTCACTGTTTAAATAGGTTCTATCTATTACAGTGCTAATAGGACCCAATGCTGTTCTTTTAAAAGCTGATACAAGTTCTTAATAATTCCGGCCGCTGGGGAAGTCAGTTTCTAAAAAGAAAGAGACGCGGTGTTTAAGCTCGTGGTTACGGAAGAGGGTGGTTTGGCGCCTTGCTGATGCTGCCTTCTGAGGCTTCTGGCGATGGCAGGTTGGGCACAGGGCTCCCTCACCCCCAGCCTGGCCCTCCTGGCTCCGCACACTGGCGGTGCTCCAGGCCCCTGCTGTCGGAGAGCCTGCCGGCTGCTCACTGGGTGCGTCTCACATGACACGCCGCGTGCTAACCGCAGGCTCCCAGAGCCAGACCCCTGAAAGGGTGGGCTTCTGAAAGGCCCTGTGACGACTAGAGCTCGAGTGATTTATTACCTTTGTCCTTTCACAGAGTATCATATCAAAGTGTGCTGTGCTTTCAAAAATGCCTAATGTTCTTTCACATAACACTATTTATAACACAGCTTGATAAGAAGCGGGAATGGGAAATGATGTGCAGAGTAAAGCCAGATGTTGTCAAAGACAAAGAAACGGAGAGAAATCTTCAGAGAATTGCTACGAGGTAAGGCAGTGTTCTTGCCCTTTAAAAACTAAGTGCACTAAAGCTTTGTAGTGATCCATTTCTGACGAGGTTTGATTCTTAAGCTCTGCCTGGTCAGAGCCAAGTGATTTACATCTCAGCCTGCCTGCCTAATACTGGATTCAGCCACAGATTTTGGACATCTCGTGAGGCAAGTGTCTAATGGGCTAAATGTGTATTTGGTATGAACCTATTTCAGATCATCTTGTGTTTTATGGTTACGAGAACATTATAATCAGACCTCTACCTGTGTTTCTCTTAGGATGCTTATCTAAGTTTATGGCATGAGGTGATTGTTTTTGTTATTTTGCACTATATTTATGACCTAACAGATTACACATTATAGCAGCTTTGTGCTGTCCTTTCACTCAGCATTTTTTTTTTTTAAATATTGGCACCAACATTTAGTGGATGCCCTCTGTGCCCGGAGATAAATAGAATCTGGTGGCTGCTGCACGGTCCCTGCCCACTTGCCTGTGGGGGTTCTAGTCTCTTTGGGAGTAAAGCTATGTCCTGTGTTTTGGGAGCATCTGATGGGAGGTTGTGTATGGAGTTGAGGAAGGCTCCATGAAGGAGGTAGCAGTTGGGTTACCATTTAAAGAATACAGCAGTGACATTCAGTGAAATCCCCTTTAACTTTGAGCTGCCTATGGCAGTCCGTCTGGGTGTTGGATGGTGAGCCAGTGAGGCTGGATGGTTGAGGGAGTGAGGGCAGAGCCAGACTGCCAGCCGATCCCAGCGCTGACTGACTAGCTGGGTGTCCTGGGGCAGTTACTTAATTTCCTTCTGTCTCAGTTTATTTATCCGTGGAAACAGAGAACGTTATACCTACGCCATAGGATTTCTCTGAGAATTACATGAATTAATACCCACGCAGAGCTGAGAAGAGTACAGGATGGGTGCCAGAGAGTAAGTGCCCTTACGTTTTATACCCTGGGCATCTCCCTCTCAGCGCCGTGGTCCCAGCCCCGCTGTGAAGCATATGGAATTTTACCCATCTTACAGACAAATAAGCTAGGCTGGCGAGGTTTCTTGGATGCTGGCAGAGGACAGACGCTTGTAGATCAGAGACGAAGGACTGTTACTCACGGCTGAAGCCGTCGCCAGAGCTCCACATCCCCACCGGTTCCCTGTGTCCTCGGGGGCAGCGCAGGTGCCCTCGATCCATGCCTGTGTGTGCGGCGGGTTGTGTTACAGGAGAGGAACTCTGTACCTGGGGATCCGTTGCTTTTATGGGGAACGGTAACAAGCCTGCTCTTTGTCTGGGGGGAGACATTACCTCATCTCTCAAGGTTGCGTACCGCAGACACAGCCCCGAGAGACGGCTGGTAAAGAGCAGTCAGGCCTTGTGCTCCTCCGAACCCAGCAAGAGCGTGCGGGGATGCTCAGCACTGTGGCGGGGCGCCTCCCCCGATGATGGTTACAGCAGCAACATGAAAAGATGGCAGAAGCTCAGAGCTGGAAGGGGTGTCGGTGGTGTGAAGCAGTGCTGGCCAGCAGAAATCGACTAGAAATCCACTGTGAGCCACACATGCAGCTTAAAATTTTCTGAGCGCCTCCTTGAAAAAAGTAAAAACAAAGAAGTGAAATTAAAGTCAATGATTAATTTTGTTTACCTCAATATATTCAAATTATTTCAACATGTAATAAATATAAAACAAGTATTAATGAAATTAAAAATTTTTTTTCTCATACTGTCTTTAAAATCTAGTGTATATTTTAAACTTGGAGCACACTGCAACATTGTTCTGGTTATGTAGGTTATGTGTTCACTTGCTGCATGTGGCCTGTGACTACTATAATGGACACCACAAGTCTTAATCTTCAGAATTTCAATGAGTTTAACTGCAGAACAAAGTACTTCAAATAAACTTTAAAAAAAATTAGTTTTATATAATAAGACTTGCTGAATACTTTCTAAGCTTCTTAGTATTATTTTTTCCATTCACAGGTAAAATCAAGATCCAGGAGATCTTTGTAGCGTCAGATAATCAGATAGCTAACTGTAAAGCCTGTGCTCATCCCATTGACACTTAAAGTCTTCAGCCATTATATAATTAGATTTTGAGAAGTAGATGTTTGTTCCAAAGTTGATTAGAAAGATTGAAGCTGAGAAAAACCACACATCAACTCACATGTATTTATCCTCTATTCAGATACTTACATTCATTCATTGAAATGTATGTTCGCTTTGCAGATTTTTTCCGTGCTCTTCACTTGAGCGTGTATTAGATGACTGCCTGTTTTCTGAGCAGTGAAAATAGATCGCGCCTGTCCTCAAGAGTTTGTGTTCTAGTGTAATTGTTACGTAATGACATTATTCTGGTCATTTGTGTTCCATAGGGGTGTGGTGCAGTTATTTAATGCCGTTCAAAAGCATCAAAAGAATGTAGATGAGAAGGTTAAAGAAGCTGGAGGCTCTATTAGAAAACGAGCTAAGTTGATATCCTCGGTTTCCAAGAAGGACTTCATCAATGTTCTGAGAGGGATGGATGGAAATGCAAGTGAGAAGACTTCTGCTGGGAAGAACTCGAAAGCCAAACAGGTAAGACTTCTACAGAAGATTCAGCACATCAGATGGATGTTGGCTCTTAGAGTTTGGAGGTTGAAAAGCATACTGTACCTGCGTGCCACAACCAAGACCTGACGCAGCCAAATTAAAGCATACTATGGAATTAATATTTTTTTTCTTTTCAGATGTTATTAAGATTTCCACATGCCCACAGCCTGCTTTAACTCTGTATTCTTATGTTTCATGATGACTTATTCAATATGGAAGTTGCCAGTTACAGATGCCAGGGCCTTGCTGTTAAAACTCAGGAACTGGTAGATTTAGGTAAATTTTTTAGAGATAGGACGGTCTCCTATCTGAAATCCTGCATTTTGTGCATTTTGTAGAATAGAAGGCCAAGTGAGGAATACAGCTTCAATTGAGACTGTTAACCCACAGAGGTAATTGCCATGGTGCATAGTTCTAAAATGAAGAATTGGAGCTTTAGGAAGTATGATGAGAACTCTTGTGCTGAGGCAGCTTTGATGATACTCGGCTGGTTGGGAGATAACTTAAATGCTTTTCATGATCTTTGGCATGCAGCTCTGCTTCTCCACCCCTCTGACCTATGAATCCCAATAGCTTTCTCTTTACTGTACCAGGTGAAAGGTTCTGAAATGTGCTTTACTCTCAAAAGGGCTTATTTACTTTTTAAATTAAAGCAAAGTACATAGTAGTATTTGAAGGCTTGGTTTCTGTTGCCAACAAAGAGAACTTCAATCAGGAAGCTAGAGTTTCTGTCATAAGTTTTTGTTTGTATTTTGGGAAAACAAACTCTGGCAAGAAGGGCATTTAGGAATTTCATGCTCTTCTAGAGTTGAAGTGTTTTTCAAGTTTCTTGATTAAGTTGCTATTTTATCTAATTTTGACAAAAATTTTCTAAGCTGTTTGAATTTGATTTATCTTCTGAATATGAAAAGGACTTTTGATATTTATGTAAGTGTGCTCACTAGTGCTGCCTTTCAAAGTTTGTCAGAAGTAATTATGAAGACATGAGTGCTATGATTGGGCATTTATACTTTTTAGTTAAAAAAGTCTTAACAGACTGTCCTCACTCATGATAAAGAATGTTTTATGGTAAGAATTGGAGAAATATTGAGCAGCACTGAATGAGAAAGAGCTGATGGAAAAGGAAAAAGGTTTTTTTTCCCCTTTTCCTTGTTGGTTTCAAAATAACTTTTAATAGAAACATTTGTTTTTGCTTTGGGATTAATTTTTTCATGAGTTATGAAAATACATGAAGGGTTCTTTTCAGTGGCATCATTGTATTTTCTTTGTTACCATTTGCTTTTTTGCTCTTGACCTTCAGTTTTTCCTACTTTAGTGATCACAGGCATGATAGTAATCTGCGACAAGGTAGAAAACTGCTTGAGATGTTAACCAAAGTGGCTTGGCTTTAAAAATTTATTTCTAGGGCTACCTACCGCACACCAGTGATAACTCTGGCACATTTTCTTTCTTTTAAAAATGTTTGTTTCCTTACATTTATAGGAAAACTTTTAAGTACCTATTTGTACCTGGTGCTGTCCTGTATCTTTTAAAGACTTACAATTCAGGTAGACATACAACCTCAAGGAAATAAGTAAATAGGAGTAGTATGACAACATAGAGATTCTAAACTGGTCCGTTTAGATTGTTTGTTATTGTCAGTTACACTGAGTATAACAGCTGTAATTAAGTGGCTTTCCCTATTTGTGCAGAGAAGTTCAAAGTAGCCAATATCCATTTAGGACATAGAGCAGTTTAGTCTGTGTCTAGTTGAAGTAGGTGGACTTTTAAGGCAACTGAAGAGGCGGAAGGAAGGCCAAAGTGGGAATAGATTTGGTGTGCCAGTGAGTCAGACATTAATGAACTGGATAAAGGAGGATATTAATTAAGTAGAGAGTAAGATTTCCCTTTTCTATTTCACCTTGTCCTAGCACCATTGCTGCTACACAATTTCCTAATAGCCTCTCCTTCTCTCCTCATACAAGCTTGCCAGAAGAGCTTTTATGGAAGCTGCTCATTGTCCCTCTCTGGGTGTATTCAGAACACAGGCTTTTAATCTCATATTCTTAATATTGTGCAATCTTCAGATTCCATTCACCTACAAAGTGGATTCACTGGCAGATATCTTCCCAGACACCAGTCTGGATTATATCTTGAACTCCTATACCTGGTTACACCGGTTATTTATGGTTGTGACATTTATAAAGTTCAAAAATGAAAAGGAGCCAGTAGTGTTACATTAAGCAAACCCGGGTAGAGTTATAATAATGTAACATAGAGGGTAGATCTGTGAGTCAGCCTACTTCAGGAGTGCTGTTGGTCGGGTGTGTGGTTCTCATTTGATTGTTTGTATTTGACTTCTTAGGAAGACTTACGACTTTGGAAACTTATTAATTTTTTTTGAAGAATCCTGTTTCAAGAATTTCCATACTCCTGCAAGCTGTTAGAAACTTTGAGACATTGTGACAAATATTTCTTAACTGTGTCATGGCCCTGAACAAATTCCTTTTCTCAGAACCTTTTCTTTTTTTGCTGCATCATTATATTTTGTTTAATTTTGTTTTCAAAGCAGTAGGAACACAGTTTCAAAATAAAATAGCCAGTACCCTTCCCCATCCACCTCTACTCCTTGTTTCATTCCCTTACCCCAAAGTAATGATAGTAAATCTTTCTACATATCTACCTCCGTATATTAAATAATATTTATACTATCTCACTCTCAATGTTATTATCTTTAATGGAAGATGAAGAATTGGCATTCTTAATATTCCTTCACCCCCACACATCTAATATTTGGTCTTTCTAACATGATATATTCATATTTTGGCTGAATCAGTATTCACTGCGAACACTGTTCATTGCTGTGCAGCGTAATGCACGGTAATATTATTTTCTTTATTTCCTTGTAGTTTCTGTTTTCCTGGGACTAATGGCTGCCTCTTCTCATTTGCTTAGTCGTATGCACCGGAGCCTTCCTACACTCTGCAGAAGGAACCCTTAACCCCGCTCAGTCCTGCTTTCTCCATGGCCGCCCTGCTGCAGGCCAGATGGGTGGTCTCCGCCTGGTGCACACGGTCTGCCCGCAGCTCTGCTTTATTGCTGTCCTGGGCGTTCCCTGTCTCTTTCCTGGGCAGCAGCCTCTGCTTCTGGGACTAAATGTCGTCTTTTCTCTTGACTTTCTCTCTCATTTGGATAGTTATATTTACCAGTAGCTTTCTGGGAAAGGGTTTAGGTATCCTCATGTTTTTAATTGATGTATTGGGTGGATACATGCAGTGGGTTGAATGGTGGTTGTTCACTCGCTCAGTTGTGTCCGACTCTTTGCATCCCTGTGGACTGCAGCACACCAGGCTTCCCTGTCATTCACTGTCTCCTGGAGTTTGCTCAAACTCATGTCCATTGAGTTGGTGATACCATCCAACCATCTCATCCTCTGTCACCTCCCTCTCCTCCTGCCCTCAGTCTTTCCCAACATCAGGGTCTTTTCCAGTGAGTTGGCTGTTCACATCAGATGGCCAGAGTATTGGAGTTACAGCTTGAGCATCAGTCCTTCTCATGAATATTCACAGTTGATTTCCTTTAGGATTGACTGGTTTGATTACCTTGCTGTCCAAGGGACTCTCAAGAGTCTTCTCTAGCACTGCAGTTCAAAAGCATCAGTTCTTCAGTGCTCAGCCTTCTTTTATGGTCCAACTCTCACATCTGTGCATGACTACTGGAAAACCGTAGCTTTTGACTAGACGGATCTTTGTCCAAAGTGATGTTTCTGCTTTTTAATACGCTGTCTAGATTTGTCATTGCATTTCTTGTAAAGAGCAAGCGTCTTTCAATTTCATGGCTGCAGTCATTGTCCACAGTAATTTTGGAGCCCACAAAAATGAAATCTGACATTGTTTCCATATTTCCCCATCTGTTTGCCGTGAAGTGATAAGACCAGATGCCACGATCTTCTTTTTGTTTTTTAAGTGTGTATTTTATTTTTTAAAATTTTTATTAAAGTATAGTTGGATTCTTTTCCCATATAGGTCATTACAAAGTATCAGATAGACTTCTCTGTGCTGTATAGCAGGTCCTTATCAGTTACCCATTTCATGTACAGTAGTGTGTGTGTCAGTGCTAATCTCCCAGTGTATCCCTCCTTCCCCTTTCTCCTCAGGTAATCAGATCGTAAGTTTGTTTTCTACATCTGTGCCTCTGCTTCTATTTTGTGTATAAGTTCATTTGTGACATTTTTTTTACATTCCACATGTAAGCGATACCATATCACTGTCTTTCTCTGTCCCACTTAACTTCACTCCGTATGATTTCCTTCTGTGTATCCCTAAGCTGCAGACACTAGGAAGCTAAGAACCGTGATTCTCAGATTTCCTTGAATTAAGGAGTCAGACTAGTTTTCTTCAAATTAAAGCACACTTGCAAGAATTGGAGAAAAGATAGCAAGGAGAGGCAAGGTGGGGGCCATCTTCCTGCTTCTTGGGACGTTGCTGATGGCAGATGCGGTAATGACAGGTAAGAAAGTTGATCTTCCACAGCTCCAGCTCCATGACCACGGCAGGTGTGCCTATGTGGGGGCCAGACTCGCCCTTCCAGTGTTCAGTCACCCCGCAGCCATCTGAAGGGCCAGTTAGAGTAATAGCAGCTATAGACAGATGCTACAAGTCTGTTATTGTGCTCGTTTGTTTAATTTTGTTTAATTATGAGCCTTTTCAAGGATACACAAGAGTTGAAAGTATTGTAGAGTGAATATCCATATAGACACCACCCAGATCCTCCCACTGCTAACATGTTATTTTTGGTTTATCACATGTCCACCATACATAGATGCATTACTCCTTATTTTTCTGATGCATGGACAGTGCATGTTTTAATTTACCAGTTCTATTGGTGGCCTCCTACTCCCCTCCAGGCCCAGGCAGTGGCTCCCCTAGAGGACCAGTGCCCCGACTTGCCCTTAGATGACCACTCCAGAGTCCCCTCCAGCCCTCTGGCAATTCTATACGGCCCTCACTCCATGTACAGTCTGTTCTGCCAGGAGGCTTTTTTTTTTCTCCTTTCTATTCCTATTTTTTGAATTAATTAATTTTTTTTATTGAAGGATAATTGCTTTACAGAATTTTGTTGTTTCCTGTCAAACCTCAACATGAATCAGCCATAAGTATATATATATATCCCCTCCCTTTTGAACCTCCTTCCCATCTCCCTCCCCAGCCCACCCCTCTAGGCTAATACAGAGCCCCTGTTTGAGTTTCCTGAGCTATACAGCAAATTTCCACTGGCTATCTATTTTACATATGGTAATGTAAGTTTCCATACATCTCACCCTCTCCTCCCCTCTCCCCATGTCCGTAACTCTATTCTTTGTATCTGTTCATTACTACCCTGTAAATAAATTCTTGAGAACCATTTTTCTAGATTCTGTGTATGTGTTTTGGAATACGGTATTTATCTTTCACTTTCTGACTCACTTCACTCTATGTAATAGATTCTAGGTTCATCCACCTTATCAGAACTGACTCAAATATGTTACTTTTTATGGCTGAGTAATATTCCATTGTGTATATGTGTCAAAACTTTATCCATTCATCTGTCGATGGCCATCTTGGTTGCTTCCATGTTCTAGCTATTGTAAATAGTGCTGCGATGAACAATGGGACACATGTGCCTTTTTCAACCATGGTTTCCGCAGGGTGTATGCCTAGGAGTGGGATTGCTGGGACACATGGTGGTTTTGTTTCTACTTTTTTAAGGAATATCCATACTGTCTTCCATAGTGGCTATATCAGTTTACATCTCCACCAACAATGCAAGAGCTGTTGCTTTTCTCCACACCCTCTCCAGCATTTATTGTTTGTAGACTTTTTGATGATGGCCATTCTGACTGGGGTGAGGTGATAGCTCATTTGGTTTTGATTTGCATTTCTCTAATAATAAGCAGTGTTGATCATCTTTTCATGTGTTTTTTTAGCCATCTGTATGTCTTCTTTGGAGGAAAGTCTGTTGAGGTCTTTTTTCCCACTTTTTGATTGGGTGTTTGTTTTTCTGGTATTGAGTTGTATTAGCTGCTTGTATATTTTGGAAATTAATCCTTTGTCAGTTGTTTCATTTTCTGTTATTTTCTCCCATTCTGAGGGTTGTCTTTTCACCTTGTTTATAGCTTCCTTTGCTGTGCAAAAGCTGTTAAGTTTAATCAGGTCCCGCTTGTTTACTTGTGTTTTTATTTCCATGACTCTAGAAGGCGGGTCATAGAGGATCTTGCTTAGATTTATGTCATCGAGTGTTCTGCCTACTATGTTTTCCTCTTAAGAGTTTTATAGTTTCTGATCTTACATTTAGGTCTTTAATCCATTTTGAGTTTATCTTTGTGTACGGTGTTAGGAATTGTTCTAATTTCATTTTTTTACATGTAGTTGTCCAGTTTTCCCAGCACCATTTATTGAAGAGGCTGTCTTTGCCCCATTGTATATTCTTGCCTCCTTTGTCAAAAATAAGATACCCATAAGTGCATGGGTTTATTTCTGGGCTTTCTGTCTTGTTCCATTGGTCTGTGTTTCTGTTTTTGTGCCAGCACCATGCTGTCTTGATGACTGTAGCTTTGTAGTATAATCTGAGGTCAGGAAGGTTGATTCCTCCAGCTCCATTCTTCTTTCTCAAGACTGCTTTGGCTATTTGGGGTCTTTTGTGTTTCCATATGAACTGTGAAATTTTTTATTGTAGTTCTGTGAAAAACGTCATTGGTAATTTGATAGGGATCACATTGAATCTGTAGATTGCTTTTGGTAGTATAGTCATTTCCACTTATTGATTCTTCTTACCCAGGAACATGGATAATCTCTCCATCTGTTTATGCCATCTTTGATTTCTTTCATCAGTGTCTTATAATTTTCTGTGTACAGTTCTTTCATCTCCTTAGGTAAGTTTATTCCTAGATATTTAATTCTTTTTGTTGCAGTGGTGAATGGGATTGATTCCTTACTTTCTCTTTCTGATTTTTCATTGTTAGTATATACAAATGCAAGTGATTTCTGTGAATTTTGTATCCTGCAACTTTGCTAAATTCACTGATTAGTTCTAGTAATTTTCTGATACTCTTTAGGGTTTTCTATGTACAGTATCATGTCATCTGCAAACAGTGAGAGCTTTACTTCTTTTCTGATCTAGATTCCTTTTATTTCTTTTTCTTCTCTGATTGCTGTAGCTAGGACTTCTAGAACTATGTTGAATAATAGTGGTGAAAGTGGGCAGCCTTGTCTTGTTACTGATCTTAGGGGGAATGTTTTCAGTTTTTCACCATTGACAATAATGTTTGCTGTAGGCTTATCATATATGGCCTTTACTATGTTGAGGTAGGTTCCTTCTGTGCCGACTTTTGAAGAGTTTTAATCATAAATGGGTGCTGAATTTCATCAAAGGCTTTTTTTGCATATCTTTTGATTATCATATCATTTTTATCTTTCAATTTGTTAATATGATGTATCACATTGATTGATTAGTGTATATTGAAGAATCTTTGCATCCCTGGAATAAACCCAGCTTGATCATGGTGTATGAGCTTTTTGATGTGTTGCTGAATTTTGTTTGCTAAAATTTTGTTGAGGATTTTTGCATCTGTTCATCAGTGATACTGGCCTGAGTTTTTTTGTATTGTCTTTGGTTTTGGGATCAGGGTGACCTTGGCCTCATAGAATGAATTTGGCTGTGTTCCTTCCTCTGCAACTTTTTGAAAGAGTTTTAGGAGAATAGGCATTAGCTCATTTCTAAATGTTAGAATTTCTCCTGTGCAGCCATCTAATCCTGGGCTTTTGTGTTTTGGTAAGTTTTTGATCACAACTTCTTTTCTGTGTTTCTAGTTTGTTCCTTCATTTGTGTAGTATTTCTCTGCCTTTTCATTATTTATTTTTTTAGCTTACTGCGTTTGAGGTCTCCTTTTCACAGGCTTCAAAGTTGAATTCTTCCTTTTGGTTTCTGCCCTCCCGAGGTTGGTCCAGTGGTTTGTGTAAGGTTCATATAGGGTGAGATTTCTGCTGACTTTTTTGTTTGTTTCTTTGTTTTACCTCTGAGGGTAAGGCTGAGTGAGGTGGTAATCCTGTCTGCTGATGACTGGGTTTGTATTTTTGCTTTGTTTATTGTTTAGATGAGGTGTCCTGCACAGGGTGCTACTGGTGGTGGGGTGATGTTGGATCTTGTATTCAAGTGGTTTCCTTTGTGAGATTGCTCACTGTTTAATACTTCCTACATTTAGTTCTCTGGTAGTCTAGAGTGTTGGAGTCAGTGCTCCCACTCCAAAAGCTCAGAGCTTGATCTCTGATCAGGAACAAAGATTCCACAAGTGGTCTGTTATGGCATTAACTGAGATTAAAACAAATACCCAGAAATGAGAAACCAAGATGAACCCCAGACAAGTGGCAGTTACAAAATCAGGCAAATGATAATTAAAATAATGGAATATATACACACACACATATATATACACACTCCCATAAGCAAAGTCAAAACAGTCTAACAAAAATAAAGTACAGATTGACTTGGCAAACAAAGTAAATCAAAAATTATATTTACCAGTTAAGAACAAAACTAATTAAAGCACAAAGTGGAAAAACTAAAGCAAGGTGCCAGGTGGGGAATAAAGCAATGAAAACAAAACTAACAAATGAGAGAAAAGAAAAGGAGGAATAGATATGCAAAGTTAAATAGAGGTAGATGAAGAAGGTTTATATCCATTAAAGATTAACTGCTGGGGGGAAAGAACAGTAGGAAAGGCAAACAAAGGAATAAATGCAGAAAAAATGTAATGGGTTTAAGAGAAAGAAAAAGAAGAAGAAAGAAAAATAAAGTATAAAAGATTGACCTGGCGAACAAAGGAAACCAAAAATTATTTCTACTAGTTAAGAACAAAGCTAACTAAAGCACAAACTGGAAAACACAACTAAAGCATGCTGCCAATTGGGAAATAAAACAATGAAAATAAAGCTAACAAATACATTGAGAGGAGAGGAAAGAAAGAAAAGAAAGAATTGATATGCAAAGTTAAATAGAGGTAGATAAAAAAGATTTATATACATTAAAGATTAATTGCAAGGGGAAAAGAGCAGTAGGAAAAAAAAACAAAGGAACAGATGTAGAAGGAAGAATAAATTTAAGAAATTAAAATTTAAGAAATTAAAATTTAAGGAAGAAAGAGAAAGAAGAAAAAATCCATAGAATTGCCACAGCCCAATGAAGAGGCAGAAGTATATAACAACAATAAAAAATGTGACTGAGGAAAAAAAAGCTCACAATCTTAATTAGATTTCATAGTGCCAATAAAATCAATAACTGCAACAAAGGGGGTTAGGGGAAGGGAGGAAAAAAAGATAAAATCCAAAAGGATATACAGAGTAAGTCAAAACATAAGAAAAACAAATATTTTCTTGAGTCACTGCTGTCAGAGTCCTTTCCCTTGCTGGCAGTCACAGTCCACCTCACCTCCCTAGGACGCCCTCCAACACTGTGCTGGTCTCTGGACCCGCTGTGGGGGCAGCTCAGATTCTAACCTGGTCCTACTCCTGTGTGTCCTTGCCTCCAGTGTCCACAGGTGTCAGAACTAGTGCGTTTTCTTTTGTGGGAGCTCTCAGTGCCATTTTGAATATTCCATAGACACAGAGTCTGCCTAATTGATAGTGTGGATTTGATCTGCAGCTTGTCCAGCCGGTGGGAAGGTTTTGGGTCTTCTTCCTTAGCCACAGTGCTTCTGGGTTTCAATTGTGGCTTTATTTCCACCTCTGCATGTGGGTCGTCCACTGGGGTTTGCTCCTGAGTCTGCCTTGGAGGACTTGGGTTTGCCCCTGTGAGGGCCAGGTGTGGAGGTGGTGCAGCTGCTTGGGCCACAGGGGTTCTGGCAGCATCAGGTACTCAGGGAGGTGGCTGCTAGGACAGCAGGAAATACAGTGCTCTAGAAGGGTATGGCAACCAGTACTGGCCAATACGCTCCAGTATTCTTGCCTGGAGAACCCCCCTGACAGAGAAGCCTGGCAGTCCATGGTTTACAGGGTCGCAAAGAGTTTTTCTCGACCGAAGCGACCCTGCATGCATAGACGAAGACTTTTTTTGCCTGTGGCAGCTCTGCCCCAGTGAGAGTCGAGTGTGAAGGTAGCGCGGTTTCTTGGCTTCCGAGGGCCCTGGCGGCGCCAAGTGTGCAGGGACACGGACCGCCTCCTGTGCAGGAGCCATGGCCTTGTCAGAGTCTTTTTTCGAGCCTCTTGTGGCTGGTGATCAGAAGGCCTCTCTGGCCAGTCTTTCTCCGTAGCTCCGCCCCTTTAGGCACTCAGAGGCCCTTCTCTGTTGTTCAGTGCTCCAGTCACATACAGGGCCCCCCTGCCTGGGGTCCTTCTCTGCAGAATGGAGCGTCAGGCACTTAAAGGGGCCCCCTGGGTGGGGTCCTACTCTGTAGTTGTGTATCAGGCATTTGATGGGCCAGCCTCTATTGTTCAGCTGCCGATGCTGGCTGTGGGGGGAGAGAGGCTATGGTGATGGCTCCACCCCCTCACGTGACTCAGCAGTATCACCTTGCTTCCATGGCTGCCTGGCTTTCCTCCACAGGCATTTCCTATCACAATCTCCTCCCTCACATCCCCTCAACCTGTCTCTCTGGACTCCGCAGCAGCCCTCGCCCTGGGATTTCTCCACAATCCCTAGACTTCAGCTCCCAACCGCTGCACCTTCCAGCAGACTTGCATCCCTGTCCAGGGAATGTATGACTGCGGCAAGGACTGTCTGATTCTCATTCCATTTAGGCTGCCACAGATCAGCTGTTTGACTCTCAGCCTTAAATGTTTCTCCTCTGACTCAGACAATTGCCTGGATGTGGGGTTCAGACCCCTGCTTTAGTTCCCCCACCCTCTGAGGGCAGGTCCAGTCCTCCTAACACTCCCGTTTTTCCCCCTAGTTCCTTCATCCTACCGAGTTTTGCGTGAGTCTGTATGTTCTTTTCCGCTGGTCAGGTAATCCTGTCCACTCTCAGCTGGTGTTCTACATGCACTTCTGTGCCTGAAGGTGTTTTCCTGATGCATCCGTGGGGAGAGATGCACTCCACATCTACCTACTCCTCCACCACCTTGTTGCTCTGATCTTCGTTTTTTGAATGTTGAGTTTTAAGCCAGCTTTTTCACTCTCTTCTTTTACCTTCATCAAGAGGCTCTTTAGTTCCTCTCTATTTTCTGCCATTAAAGTGTCATCTGCATATCTGAGGTTTTTGATATTTCTCCCAGCAATCTTGATTCCAGCTTGTGATTCATTCAGCCCAGCATTTCGCATGATGTACTCTGCATATAAGTTAAATAAACAGGGTGACTGTATATAGCCTTGCCATACTCCTTTCCCAGTTTTGAACCAGTTCACCGTTCCATATCTGGTTCTAACTGTTGCTTCCTGACTTGCATACAGGTTTCTCAGGAGGCAGGTAAGGTGATGGCCAAGGCAGAGGCTGGAGTGATTGCCACGAGGCAGAGCGTGCCTGTAGTCCCAGGAGGGGCGGCCTGGGCAGACTCTGAACTGTGGGGAGTGTGTGCTGCTGTTGGAAGCCGCCCAGTTGGCAATCATATGGCAGCCGTGGGAAACTAATACCATATAGATGTGTGTGTTAGAAATAATTCTCCCTCAGAACTTTGAAGTTACTGTTTCATTTTCTTGGTTTTTTTTTTTTTGCTGGTTAGAGGTCTGGTGCTACTCTGGTTTTGGGCTCTTTACTCTTGGAAACCTTTTGGGTCGTCTCTTTATCTCTGCTGTTCCCTAGCTTGGCAGTGATGTGCCCTGTGCAGCTTGTTCACTCCTTGTGCTGGACTGTGACGGCCCTGTCTACCCAGTGAGAAATTCATGTTCCTCCCTTCTCTACACATTGTTTGGTTTGTTTGAATTAATAACTTTGATTATTTTTGCCCCCTTTTTTTTCTGTGTTCCCTTTCTGGAGCTTCTGCTAATTGGTTGTTAGATCTTCTGGATTGATCCTCTTATTCTCACAACACTTTCCCCTCTAATTCTCTCTCTGACACCTTCTGGGGAAGTTCTTTGGTTTCTAGTCCTTACGTTGAATTTTTAAAGTATGTGACTTCATGTTTTTTAGTTTTGAAGAACTCTTTTTTTGTTGTTCTTTTGATTTTGTTCTTGGGACCCTGTTGTTTCACAAATGCACTGTCTGTTCTCTGTGGGGAATTAATTATAGGCATCTTAAATTTTTCTCTTTCTCTGCCTTGTTTTAATCTCTTCTGAGTTCATTCATGCTGTTTGTCTTGGCCTCACTCAGCAGTTGGAGGCCTTCCTTAGTACATGGTGATCCTCACTGTCCATTCGTATTTAAGAGTAAAGAGGATGGATTGAACATTCCAGCATGAGCCCAGAGTTTACTGGTTGGTTAACTCAGCTGTGGAAGAATCAAGAGGGTGGGTTCTTTCATTGGGGAATGTCCAAATGTCAGTTTTCTGTAGGACTTTCTTCTGGAAACTTATCTTTTCTAGAGAAGACTCTTAACAATCTGCTGCCTATGTATGGGTTAAGAGCTTGCTGCCGGTATTGTTGGAACAGAATATGGGAATAGTCTTCAGGGCTCCAGCATTCAGTATGAAGGCTTTATTCAGTATAAGCTGTTTGTGTTAATCAATGTTCTGGAGTCCAAGACCTCTCTGATTTAATATCTTCAGGGAGTAAACTACTGTCTGTGTTAGAGTCAGTCACTGCCTCCGTTGGCTGGAGAGGGAACCTAGAGGATTAATAACTGCTTCTTACATGGACTATCAGCTCATCTTCTGTTTTTATCACATACTTTGCTCCCCACCTCTGCCCATTTCTTCCAGTTTCTGAGCATAGATCCACTGGTTTTCACTTAAATGTCAATTTATTTTTCTGTTAGTTGCTGCTACTCTGTCTAGTTTTCATTCCTCCTCCAAATTAATTGGCTTATTGTGTTTACTCTTATTTTCTGTGTTGTTTCCTTGTATGTTTATAGCTTTTATACCTTTATTTTAATTAAAATTTTCCATAAAAATTGGAGATAAATGCATGGCTGATGTTTAAATGGAAGACTTCCTTTTTATTTTGACAGCAAAAAGGTTGATCTTATCATATTAATAGAATTGTTGGTAGTATTAAGTTGATTATAAGGTATTTCACAAACAGTAAACCTTGAAATTTTGATAATGGACATTTTAAGTGAAGTGAATTAATTAAAAAAAATACTTCCTAAAATTTTAGCTATAAAGAAGGGATGTCCACAGAAAGCAGGTATATACACCTCGATTCTCTGGGTTTTTTTCTTCTTTGGAAACAGTCTTTGAGATTATCTCTATTCTTTTGAAAGTCTTTAGATATTTAGATTCATGCTCTGGCACATGTGTGTTTAGCATTTTTTCTTAGAAAATAAGGAAGGAAAGAGTGTATGCGTTTTAAAATTTTTGACTAGTCTGATAATTTTTGTTATCTAGTCTGATAAATAGAATTACTAATTCATTTCTTTATAAGTCATATATCTGATTTATAAGTTTCTTTATTCACTATATACATCTACAGTTGACTTATTTCATGTTTTCATATTTACTGTTTTTGTGAGCTACAGCTTAGCTATTTAAACTCTGCTTATTTCATTTAAAACCATGATCATCTTTAAGGCTTTTGGTACGTAGATTGGAGTACTTTTTGATATGTTCTAAAGACTGCCATTCATATCATTAGCTGTTTATCAGGACATTTTTCATCCTCTGATCCTGCTGAGCTGAACAATATTATTGCTCTTAGAGTTACCCCCGCCCCCACCCCTGCCCCAATTATGCCCTGGTAGTCATTATTCTGCAGAAGAGCACGTGGGAACTCGTGTTAGAAAGCCTTCCTTAGGGCAGAAAAGGTATGACTGCTTTTCCAAGACCAGTTTTAGGGAAGGAGATTTTGAAATGGTTTGTAAGTATTTTAAAACATGTCACACAGATATATTAAGTTAGATGTGAGTCATTAACTACTATACTCCTTGGAGCTGAGCTGGGGTACTGCGAATTAAAGCAAAAAGGTGCTTGATGGGCTCATTTCAGAAGAGATAACAGTTAATACTGTAAATCAAAAAAGCCTTCATTTGTGCTTGGGGCAGTTATTATTCTGAGTATTTTTCATCTCTAAAAAATGAGCTGTTTCTTCAGTTAAATATGTATGGCTTATTTTTGTTTTCTTAATAATTTTGTATCTCTTTCATCATGTTAAGCCAGGTCCTTTGTACAGAGGATGTATTAAAAGTTCCTAATATTGTAAAGCTTATGTGCAGAAATATATCACTTACTGGTGAGTTCGCTACACAGTATTCACTTCTCAGTAATGCCCCTTGTTTTCTCTTTTCCCTATCATTAAATACAGCAGGCTTATTTTATTTTTATTCTTTATTTTATTAATTTTTTGTAAGATAGGGCTATGAAAAGGAGCATCATTAGTGAAAGTGAGAAAGCCTAAGAAAGGAGTGATTCTTACCTGAAAAAATAGAAATTTTGGATAAAGTATCAAATATCAAATTCAGTAGATGGAGGTTTGGTTCTTTGAATGAATCAGTCCACCAAATAGTTCATATAGAAACAAGAAGAGAAACCATTTGGAAAATTGATTTAGTATGTGTTCCAGGCAGTACAGATATTTGCTTATGAAATTAAAGTCTTAAATATTGGAAAGGTTATGGTGTGAGAATGTTCATAGAAAATGTCACTCGAGGAATGTGTTTGGAAGACTAAGGACCTTAGCTTTGATTTTGGTGTCATGAAGAATACATAGTCATGGCACTAGCTCATCCATGGGACCAACCTAGTCTGTAGGTGAAGGAAGTGCTTGGAGTAACTGAAAAAGCGTCTTTTATTGTGTGAATCAGATGATAACAGGGGAAGAAGCAGCAGTGAGTGATACTTCTGTTGAAGTGTTTACCTTCAAACAGAAGTATTTCATAAAGTCACAAAGAACAAGTTTTCAATGTTGCTGAAACCAGCCTGCATTGAGACAGTCTTTGAAAACACTTAAATAAGCATCAGAGAATGAAGCCGTAATCAGTAGACGTTTTCACTACTGTTAATTTAAGGAAAAGGAGCTAGTGCATCTCATTTTTACTTCATTGGTCAGGGAAAAAAGAATTGCCAATCACTGTACTACTCGAAGGCAGAAAAGCCTAACAGTTTTCCCGGTTTTCACATTCTTTATCATTTTCTTTTTTTCCTCTTTTCTTCCTCCATAGAGGTTGGGATATAGGGTGTTTATTGATAGTTGACAGTGAAAGTCGCTCAGTCGAGTCTTTGCAATGGGGAGCTGGAAAAGGGGATTCTGAGGAAGTTGGGACCAGATTTTTTAGTCTTGTGCCTTTAGTTAAGGAATCTGGACTTTATCCTTTAGGCATTTGGGCACCAGTTGTAATTTTTCATCAGGTAAGTGATGATCAGAGTTGATTATTTTTAAGAAAAGGAAGGCTGAAGGATGTAAAACCTGTATCAGAAGACCAACAAGTGGGACAGGCTCTTGCAGTAATCAGAGCAAGAGGGGAGAACTAAGGTTGTGTAAGATGGGGTGGTTGGGGGGTGAATAGAAAAGGGGAAGCAGGCTTGAAAGGCAGTTTGGAGGCTGCGTGAGTCTAGGACTGACAGGATTTAGAAGATGAAGGAGAGGGAGGGACTGTGAGGGTGACAGCTCCGAGTCAGAAGTGGTGACAGCTTTCACCAAATGGAGACTGTAAGAAGTGGAATGTGTCTGAGAGGTCAAGACTTGCGGAGGCAGTGCCTGCTCCAGGTTGTAATCGGAAATGAGATGAATGACAATAAGTAACGATCAGGTTAAAAACATCAAATGTGGGGAGAGGTCCTGGGTTAGTGCAGGAAACATGACACAAAGAAGCAGGCAGCCTGGATGGCTGAGTGTATGTGTGTGTCTGTGTGTGTGGTGTGTGTGCGTGTGCGGGGGGGCCAATTTTTCTGTCTCTGTAGGGTCCCAGGCACCTGGGGAACAATTAGCCAGTTTACACAGTCAGAGTATGTCAGTAGTATATTTTAGAAATGTTAACATTTTTAGGTTCAAATAAGTAATTGTCACCTATTTGGAGGGAATTCTTTAATCTATAATCTATGAATCCCTCTGTTGGACCAAATAAACGAACTGTACCAGCCACATACCAGCACATGGCAGGGCACACTGGCTGCTTCCTTGATGTTGACTTGAGTGAATTTTTTTTTAAACAAAGATTAAATTGTATTTAGGACACTCTGTCTAAGGAAGCAACAAAAACTTACATTTTGTGTAAGAAAGATTTGTTTTACTCCGTAAGGAAATTGTACTTTCTTACCCTCATTTCAGAACACATACCAGTCTAGAGTGACCTGTTGAATAACCCAAGATTTTGGTAATTAGAGTTGCTCATGTTTTTCCCTACCTTTAAAGTTATGATTTTTCCTTTTCTTTTCCTGAAAAGTTGACTGAAATTCAGTCAGATTTCTTGGCATTTAAGTGCCTGTTTCCTTAAAGGTGGCACTGAAGCAAGCATGATGCAATTTAAATCTGTAAGTCGCTTAAGGAGACTATATTGGCTGCTGTTAGGAGATCATTGACTAACTGTTACTTAACACTCTTGAGTTACAGACTTTCTGCAAGGTTTTCATCTATTTGAAATTGCCAGTATATCCATTTTGACTTTTGTGATAATGAAACTACAATGATAATCTTGTAGTAAGGGAAAGTGCCAGCTAGTTTCTGTTAGAAAGTAGCTTCCCTAGTGATTACAGGGCAGCAAATTTCAATCAAAATCAAGGGCAGAAGTTACTAGAAGAGATAAGGTGTTTACTTGTTTCTGATTTTGTGATAGCGCAAACACAGAGATAAGTTAGGGGACTCTGTTTCTCATAAATGGCAGCCATGTAATTTCTTCAGAGCTAGATACTTAGTGGTGGGAATACTTTTGAAATACCTGGCTTCTTTGGTATCTTGGTAACTTAGACCTAGACTCTTAATTGCTGTGTACTTTTAAAATTGTGCATTCATGCTGGTTCCTAGACCTTTTGAATTCCTGCTCCCAAAGGAGAATGCCTCAGAATGGAGGGACTCCTCACACATGTCCCTCAGTGGTCCCCCAGCCATTTTCAGGCCTCAGTTTTTAAAAGGAGTTGGGGGTGTGGACGGCAGGCGGGGTGAGGGTGGGGGGTGTAGAGAAAGACGCTGTCCTTAAGTTGCCCCTACATTGCAAGGCAACAGTATTTTACTCTCACATAAAAGCTGCTCTGACAGGAATGTGTGGAATGCTAACTTTGTAAATAATTCAGCTTAATGTTTGTTTACTGAAAATGCCTAAATAGATTAGAGTTTAGACAAAAGAGAGACTCTGGAGTTTGAGATGAGAACGCACGTGACTGTGCACACTGCTGTTGATGGGAACAGTTTAAAGCCAGTTTCTCTTTGTCCTCACTCCTTTTAAAATACACTGTTTAATTTTAATGTAGGGCGGCTTCTGATGTGAACAGCAGTTGTAATCACAGTGAACTTAAGTTTGGCAGTATGGTAACGTGCAGCATTGACATGGGGAAAATACGGGTATAAGTGAAGAACATAGTTATGGAGCTGCTGTGGAAATTTTCAGTTACTGTTAAAATAAAAATTAGTAATGGTGCCATACATCTTCTGGCCCTCTTTGAAGAAATGTTCTATTTGAAGTTGCTGAAGTGGCTGCCTGCATAGAATTTTCATCAGTGAGATTGAGGCTTTTTTAAAAATTTAAATGTCCTGCATAAAGTATGTCTTGTAGCATGTGTTTGCACTTATGGTGCATTTTTTAAAATCAAAAGAATATTTTATTGTTTCTCGCTAAAAACCATTGTTTCTGTGTTGTAGGCAGTTGAGTATGTGTATAGGGATGGATCGTGTATTACACATAGTGGCAGAGATGCCAGACTCCAGAGCCAGACCAACTGGGTTCCAAATACTTGGTCTACACTTGGTGAAGGAAGGTTGCTTAGCCTCACCAAACTTCAGGTTTTTCCTCTGTTTGAGACAGTCATTCTAGGGGTTATAATCACCTCACAGAGATAACTGTGAGGGTCAAGTGAATTAGTATTTGTAAAGTGTTTAGAATTAGAACAATGCTTGGCATCTGGTTAGCGCTATATAAATGTTTGCAACTGCATGTCATTATTAGAATGAGTTTCTTATATTCAGTTCTTATTTTTTTCTAACGAATAGGCAAAGATGAATCTAAAGTTGGAAGCTAGTTTGAAGGGAAACTGTTGTTACTTCTGCTGAACTACAAGATAGTCCAAAAATTATCCAATAATTGAATTAAAATTGTGTTCGGAAAATTGTCTCTCATTTTGCACTTCCCTGGAGGCTCAGTGGTAAAGAACTCACCCGCCAATGCAGGGGACACGGGTTCATTCCCTGGGTTGGGAAGATCCCCTGGAGAAGGAAATGGCAACCCACTCCAGTACTGACTGGGAAATCCCATGGACAGAGGAGCCTGGTGGGCTACAGTCCCTGGGGTTGCAAAGAGTCAGACACGACTCAAACAACTAAACAACTACTACTCTCGTTTTAGGTGTATCTGGTTTACTCATGCGTAATTCTTAGCAAAATAATAGAGCTAGATTTGAGGACCTAGAAATGTGTCCACTTTTTCTTACCCCTCACTTCAAGCTGTGGTTGAAATATATTACCCAAAAGATTTTCTTTACCAGGGAGGCTTTGATTTCTAAGTGTGTGCTTTCCTACTATTTGAGCATTCTCATCATTGTGAGCAAAGCACAGGGCATCATTAGAATATCACAGATGTCCTGAGTTGGGAGTTCTGTGTGTGCGTGACAACTCAAGGCATTTCTAGGTAGGAATTGTGGTAGTGGGGCTGGGAGGGGCTGTCTTATTGTTTGCACCAGATACTATGGAAGGTGTTTTTCTGTAATTATCACTTTAAGAGATACTAGAACTTCCATTTTAGAGTTGAGAAACCCAAAGTGAGATTAAATGGCCTGCCCCAGGTCCCACTGATAATAATGGACAGACTCTGGATCAAAACCCAGTCTGTGTTGCTTCAGAACCCTCTTTTAGCTGTCAGTGCCTATGTGCTTAGGGTAGTGAGGTACTTTTTTAGAAGCAAAACAGAAAACTCTCCATTCTCTCACCTAGATAACCTGGAAAGAAGGGGGCTGCCTGGCGAGCCACAGTGTCACCTGCCCAGACTGGACCAAGTTGGGAGCCGGGCAGCTTGCTGAGTTCTCCTGAGTCTTAGCTCCCCTTCGCTGGTTGCTTGGTAGCACTTGGGAATGACTCATTTTAAAATCTTATTCCTCAAAACTGGTAAGAAGGAAGCAAGATAAAAACATTATCATAGTGAAACACTTCAGAATAATGAAATTTATTAAACTCATTTGGTAGATTCTTTAGGGAATTCCCTCATTGTCCAGTGCTTAAGACTCTGCGCTTTTACTGCGCTGGGCCTGGGTTCAGTTCCTGGTCAGGAAACTGAGATCTAGCTAGTCACGCAGTGTGGCCAAAGAAGAGAAAATTCTTTATAAGTTTACTGTTGAAATTGACTTTCCATTCATTTATCAAGAAATTTTGTAAAGTTACTGGATATCATTTAATCGTTTGCCTAATAGAAATTTTAGAATCCTTTTTTTCCCCTCAGTTATTTTATAGAAGATTTTTAAACAGGAAAAAAGTATGAAAGACCACTATTTCTCTCACCTCGTTGCTGAAGTTGTTAGCAGTTGTCCATGTGTTTTTTTTATACAGCTGTCTGCCTATTCTCTCTCCATCTGGGTTTTGTTTGTTTGGGGGGATTACTTGAAGATACTCTCTATACTGTCTCAGAGACTCTTTTTTAAAGAAAGAGCTTTATTGAGATGTGATTCACATACCACAAAATTCAAAGAATTCCTTTGTAACTTTGAGACCCAGAATCCAGTCAGGGTTCACACCTCACGTTTGGTTCTGTTAACCTTGGTCCCTCCCTCCTCTTCCTGACCAGTCCCTGGTCCTCCCCATCCCACGTGCGCCCCCTCCCCTTTTAAGGAGACCCTATGTATAGAGAGAAACCAGTTGTCTTGAAGATGAATCCAGATTCTGAATTCATCTGATTATTTTGTCATGATGTCTTCTACTAACTTGTTCCTCTGTGTCCTTTTTACATAAGCCGGAAGTTAGGACTGAAGGTTAGGATTTAGGGTAGGCTCTCGGCCTGTTTCGTAGGTGTGATACTTAAACACTCTGTACTTGCTGTTGCATCACATCTCATATTAGTGATGGTGGTTTCTCATTTGGTTAAAGTGGTAATAAATAGTCCCTTATTAAGGGTACCTTTCCCCCCTACAGTTATAAAGTCATTTCTGGGGTGTGTACTTGAAAGGAGCTGGTATCTAGTATACCTTTCCCCTGTGTATCTTTGCCTTTTAGCATCAATTGATTATTCTTGCCTAAAACAGTTAATAATGACGATGACTTTCTCATTTACTTTTTGTTTGTTTTTCTAGGACTGAATTTAAGTTCCTAAAGGTGGGGGCTAAGATTCCTTTCCCTTTAATTATTGCTTTCTGGAGTGGGAAGTTGGTTTAACAGTCATCTCCAGTTGTCACAAGTGAACCTTCTTTCCCTCCCCTTTTGCCTTTGGTTTTTGTTTTTTTTGTTGTTTGTTTTTTTTAATGTCATGGACACAGGAGTTATTATTTGTTCAGTCCTTTACAATCATTGTGCTTTTTGACACGTAAATTCACAAATGAGGTAATGAGAACCAGTGCATACTAACCCTCATGGCCTTTTGACGTGACCTCATTTTTCTTTGAGTGCTTTCTTGCTTTCTGGGACAGGAAGATGTCCCGCACTGAACCTTGAACTTCCTGTATCCCAGACTTGGAATTACCTGTTTGTACAGGGAACTCTAGTGAGACAATACATTTATTTTTAGATATTTTCTTGACTTTAGTAGATTGACACTACGCATGTTATCTACCAGATAAAACTTCATTTCGTTTGTATAGCTTTTCATGATCTTACAAAGAACTTAAAAAAATTTTTTTTTTTTTTGCATTTTTTTGTTTGTTGATACCTTGTCTCATTAACTACAGTGCTGGACTAGCAAGAATTCTCTGCATTCTGTTGCTGCAAGGGCCATGATGGTGTTCTTCAACAAGTTAAAGAGAAGAATGGAGGGAGAATCATCATGTATTACATTTAAAAGACTGACAAGGAGTCTGTTTGGTGGTAAAAGCAGCCATGTGTTTATAATCAGTGACCTATATGGCTGGCTGTGCATGTAATATGTGAGAGAGGGGGTATTTATTATCATCCCTCACATTTCAGAAGAGGGAATTGTCAGGTCACATATTCTTTCAGCCCATTCAGACTGCTACACCAGATTATCACAGACTGGGTGGCTTAAAAACAACAGACATTCATTTCTCACGATGCTGGGGGCTGGGAGTCCAAGATCAGGGCACTGGGAGATTTGGTATCTGGAGAGGACCTGCTTCCTGGATCATTAGAGGTGCCTTCTTGCTATGTTCTCACACAGAAGAGAGGCTTATGTATGTTTGTGTCATTTAAGGTTTTAACAGTTTGTGATACTAAAACATTGGTATCTGTTTTCTAGATAAATTCACAGCTCTGCTCATTTGTTATAAATCTGAATTCTCATTGATATGTACTGTGTAATGTAGCAAATAAAAAAATAATGATGTACTTTAAGAGACTGGGGGAGTGTATTCTGAATATCTCATGTTCCTAATTAAGTATGAAAGTGTATAGAGGGCTTGTGTCAAAAGATTCCTTGAGATGTTACTTTTGTCCTTTTAGGCAGTTTTGTCAACTTTAACTTATTAGCAATCCTTCAGAGATTATACACAATGAAGAAAATCAGAGTTGCAGGAATGTTTCCTAAAATTTAATTCTGTGGAGCTGGATGGATGCAAGTTAGAATAGAAGAAACCAGAAAGAGTCTTTGTTGAGCAAGGACGTAAGTGTTAATTAAGTCCATAGTTAAGTCAAGGGCAGCAAATGGAATTAAAAAATAAAAAACAGTATGTGGATGAAAAAAAAATGCATTGAAGAAGCGTGTTTTCCAGGAGCATGAGGCCTGAATTCTTGGAAAGCCAGGCAGAATTTGTTTTTCTTAGAGAGCTCTGTACATTTAATGTATGCTTAGGCTATAATTAAAGGTGATGTGATTTCAGCATCTTGATCTTTTTTTACCTGGGATATACTCCTAAATGCTTTTTTCTAGTTTGCTAGGATCTTAGAAATTATCCATCTGAATTGGTAATCTATATGAGAATCTGGAAACAACAAAAAGTTAATAAAAATGAAGCTCAGGTGGGCTTGTTGACAGAATACCATCATGGTAAGACAGTTAAAAGAACTGAAAAAAAAAGCCTGTGAAGGAAGGAGAAGGCAAAAATTGATCAAGACAGTTGTTCAGTCACTTAGTTGTGTCCGACTGCGAACCTGTGGACTGCAGCACACCGGGCTTCCCTGTCCTTCACTGTCTGCTGGAATTTGCTCAAACTCATGTCCATTGAGTCGATGATGCCATACAATCATCTTATCCTCTGTTGCCCCCTTCTCCTGCCCTCAGTCTTTCACAGTATCAGGGTCTTTTCCAATGAGTAGATTCTTCACATCAGGTGGTCAAAGGCTTGGAGCTTCAGCTTCAGCATCAGTGCTTCCAATGAATATTCAGGATTGATTTCCTTTAGGATTCACTGGTTTGATCTTGCTGTCCAAAGGACTCTGAAGAATCTTCTCCAGCACCACAGTTTGAAAACATCAATTCTGTGGTGCTCAGCCTTCTTTATGGTCCAACTCTCACATCCGAAGTACATGACTACTGGAAAAACATAGCTTTCGCTAGATGTTGTTTTGTCGGCAAAGTGATGTTTCTGCTTTTTAATGCACTCTCTAGGTTTGTCATAGCTTTTCTTCCAAGGAGCAAGCTTTTAATTTCATGGCTGCAGTCACCATCTGCAGTGATTTTGGAGCCCAAGAAAATAAAATCTGCCACTGTTTCCACTTCTTCCCTATCTATTTGCCATGAAGTGGTGGGACCAGATGTCATTTTCTTGGTTTTTGAATGTTAGTTTTAAGACAGCTTTTCCCCCTCTCTTTCACTTTCATCAAGAGGCTGTTTAGTTGCTCTTCACTTGGGAATTGCTTATTCTTATCTCAAAGAATTCTTTGAGAATTAAAGAAAAGTTGTTTGCTTAAACATGGGATCTTCCATATAATCTTGAATCAGTAGGCTCTTCATTGAAATTCTCTTATATTCAAGATTGAAAATATTCAGTTCTTATGATTAAATTTTCAATTCTTTAGTGGGATGTCACAGTGTCTTCCACAGTTAGAAAATCATTGATGTTCTTATTCAAATTCTAAAGATTTGGCGCTATATTTTACTGCTGTTGATTTCTACCAGAATACGTTTTTTAATATGAAGGGGTTTTTTCTATGTTCTTAATTTCATAGGCAGAACTTTAAGATAGTATCTTTCACCACCACCACCACCTCTCAACGCAGAAGACTGCAAATAAGAAAAGAGTTTATTTGCTGGATCTTAAGAATTACAATTTGAGGGAGGCAGATTTGGATAATCTTGGAAGAGAAAGAGATAGGGACTTAACAAAAGTCACCCACCAAGAATTGTGATTGACTGACTCGAGTCAGAGATTTGTCCTTAAGGAATCATGAGTTGTTTCAGCGTAGGAGGTCCAACAAGTAGATAAGACTCTGCTGTCATGAGTTTCTGACAAATGTCCTGAATGGCTTCATCCGATCAGAAGGTCAGATTCCATCCAGACAGAGGTGTGCATGAGTCATACTTCTAATGGCTTCTTGGCTCCGTTTTAGAGGGCTCTCTCAGCACACTGCTGATTCCATTTTGATTGCCTTTCACACATGTAGGGGAGATTTACTAACTGCAGTTGTAAATCGTGTAAAAAAATTTGCAGCAGCAAAGGTATTATGAATTTAGCCAGTAGTGTGAACCTTTTTTAGTTTAGGTGAAAATAAATTAAAATGAAAACATAACAGTCTTCTTAGGGAAAGCAATGAAATCAGCTGTTGCTGATGGCTAAATATAGATATGATTATCATGTTTATTTTTTTAGGATTTGACTTTAATTTTTCCCCCTTCAAAACTGAAATGAGTTTAAGCTCTTAGTTATTAGGTATTAAACTAATGAATAATCCCAAAATTCTGTTTTCAGTTTTCCTTTTCAGTAGCTGCCAGTGTATGTTTGATCCATGAAATGGAAGCTGATTAACATTTTGAAGGGTTGTCTGCATCTTCAAAATCAACACAGACTGCTTCTGTATGATCGTGATTAAATGTTTGTACAGAGCCAGGCCAGTGAGGGTGGGGACTATTTTGTTTCCATGTGTCATATGGTTTTCATTAAGTTTTTGCATTTAAGTCAGTTTTATTTTTCAGTTGATGTAGGCACAGAGAGTTGTCTTGTAGGTTGCTTTAGGTCATTGAGTCATTGTTGCCATGCAGTAAATCTGACAAACTTCATAAGCTGGTAAATTTTGGTCAGTCAACACAACTTCATCTGACGGAGGTAAATGTCTGAGTCTCATGTGTACAGTGTGGGTACTTGTCTCTTACATTATATTAATATCAAGGTGAAGAATGGGAAGGACATTTAGTTTCTTTCCAGTCTTAGACCTCTGTCTAAACTTTCTCATTTGTAGTGTTGTTGTAGTCAGCAGTTAACCAGTAATTCAAATCCAGAACTCTCTGGGTTTTTTATTCCTTTTGTAATCATATTACATCAGTTTGCCATTGCTTCTGTTTTACAAACAAAACAAAAGCTTTTAATTCTCATGATGTCTCAAAATTTAATGAACTCTCTCTAGGGATTGGACTTCCCTAGTGGCTCACAGGTAAAGAATCTGCCTGCAATGCAGGGGAGGAGAGTTGGATCCCTGGGTCAGGAAGATCCTTCGGAGAAGGAAATGGCAACCCCCCTAGTGGGAAATCCCATGGACAGAGGAGCCAGACGGGCTGTAGTCAGTGGGGGTCACAAAGAGTCAGACACGACTCAGTGACTGAACAGCAACAGTATCGGAATCACCTTAGGCAAATTTTACCAACGAATAACACATTTGGAATTTGTCTCATGCTTTTTCTCTTTCTCTTATATTAACCTCTGATCCACCTTTTCTTTGTGGGTGCTTCATTTTTTTAAGGAAGTTTTATACTTAATGGTGAGACATCTTTATGGAAAAGATCCAGTAAGTTGCAATTATGTATATCTGTTGTGTGAGATAATTTGCCCAACTTCTGACTTTCATAGAAATTAAAGTGTGCTTCAGTTCTCAGTGTATTTTAGTACTCATTCTACTGTGTAATTTTTAGGTTATAACAGATGATTTAGTAGTATGTTGTGTTCATGTGTGGTGTTGGAGAAGACTCTTGAGAGTCCCTTATGCAAGGAGATCCAACCAATCCATCCTAAAGGAAATCAGTCCTGAATATTCATTGGAAGGATTTATGTTGAAGCTGAAACTCCAATACTTTGGCCACCTGGCGCAAAGAGCTGACTCATTTGAAAAGACCCTGATGCTGGAAAGACTGAAGGCAGGAGGAGAAGGGGATGACAGAGGATGAGATGGTTGGTCGGCATCACTGACTTGATGGACATGAGTTTCAGTGGACTCTGGGAGTTGGTGATGGACAGGGAGGCCTGGCGTGCTGCAGTCCATGGGGTCGCAAAGAATTGGACACGACTGAGCGACTGAACTGAACTGAGCTGTGGTCATACTGATTAAGTTTTACAGCAGTTTAGTGTTGTGGAAAGAACTTGGACTTTGGAGTCAAGTGGATCTGGATTTAAGTATTGATTCAGCCATTTATTAACTCTGACTTAACTAAGTTGCTTCTCTTCTTTGAGTCTTAGTTTCCTTATTAAAGATGAGAAAGATAATAGCTTTCTGGCTAAGAATCTTAAGAGCATTAGAAGCAAGACAATATTATGTAAAGTGTCTGGCACATAATAGCTTCATAGTATATAGTTCGTAGTATTAATATAATTCTTTTGTTATTGAAGAAGTTAGACAGGAAAAGAGAAACATTATAGTTAATAAAACCAGAAAGGTTTCTTGGTGGAGATCTTTTAGGAAGGCTTTGGAGGAAACTGATAAAACTTATTTGTGGAAATGATTGAAGAATAGTTGGTTTTCTCCTTGTTGTCCTTTAAATTAATTTCTACTTCTGCATGTAGTTTAAAAGACCACATTTTGCCAGAAAGTCCGTTATGTTAGATGAAGCAGGTTTCTGCCCCATTCTGTCCGCTTCGCACAGTTCTGACCCGAGGGCCACCTGGGCAGCCGGGGCAGCCAGCTCCTGTGGCTGCGGCTCTGCCAGCCCTTAGACACCTCCCAGCTATCACAGAGTCAGGTCTTTTCACTTGTCAATTTGAGGTATTACCTGCTGGCTTTCTGTTGTTGTAGGCCAAGATTTCAATCTCTTACACTGTCTGTTTCTTCCCCTCCATCCTTTTCAATATAGTTAGTCTGTAATAGTTTGCTAATTCTGTATTCACCATATATCATTATACCTAATCAAGTATTATTTATAGCTGAAAGTTATAATATTCCTTACTTTTAAGGAAGACAAATAGAAGGGAAACTAATAATTGCCTTGATTTTTCATATTTAACTTACAAAATTTTAGTCTTTCAAAATCAAATTGCGTCAGGTAATGTATCTACTATAATAACTTCCTTGGAGACATTCTTTCCTAGAGTCCTCTATTTTCCTTTTTCTGGGCTGGTTGCTCTCTTGGGCCACTTCACAGTGGTCATCCCTGGGACATAAATTTCTTATGATCCTGGGAATGTCTCCAGGGTTAGATTCCGTTTCCTGGATCTGGTGTCCTCTTCTTCCTTGGTTTACTCCCACTGTTTTTTGTTTGTTTGTTTGCCACTTTATTTTTTTAATGGAAGGATAGTTGTTTTACAGAATTGTGTGCTTTTCTGTCAAACATCCGGAAGACTCAGCAGGAGGTACACCCATGTCCCCTCCCGTCTCGCTCCCCATCCCACCCTTCTAGATTGTCACGGAGCCACTGTTTGAGTTCCCTGAGTCATTCAGCAGACTCCCACTGCTGTCTGTTTTACACATGGTAATGTAAGTTTCCGTGTTACTGTCTTCATACATCTCACCCTCTCCCTCCTCGCCTCCCCCGTCCTTAGGTCTGTTCTCTGTGTCTGTTTCTCCATTGCTGCCCTGAAAATAACTTCATCAGTACCATCTTTTTAGATTCCATATATATGTGTTGGTATACAATACTTATATTTCTCTTTCTGACTTACTTCATGCTGTATAATAGGCTCTAGGTTCGTCCACCTCAATGACTGAGTAGTATTCCATTGTATGTATGTACCACAGCTTCTTTTTCCATTCATCTGTTGATGGACATCACGGTTGCTTCCATGTTCTAGCTGTTGTAAATAGTGCTGCAGTGAATATTGGGGTACACGTCTAATTTTCAATTTTGCTTTCCTCAAGGCATGTGCCTACTAGTGGGATAGCTGGGTCATATGGTGGTTTTATTTTTTTAAAGGAATCTCCATACTGTCTTGAGTCGTTGAGTCGTTCAGTCTTGTCCGACTCTTTGCAACCCATGGACTGCAACATACCAGGCTTCCCTGTCCATCATCAACTCCTGGGAGCTTGCTAAAGCTCACGTCCATGCAGTCGGTGTTGCCATCCAACCGTTTCATCCTCTGTCATCTCCTTCTCCTCCTGCCTTCAATCTTTTCCAGCATTGGGGTCTTTTCCAGTGAGTCAGTTCTTCACATCAGGTGGCCAAAGACTTGGAGCTTTAAGCTTCAGCATCAGTCCTTCCAGTGAACATTCAGGACTGATTTCCTTTAGGATGGACTGGCTGGACAGTCCAAAGGACTCTCAAGAGTCTTCTCCAACACCACGGTTCAAGAGCATCAATTCTTTGGTGCTCAGCTTTCTTTATGGTCTAGCTCTCACATCCATACATGACTACTGGAAAAACCATAGCTTTGATTAGAAGGACCTTTGTCAGCAAAGTGATGTCTCTGCTGTTTAATGCACTGTCTAGGTTTATCATAGCTTTTCTTCCAAGGAACAAGCTTCTTTTAATTTCATGGCTGCATTCACCATTTGCAGTGATTTTGGAGGCCAAGGAAATAAAGTCTGTCACTGTTTCCATTGTTTCGCCATCTATTTGCGGTGAAGTTATGGGGCCAGATGCCATGATCTTTGTTTTTTGAATATTTAGTCTTAAGTTAGCTTTTTTACTCTCCTCTTTCACTTGCATCAAGAGGCTCTTTAGTTCCTCTTCCCTTTCTGTCATAAGGGTGGTACCGTCTGCATAACTTAGGTTATTGATATATCTCCTGGCAATCTCGATTCCAACTTGTGCTTCCTCTAGCCCGGCATTTCGCATAATGTACTCTGCATGTAAGTTAAATAAGCAGGTGACAATATGCAGCCTTGACGTACTCCTTTCCCGATTTGGAACCAGTCTGTTGTTCTGTGTCCAGTTCTAACTGTTGCTTCCTGACCTGCATACAGATTTCTCAGGAGGCAGGTAAGGTAGTCTGGTATTCTCTTCTCTTAAAGAATGTTTTGCAGTTTGTTGTGATCCGCACAAAGGCTTTGGTGTAGTCAATAAAGCAGAAATAAATGTTTTTGTGGAATTCTCTTACTTTTTCTGTGATCCATTGGATGCTGTCTATTTGATCTCTGGTTCCTCTGCCTTTCCTAAATCCAGCTTGAATATCTGGAAGTTCTCGGTTCACGTACTGTTGAACCCTACCTTGGAGAATTTTGAGCATTACCTTGCTAGCATGTGAGATGAGTGCAATTGTGCTGTAGTTTGAACATTCTTTGGTATTGCCTTTTTTTGGGATTGGAATGAAAACTGACCTTTTCCAGTCCCGTGGCCACTGCTGAGTTTTCCAGATTTGCTGACATATTGAGTGCAGCACTTTCACAGCATCATCTTTTAGGATTTCAAATAGCTGAGCTGGAATTCCATCAGCTCCACTATCCATCACCTCCATTAGCTTTGTTCATAGTGATACCTCCTAAGGCCTACTTGACTTTGTTTTCCAGGATATGTGGTTAGTGATCACTCCATTGTAATTACCTGGGTCATTAAGATCTTTTTTGTATAGTTCTTCTGTGTATTCTTGCCACCTCTTCTTAATATCTCCTGCTTCTGTTAGGTCCATCCCATTTCTGTCCTTTATTGTGCCCATCCTTGCATGAAATGTTCCCTTTGTGTATCCAGTTTTCTTGAAGAGATTTCTAGTCTTTCCCATTCTGTTGTTTTCCTCTATTTCTTTGCATTGATCATTGAGGAAAGCCTTCTTATCTCTCTTGGCTATTCTTTGGAACTATATTCACATGGGTATATCTTGCCTTTTCGCCTTTGTCTTTGGCTTCTCTGCTTTTCACAGCTATTTGTAAGACCTCCTTGCTACTGCTACTACTAAGTCACTTTAGTCGTGTCCGACTCTGTGTGACCCCATCCCTGGGATTCTCCAGGCAAGAACACTGGAGTGGGTTGCCATTTCCTTCTCCAATGCAGAAAAGTGAAAGTGAAGTCGCTCAGTCATGTCTGACTCTTCGCAACCCCATGGACTGCAGCCTACCAGGCTCCTCCGTCCATGGGATTTTCCAGGCAAGAGTACTGGAGTGGGGTGCCATTGCCTTGTCCGAAGACCTCCTCAGACAACCATTTTGCCTTTTTGCATTTCTTTTTCTTGGCGATGGTCTTGATCACTGCCTCCTGTACAGTGTCACCAACCTCCCATAGTTCTTCAGGCACTCTGTCAGATCTAATCCCTTGAATCTTTTTGTCACTTTCACTGTATAATTGTAAGGGATTTGATTTAGGTCATACCTGAATGGTTGAGTGGTTTTCCCTGCTTTTAAATTTAAGTCCGAATTTTGCAATAAGAAGTTCATGATCTGAGCCACAATCAGTTCTTGGTCTTGTTTTTGCTGACTGTATAGAGCTTCTCCATCTTCAGCTGCAAGGAATGTAATCAATCTGATTTTGGTATTGACCACCTGATAATGTCCATGTGTAGAGTCATCTCTTGTGTTGTTGGAAGAGGGTGTTTGCTATGACCAGTGTGTTCTCTTGGCAAAACTCTATTAACCTTTGCCCTGCTTCATTCTGTACTCCAAAGCCAAATTTGCCTGTTACTCCAGCTATCTCTTGACTTCTCACTTTTGCATTCCAGTCCCCTATGATGAGAAGGACATCTTTTTTTGATGTTAGTTCTAGAAGGTCTTGTAAGTCATCATAGCACTGTTCAACTTCAGTTTCTTTGGCATTAGTGGTTGGGGTATATGTTCAACCTCAGCTTCTTCAGCATTAGTGGTTGGGGCATAGACTTGGATTACTGTGATACTGAATGGTTTGCCTTGGAAACGAACAGAGATCATTCTGTCGTTTTTGAGATTGCACCCATGTACTACTCAGCTGGTCAAGAATCCACCTGCAATGCTGGAGACCTGGGTTTGATCCCTGCATTATGAAGATCCCCTGGTGAAGGGAACAGCTACCCACTTCAGTAGTCTAGCCTGGAGAATTCTATGGACTGTATAGTACATGGGGTAACAAAGAGTTGGACACAACTGAGCAACTTCACCATCTTCCATAGTGCCCTGTGTAAGTGGTGCTGGGAAAACTGAACAGCTCGGTTGAAAAGAATGAAATTAAAACACTTCCTAATGCCATACACAAAGATAAAGACCTAAATGTAAGACCGGAAACTATAAAACATGAAAACATAGGTAGAACCCTCCATAACATAAATCAAAGCAAGATCATCTGTGACCCTTCTCCTAGAATAATGGAAATAAAAACAAAAATAAACAAGTGGGATGTAATTAAACTTGAAGGCTTTTGCACAGCAAAATAAATTACAAACAAGGTGAAAAGGAAACCCTCAGAATGGGAGAAAATAATAGCAAGGGAAACAACTGACAGAGAATTAATTTACAAAATATACAAGCAGCTCATACAACTCAATACTGGAAAAACAAACTGCCCATCAAAAAGTGGGAAAAAAAGACCTAAACAGACATTTCTCCAAAGAAGACATACAAATGGCTAACAAACACACGAAAAGATGCTCAACACCACTCATTGTTAGAGAAGTGCAAATCAAAACTACAATGAGATACCACCACACATCAGTCAGAATGGCCATCATCAAAAAGTCTACCAACAATAAACTCTGGAGAGGGTGTGGGGAAAAGGGAACCCTCTTGTGTTGCTGGTAAAAGTCAAATGCTGGAGAGGGTGTGGAGAGAAGGGAACCTTCCTGCATAGCTGGTGGGAATGTAAATTGATACCCCCACTATTTTGGTAAAGCATACGAAACCCCATGAACAGGGGAGCCTGGTGGGCTTCAGGCCATGGGGTCGCAGAGTCGGACACGACTTGGTGACTGAGCAGCAGCCCCCAGGGGTTTTGTCTTCCTCGAGGCCACTGTTCAGGCTTTCCTCCTACCTGACTGTAGTCGCCACGCTGGAGTCTCCCAGGCTGTTCTTCAGTTAGCCTACTTTTTCTAATGTTTTTCATCACTTTTTTCCTTCTGCATGATTTTCTTAGCTTTGTCTTCTCACCTTTATACTTTTTTTTTTCAGCCATCATGCTTTTGTTTCTAAGCTCTTTGTTATTCTCTTAATGTTTCTTTTAAAATAGCAACTGTTCTCATCTTGTAGATATAATATAATCTCCTAACTCTTCAGGGATATTAATGGTATTTTCCCGTAAGGTTTTCTTTTCTTAGTTGAATAGTTTCTTTTTCTTAGAAGTTGCTTTTTAAATGTTTGTTTATATTATTCTTCCTCTTCTTTTTGATAAATCTTATTTGTTCATGATTAGAACAAATAATCCTAGAAAAGTTGACTGGACGCTCTGAATATGTGGAGTTTGTCCTCATGACGTGAGCTTTAATGTAGCCTTCTCTTAGTGTGTTATTTATTAGTTACTGGTTAGATTTTCTATGGTGTATTCCTGACCTGCTCCCTGGAGGAAAAAGCTCTGGCTACCAGCATTTTGGGAGTCCACCATGAGAAGAAGGCTGGGACTCATCATTGGAGGTGAAGTGTATGTGCCTGTGTGTGACTTAATGCCCTGGTTTTGGTACTGCGCCTGCGCTTCCATCTGTGACTGCCCATTACCCCTCCAGAGGTTAAGCCTCTAGTCTTCTGCCAGGGGAGTGGGGAGGGGCATCCAGGGGAAACAGTCTGATTGTTTCCCAGTCTAACTTTCACCCGGTTGTCTTTATCTTGATTCCTCCATTCTACCCTTCCAAAAGTACCAGAACTGCCCATTCCTAGGTTTTGGTTTTTTCCCCTGAAGAGTCTGCAGGTTGAATTGGGTTAGTTGTCAGCCTGACAGTTGGAGTTGTAGGATTCACCTTCCTTGGCTTTGCCAAGACATGGTCCATCTGCTTCCACCTTCTAAAATCGTGTTGCTGTTTTCTGTTTGGATCTTGTCCTCATGGATTGAGCTTCCCAGGTGGCACAGTGGTAAAAAAATCCACTTGCCAATGCAGGAGCCCAGGGACCAAACCCGTGTCTCCTACGTGGGTTTGATCCCTGGGTCAGGAAGATCCCCTGGAGAAGGAAGTGGCAACCCAACCCAGTATTCTTGCCCCTGGGAAATCCCATGAACAGAGGAGCCTGGTGGGTTACACTCCATGGGGTCGCAAAGTGTCCGATGGCCTGGAGAATTCCATGGACTGTATATAGTCCATGGGGTCGCAGAGGGTCAGATATGACTGAGTGACTTTCACTTCACTAGTGACTAAACAACAAATACCAGGAAGCATATACTTTTTAGAATTTATTTGAAAGCCTTGAATAATTAATTTGGCAGAGGTGTTACAGTTAATGGTTCAAAGTGGATCTCTGTTCATTGGGAACAACTCTCGCTTATTTAAGTAAGGTGAGATTGGCAGGGAAAACTTTAGCTGACTCAGGGAACATGGCCTCTTATTCAGTTAGGTAGCTTAATCTAACAGAATCAGAAGTCCTTTAGGAATGTGGGTTTGGGCCTGCAGAGAGGAGGGATGGAGGCGTGTCCGCGTCCTCCAGCAGCAGCGTTATAAATTGCCTTTCTGCTTTGTTGCTCTGTCAGTGCGGCCCAGAAAGCCTTGGAACTGTTCTATGGTGGGTTTTTAACCAACACAGATGGCTCTTGTTTCTTCATGCTGGTTAAATTATAGTACCAAGTGTACTGTTTGATTCATGAAGTCAGTTCTGAGATCTTTGTTCACATTTATATGCTCTCCAGTCTTCAGGTTCTATTTAGGAAAAAGCTTTGACGAGTAAGCCAAGAGGACATTTTTTTCCTGTTTGTGATAGCATCCTTTAAAAAAAAATGGTATTACTGTTTCAGGGCTGTATTTTTTTAAATTAAAAAAAAAAAATGGCTTCAACAGAATTAGATAAGTAACCTCTTAACCCTGTAAGTGTTTTTAACGTCTTTTCTCCTAATAATTGCTTTTTATAGGTTAGTAGGCTCCCATAAAGTAACTGTTTTCTCTAACCAAATGGGTTTTTGTATATTTAGATTTTTTCCCCACATTGTGTATTTCTGTGCATGGAGTAAGTAGAAAAGCACAGACTGTTAGCTCCATGAAGACAGGGACTTTATTTTGTTCATCATTCTTTCTAACACTCAGGACAGTGTTTGATACGCAGTTCTCAGTGAATATTTGCGAAATGAAGAAAAGAAACTAGTTCAGCATCCTGCACTACTTAATTAATGCCACAAGGTGGTACTGTTGTACTGTGAAATAAAAGACTGTAATTCTTGCATAGTTTTATATAAATCCTATGAATAAACAAAATGAATTGACTACCATTATGTTTATTGCCTGCTTTGGTTATTTATGGTTTTAGCGTGTGACTAGTCTTTTAAGTCCATGATTTGAGGAGGCAGTGAGATCATAACTTATATAACATTTGGTTCAGCTTTTTATCACATTTTAAATGTGATAGCATCTATAAACACCTAGCACAGTATCAGGTGAGTTTCATTTTTCACTGTTTTAATTAATTTTGGATTAAAATACTTTGTTAAAAATTTCTCTGTGTGTTAAAATAATTTGCCAAATGTTTTCTAATAGGTTATCACTGAATGTTAAATAACATTTTATGTCTGTTTTGATTGTCAGAAGATTTGAAAAATTGATCCCAAACCTAGACTTTACTATATCACCACAAACAACCCCCCCCGACACACACACACATACACACACTGCAAATAAAAAATGTAATTCTGCTTCTGTGGTTCTTGTATCAGGCCCACATTTCTTAACACAGCACTACATATGTGTATGTATACGATCATAATGTGTATAGTTAAGTTTGTCTTGGTTTCACTCCTATTATAAAACAAAGTGTTGACAAGTTTGTTTTGTAGCCTAGAGTTTTAAATTTCCTTATGGTAAAATTGACTTTTGAATATTTTGATCATGTGCTTTCCCTTAGACTGAAGCAAAATCAGAAGAGGGCCCAGGATGGACGATCTTGCGTGATGATTTCATGATGGGCGCATCCATGAAAGACTGGGACAAAGAAAGTGATGGAGCAGATGACAGCAGACCGGGGTCTGGGAGTGACTGACACATAAAGCTACATAAGAAGCTCAGTTTACATTTTACTTTCCTGGGAAAACAGTTCATACTCTGAAGGTTGGGAAATTATAAAGATTGCATTTGTAAGAAAGCCAAAAGACTTCCATTATTACCAACTTTGGTGTTTCCTTTTTTCATGTAAACTTTGTTAAAATTATATTTCAAACCTTATATGATTTTAAGCATTGTTCCTTAGAACATTTGTAAAAAGAAATATTTCTACTTGAGAGGTGCATTTTGCTAGGTTTACTATAGGTTTACATACTGCCCTTGGATATTGGTATTTCATTCAGCTATCACCAGTGTTTGTGGAAATGCAACATCAATTTATAATTAAAATGAACTCCTTGATGTTAGTATTTTTTAGCCTCTAACTTACATACTTGTATATGTATATTTTTTGTGGGAAAGGGTTGGTGGCTGTTTTGGTGAGGTATTGAGAAAACCTATGTATTAATAACAATTTTTAAATCATAGCATTTCTGATTTGGGGTAATGATTTTATTTATAGATACTCTGGCAAATAATGATTTAAGAAGTATCAAATTTCTACTTTTATATTGTCTTTTATATGCTAAGTAATGTATATAAATAATGACTTAGATTTATTTTAAATGTTAGTTTATTTTTGTATGAGAGATTTACTGAGGTGGAAATTCTCATATTTAACTTATACAGTGAGGCATAGTTTCTTAGGAAGCATAGTTGACATGTTCTAGTTTCTCTTATTTTCCCTATTTTTGAGGTTTTTTTTCCCTTTTTTCTCTATATTTGAGTCAGCTTAAATTCTCTTTTATGGATGGACTGACAAGTGAAATGGTAGACAATAGATGCGTATGTGTGTGCTTAATCACTTCAGTCTTATCTGATTCTTTGCAACCCTATGGACTGTAGCCCACCGTGTTCCTCTGTCCATGGCATTCTCTAGGCAAGAATACTGGAGTGGATTGCCATGCCCTCCTCCAGAGGATCTTTCCTACCCAGGGATCGAACCATCATCTTCTGCGGCTCCTGACTTGCAGGCAGGTTCTTTACCACTGAGCTAGCAGGGAAGCCCAGACAGTAGATAGTCTGCATCAGAAAGCTGCATCTGAGTTGAAGCTTGATTGCTTATAGTAGCCTTAAAGATTACTAAATTGGGTGACTTTTAGTCTAGATGTTAAACAGAAAGAGATGAGAAAGCAGGACTATTTAAATACCATTCCAAAATTTCTGTGATACTGGGCCTAAGCTGCAAAGTTTGTAGGGGAATTATTAATAAAAGTGATCTCTTCTTTTTTATGATTCATCTCTTTCGCCATCTTTCCATAATAAAAATAGTTGCCTCCTACTATCCAGTTGCACTTGTTTGCGTGTGTTATATGTGGAAGGATAATCCTCCCCTTAGAACTATGCTAGAGCAGAGATGTTTATATTTGCAAACCCATTTGAGTGTTACAAGTATTATGTAACCAGAGTCAAATTAGTCCATGGCCTGATATTTGTTATCCTAAAAGGAAGGTATACATTCAAGATATCAAATGCTTAAACCAGCAGAGCTCAAAATGCACTTTTATATTTATCCAAACTTTTGAAATTTAGTGTCTTCTTGAATTATAGGACCTGCTGTTTTGTCAGTGTAATATAAATAAATGTGAACAGATATTACTCAGTAGTAACATGAGCACCTGAATATCTCAATATAACTTAACACACATAAATATTTCAGTGCAACCTAATATGTGGATAATTCTGAGAAATTTGCAGCACCTAAAAACTACCTTCTCACAATCAAAGATTTAAAATTTTTTTTTTGCTATTAATATGTTTCTGAATCATATTAAAGCTTTGCAGAAATTCTCCTGTACTAACATCAAGTGATAGAAATGGGTAAATAACTTCTCATTTAGTTTAAAAAAAAAGTTGTTTTTGTATAGTCCTGATAGTAAGAGAATATATTTGTAGATTTTCTTCTCTCAGAAGTTATTGTATTCCAATAGTCCTGATAGTATAGTCCTGATAGTAAGAGAATATATTTGTAGATTTTCTTCTCTCAGAAGTTATTTTATTCCAAAATAAAATTGAAGTGCTGTTGTAAGGAAAACATGTATCACTTATGCTAAATGGCTATAAAGCATATTTAAATTATGTGAAATAATTTTTATCATAAAGATGGAATGTGTATTAGTATTTCTGTATATTGACTATCAGATAATTGAGCAAAATACCACCATACTTGAATCCAAGGATTAGCATATTATTTTAGAAACTAAGTGTGTATCTTTAGGTGAATGTTTTAAGTAATCTTTCATCTCTACCCTAAATATTTTATCCTACAACATTTAAATTCTGACACCTAAAATATAACAATATTTGGGTATATGTTTTGGTTAACTGTTTAGGGTAATAGTAATTAATAGATTTTATTTTTGTTTAGAAAGAACAATGGAAAATAGTTATCCAAGAATCCAATTACTAGGTATTATCATATTCCCTTATCTGGATGTTCAGATCGCTAGGGAGAATATTCTCAGTATTAGCATAGTTTAGAATTAACTTATTTTTTTGTTTTCAGGCTTTGCAATCTCACAAAGTTATAGACTGACAGTAACTTAGAATCATTACAGTAGTTTAGTACTTTAATTTAAAATACTGAATTTTTTAAGTTACTTAAGACTTCTACTAGATCAGATATTACTCTATTCATTAAAAAATGTATCTGGGAAACACTTTGGGTGGACTAGTTTGAAGGCTCACTTTCAGTACTTATAACCTGAAATGATTCTGTAGGAAGTTGTAGGTTTATTGAAGGGTAAGTCCAATCCTTCTAAAATATTTTGTCTTTTATAATAAGTGGGTGAAGGGAATGTTTAAATTGTGGAAAACCTCTTAGGACTTTTTATTGTGTTTTTGCACATATGAACATACTTAATATTTGGTGGCTATCAACTAGCCCAATCTATAGCCACCCATGCTGGTCTTGAGGACCATGAAGTACTGAACCGTGAAGCCATTTAATTACAGTTTATAGACACTCAAAGATGTCCCTGTCAAACATACAACAGCAGAGAAGTCCTAAGGTTGAAGTGTGAACAGGAACATGGGCAAACTGAAGACAAATTGTGTTGCTGAGGGGTGAAAGGAATTATAAGGCCTAAGAAGACGCCTGTAAAAGACTTCATAAGGCATAAATATTTCTTTAAAAGAGATAGGAGGTCAAATAAGTTGACACTTTGGCATCTTCTGGATAAATTTTTTTCCTCTATATGTTTACTTATTTTTGTCACAGATTTTTATGAATATAAGTGTTGAAGGAGTCATCAGTGAAATGGGATGGGAGTTTTGTTTTTTCAGGCTTTTTAAATGCCCGCAGAGGACCATTAGTGTGCTTAGTACATTATTTATTATTAATACATCTGTGCCACATGAATCTCACTTTTAAAACAAACATTTGAAGAAATCAGTAAGCATTTTTTGACATTTGTGATTTCTTAAGGAAGTGGGGGTGGAGTGTGTGTCCTAGTCCAGGCTGCTGTGCCAGATACCGTAGACTGGGCGGCAAAGACAACCAACAGTTCTCGTGGTTCTGGAGGTTGGGAAGTCCAGGGTCAAGGTGCTGGCAGACTTGATGTCTGATGAGCACCCTCCTCCTGGTTTGTCAACAGCTGACCTCTAGCTGTGTCTTTACTTGAGGGAGAGAGTGTCTTTCTCAGTGTCTCTTACAAGGGCACCTCCCTCATGACCCAGTTATCTCCTCAAGGACTCCACCTCTGATATTATCACATCAGGAACAGAGCTTCAACATAGGAAGTGGAGAACACACTGCAGGGAGGATGCACAATTCCAGTCCATAGCAGTGTATAAAATAGCAAACGGTACATTTTTACATTGGCATGAAATAACTTTAGCTGCCCTTGTTTTTCTTAACTTAAATTTCCTAATAATTAAATTTTTTAATAGAATTAGAAAGTGAAGTGAAACATTGATCTGGCATTCATTGAGTACCTGTTCCAAGAACTGTGCTAGAATTATTTGAGTGATGATATTATTTATGCAAAATAAGGGATAATTTTACTCCTTTAAAGATCAAAAAGTCGAACCTCCTCTTCCTTTCCAAAGTTGACTTCCTGCAGTAAGTACCCACTGTGTGATTTGAATCTTGTGGCAGTTTGGATTAACAGTGATAACTTGAAGTAAATCAGTTATCTACCGTGACTTAAAAAATACTTGTTAAAAAAATAATCTTTTAAAGATTATAGTGGATGTTGCACAGATTAAAGATTCAGATTAAATTGCACATTAAAAGTCTGTTACAATAGAATTGTATAATAACTGTACAGAAACAGGTCCTGGAATAACGGAGCTTGTCTGTACTCAGTGGATTAGGTCTGTAAATAGATTAATTTGTCAGTACACTATTGACATTAAGTTCATTTTTACTTGGAAACAATTTTCAGTTGAGGGAAGCAGAGTTCATAACTGCTCTTTCCTTAAATTCATCTGTTAAGATCAATGGGACTAGTGTTTATCTCCACTCCGGGTATCAGTGATAGGTAGAGAGTATCAGTGATAGGTAGAGAGTCTGTTAAGTTCTGCAGAAACAGTATGAAGACTGTTTGAGGTGAATTGGCAGTTAGAACAAATTTTGGAAATAGGAGAGAGGACGCATTCATGTCGACAGAAAGCTCTCAATCCCTCCCCCAAGAAAGCAGGAATCTATAATTTTGGGCCAGCTGGATAGATGAATCTTACTACTTCAGTACAGTTAGGCCCCCTGGTGAATTTTTCCTTTGGGTGAGCTTTTCTGAAACTTGACTAAAAATATCAATCATGAGGGGCTTCCCAGGTGGTGCTAGTGGTAAAGAAACCACCTGCCAATGCAGGAGACGCGAGAGATGGTTCAATCCCTGGGTTGGGAAGGTCCCCTGGTGGAGGAAATGGCAACTGGTGGGCTCCAGTCCATGGGGGTCACAAAGAGTTAGACATGACGGCACACACACATCATCTATAAAAACTGAGGCTTCAAAAATCAGTCATGAGAATCCTTGAACACATTGGGAAATAAAACCGTGTCTGAGATAGGTGGCAAGATGTTTAGAATAATGACTGGTGGTTAATTAAGTCCTAAGAGTTGTAATGAATCTAATCAGAACTCTGTAGATTGAAAAGGTATCTTCCAGCAATTCTTAAACAATTTTAGGTCCTTTAAAGGACATTTTCTAGCTTAGAACCACACTTAACTATTCTTCATCTGGTCTAGTGAGCATCCTTCCAGGGAGTTATGACTTCGGGCTTTTTATGGAGGTGTGTGATGAGCCTTCTGTACTTAGATGAGGTGTACTAGGAGACAGAGTTACAAAGTATGTTTAGTTAACAATATCTGGCCCAACATTGCTCCCCTCACTCACACACACCCCCAACCCACAGTAGCAGGTGTGTGTATTTCTGTTAGTGCTGTTTGGTTTTTCCCTGCATCGTTGAACAAGGGTATATGCTGGAAAAGTGAGTTTAATTTCTTACAGGTGTAGTCCCTACCTCAGTACTGCCCAGTAGCACTTTGTGTGATGATGGGAATGTATCTCCATTGCCCAATGTGGGAGCCCAAGTGGCTGTTGAGCATCTCCAATGTGGCCGAGGATACAAAGAAGGTATTTTTCACTTCACATAATTACTTTAAAAGTTTTAAAAGCTGCATGTGGCTAGTGGTAGTATGTCTATCTGTGAAGAGAATAAAGTTACAGAGCATACACTTAGTCTAATGAAACATCAGCCAATTTTGGAATCAGAATAAAGTTACAGAGCATATACTTAGTCTAATAAAACATCAGCCAATTTTGGAATCATCAGTCTACCTCGAATTCTCCCATAAACTGTGATAGATACAATTTATACATACAAATACTGGTGTGATTTTATTGACTAAATTATGGTTGATGTCTTTTGCACTACTTGTATTTTTTAAAGAGATATGTTAAGTTGCTTTATAATTACTTCCTGAGGTGTAACTATTATCCTTACCTGTTAGGCCACTGTGCATAACAAATAGCATTTGAGTCTTTAGTACTATCACCTGCGGCTTTCAGAATGCACACACTGAACTTTTAAGTCTCGTTGCTGTGTGCTGAAAGAATAGGTGTTAGGTGTGTGATACCCAGAAAAGGACCTGGAGGACTGCAGGAGCAGTGGATAGCAGGTACCATCTCAGCCAGTGCATCCCAGTGCTGGGGAGTTTGGTCAGGAGCCTCCTTATTTTGGGGGTCTCCGGAGGAAGTGCCTTTGGTGGCAGGGCTCCCGAGGTGTCCGGCAGCTCTGATCTGTCCCAGCGCACACTGGACATCCTGCCCGAGCAAATGTAGCTTGCAGATTGGGGCAAAAAAAAACCCAAAAAACAACAGAAAACAAAGTGCACCATGAGCATTATTAGCACAGCCAGCTTAAAATGATGAGGTGTTAACCGCATTTGTATAAATAACAGTTTCTCTAACCCCTGAATCATTACCCTGCATCTTTAATGCAATCGGTTCATAAACATCAAAGCAGGAACACCAGATTTGTATGGGGTCAGGACCAACTGGGGCTCTGAATGGAGAGACAGCTGAGAGCTGTGTCCTTTGCGTGGGCGGCCTTGCAGCTGTTAATTCACCCCGGAGCTACTAGACAGTTGCCTCTGCACACTCACAGAACCAGTCTTCAGTCTGAGGTAAAAATGGATCCCCTCCCCTGGGATGGACATAAACAATGGGTTGACATCAGCTCTCAAAACATCAGCGAGGCAGCCAGACACAGCAGTTACCCTGAAATACTGAGGAGTACCAAGCATAACATCAGGGCTGTTTCTGCATAATATTTGTCTTTGTATAATAACACTGGGCTCTCTTTAAGTGTATAGTAAATAAGCTCGAGAGTTCAGAAAGTTCAAGGTGACATTGTCCTTCTTTACAAATGGTAGAAATGATAGGAATATCTATTGCATGACAGAACTGCCATATTTTGTCCTTCATGAGGACTCCCAAGTATGCTTTTTAATGATAAATGAACCTATAATTTACATGGAATATTTTTAAAAATACCAGTATTCATTGTTAAAAATGACAAAAGGCATAATTTTGGAATCAAAACTAAGTTCAGAATTCAGTTTGGACTCTTATTAAGCCATGTGTCCTTGCAAAAATGTGAAAACTTTTTGAGGCTAGTTTGTAGCTCAGACTTCCCTGGTGGCTCAGATGGTAAAGAATCCACCTACAATGCTGGAGACCTGGGTTCAGTCCCTGGATTGGGAAGATCCCCTGGAGGAGGGCATGGCAACCCACTCTAGCATTCTTGCCTGGAGAATCCCCATGGACAGAGGACCCGGGTGGGCTACAGTCCATAGGGTCGCAAAGAGACACAGCTGAGCGAATAAGCCCATCACACATGTGGCCCAGGCATAGGGATCCATTTGTTTACATTGGAGGGAGTGGAATCATGCATGCTCAGTGGCTGTCTAGCCCAGTGCCTGCTCTGTAGGAGGGGAATTCTGAAGAAACAGTGTTATGTAGTTGGAGAACTAGGTGGTGTGCATGTAGATACAGTATTCATTTCTGAGCTATGTAATCCTAAGTATTCCTCTTCTCGATAATGAGTTCCCCCCATAAAAGTTTAAAGCCTTGCAGACAGTAGGTACTTGTGAACACCCAGTGAATCTATTTCTAAAAACCCTTCACAGGAAAAGATCTCAATTATAGAAACTACTGAGTGAACAATATAATATTATTTTTAACAGCAACAAATTATAGACAAGTTCAGTGAAAGGAGGACACATAGAAATGTCAATCAACTATGGTAACTTCCACGTGTGTGCTACCATTTAACATGAAGGCTGTGAAGACTGGTGAAATCACATGTCAAGAATGCATGTAGACTGAACCTTAAGATTAAAAGCATTATGGCTAGCTTAAGTACATTTTTCAAATGCCAGAAATTCACCAGATGAATATAAGGACATAATGCATTCTCTTTTTAAGAAAATAACTTTTGATGGTCTGAAAAGACAAGTCTCACACTGAATACCAAGATTCTGACATTTAAATGAGAGCCTAAGACATATTTACTGCCCACTTCAGCTGTTCCAGAACCCAAACTCTAAATACTAAATACTGTCTTAATACAACATTCTAAGGGTTGACAGTTGTTGTTTTAGTTGCTAAGTTTGCCTCCCCATGGACTGTACCGCGCCAGGCTTCTCTGTCCATGGGATTTCCCAGGCAAGAATATTCAACCGGTTGCCATTTCCTCCTCCAGGGGATCTTCCCTATCCAGGGATCAAATCCATGTCTCCTGCTTGGCAGGCGGATTCTTTATCACTGGAGAGATGCAATTGGTGACTGCATGAAGACTGTCCCATCAACCCTTCCAATATGAGTTGGAAGAATAAGTGATAACAGCAAATCTTTATACAGTAATTACCATGTTCCAGATACTATCTAACATTTTATAATACCTTTAACTCATCCAGTCTGTATTCCTATAACCTTGTGAAGGAGGTGCTGTTATTATCCCCAACATACAGTTAAGGGAACAGGCAGTAGTAGGTTAAATAACTTGCCTCAGCATACAAAGCCAACTAATACAATCCAAATTCCAGTCATAGACCCTGTTAAACACAACAATGATTTACTCACATTTTAGATGATATTAATGTCTTAAAGAAAGTGAGATTCTAGAAATGTATGCTTTGTTCTGGGGAAAAAAAGCATATTACATTTTTTAGTCTCATATACTCATGACATGAACCTATGGCTAGTGGAAGGTAGGGGTGGACAGCACATATCAAAAGACATTTTCTTGGGCGTTAAACAATTTCAAGACAGGCTTTATTTTGGTCAGTTTATTATGCAACATGCTATTGGAGAATTTATTATAGATCTTCTTTGAGTATGTCTGACAACTAAAATTTACTACTATCTGATTATCTGGATGCTGCAGAAATGGAACCACCTTAACTACTGGAGTGGTATCTATTGGAACATGACTGTAGCTCCTTTTATACTAAAATATGATATAACTCTGGTTGTTATACTTCATAACATTAGATGGCTCATGAAAGTGTAAGGGCTGACATTTTTGCTATTAAGAATTTAGGTATTCAAACTGCTTTCAGAGTAGATTTTAGTTTAGAATATTATTGGCCAGGGGATAACAGGTAACTAAAACTTTATAAGTTTTCCTCTGGAAAAGAAGTCAGTGGAAAATATTCTTGAGGTGATGCTTAATTGCAGTTTTTCTGTTTAAAGTATAGCCCAGTGACATCGTATGATTGTTTAACAGGCTGTGAGGAAAACATCCAGGGAAACGGAGCATGTCAGTTTTCTCCACGAATAGGAAGTTGTGAGACATACCGCCTTTCTCCTCTAGGTGGCGTGAGTTAGGCTCTCATTGAATTAACTGATTTTTTTTTTCTTTTTTTTCCCCCTCAACAACAGGAGTGTTGATTCCATTTAATTGTTGTAACTGGTCACATAACCAGATTGATCTTATAACAATATGTAGTTTAGTGACTGTAAGTAACTTAATTAACAAGGACTTCTTAAAAAACAAAAACTTGTTATCTCTAATAACTAGGTAACTAAAATCATTTTTATGTATTGCTGAAGTCTCTCTGCCTCCTAGCATGCACTCTTTTCTGAATTTATTTCTTTGGTCTTTGGTAAACAGCTTGCCATTTGATAGGAACTGCCTTTGTACTTGGAAAGACACATAGATATAGCTGAAACAATCCAAAAAACCAGAAGTAGAGGTGGTGCAGTTCTCAGGCATACCTGGTTTTGTTGCAGCCTTTACTGTTTACTAAACTGGAAAGATCAACATGTAAAAAGTCAGTATGACATGACCCGGAAGCAGCAAATGACACAAACATTCTGTTCTTTTTTTCTGTACACTAAAATGGGAAGAGGACACTTTATTTTTACCTTGCAGATTCTTTCTCTGTTGCTCACGTTCCAAAATTTAAAAGTGAGGTTGGCTGTACCCAGAATCTTGTTACAAGAAACACTTGTTAATCCCCAGTCATTTTCATCTTCATCTTCTTCTTCCTGTCCATGTGGCAGATGGGCTTTCATTGAGCTCAGAAGAATCTTGACCAGGTACCTTTCAGGGGCTTCACCTTGGGGGTGATGCATGTTTATATAAAGGCTACAATCATACAATTCAGCATTTTCAAATTATAGCTCTGATAGTGATTGCTAGAATCAGTAGCACAGGCAAAGAAAAAAAAGGCTTTAAAATATGCAAAATACTGATATATCCCTCTTGTAGCCGAGAAAAGGTGGAAATTTAACTGATGCATTGTTACAGGTTCAGATTTGAAGGTAGCTTCGTTTTAGGGCGACAGCCTGGGACGGTCCTGGTTTCTTCCTGTTGTCCCACGTGTTGATGAAAAGCGTCCTCTTCCCTCTGGTATTCAGGTTTGTGTGATGAATTATACTGTTGCCCTCGATGTGAGGACTAACCTTCTTTTCTGAGACTTTAACCAAACATCGGGAAAAGTTTGTGGCCCTTAGTCTCCATTTTTACAAACCATTACTACCGTATGGCTTTGCTTTTTACAATATTTATTAAAATATATTTACACTTTGCTTTTTAAAGGACGTATTTGCTAGGTCTTCCTCCTAATGTTTAGAAAAACTACATCCAGGTTTTCTGTTCATGTGCAGTTGCTACTGCCTGTTGGTTCTTGTTTTATTTTCATTGTTTTAATTGCAGGATAATTGAAGCAGCAGAAAGGTAGGGTTGTTTGAAACATGGTTGGTACCTTTGCTTATGGAAATTTACACATTCAAATTTTTCCACAATCTACGAGGCCCACTGAAAGGATGAAAGATTCCTTTAAAGACTGTCTATGTTAAAAGATAAAAATTCCACTTCATGTTGTCCTACTCGTTTTAATTGTGAGACTATCATTCTGTTTTCCTCTTATCCTTTGCCTTTTCTTTTCCTTCCTCATTTTTACATTTTTACTTGGTTCATACTACTCTGTCACCCTTTCCCCCCAGCAGCCTCATTCCAGTCTCTTGCTTTGTGAAGAGTCTGGGGACTGCTGACCTAGTGCAGTCAGTGAAGTAGGAGCAGAGATTTTGTAAAGGCAAGTGTCAAACCCTGCCCTAAAAACTAAGGAAACCTCTGCTGCTGGCTTCCTTTGATCAGCACTAGTGTTTCATCAAGCACATATCCATATTTTACTGTATGACCACTGTCCCCATGACATTCACTTATTTGTATCTATCACTCAATGCTATACATTGATATCAGTCACCAAGTGCTATTTCAGTGGCTGAGTTGCGCCCGGGGCAAGAACCAGAGTAACCAGCGTCTCTGGCTGATTTCTGTAAGCCCTGGCATTGACAGGATACAGGCCTCTGGAGGTTTGTTGGAAATCTGTTGTTGGAAATCTCATGGAGCTGAAGAAAATGTACAGGTGGAAGGGCCCCAAAGCCACCAGAAGTAACTCATCAACTAATCACAGGCCCAAGGTGTAAGACCAGTGTTCCCCACAGTGCATCATCAAAGTGTGAAGAGTTTCTGTCTTTAAAACCTCACAACCTGCTGATATGCTTTGCTTTCCTGTGTCCCTGTCCTGACTTCACCCCTTTATCGTTTACCACCTGTGATCTTCTCTCTCAGCTCTTTTCCTCCCTATCCTTCATCCTATGTCACTTCTTTCTTAAGATAAACCTGTAGATACAGAATGGAAACGATAATTGGATGATTTTTCTTGGGGAAAACTGTATTTCATTATTTTGAGAGGAGAGACTTGCATAGACATGTATACAGAACATGAGACAAAACATGATATGGACCAAAAAATTGTTTTTGAATCGTGTTACCAAAGATAATGGCAACCCATTCCAATATTCTAGCCTGGGAAATCCCCTGGACAGAGGAAGCCTGGGAGGCTACAGTACTTGGGGTCTGTAGAGTCAGATTCTGCACAGTCGGACACAACTGAGCAAGTAAACAAGACAAAACCAAAGATATAAGTTAGAACTTAAAAAGGCTTTTGGTATGTCTTAACATTAAAGAGTTATTTTTCATTTATCAAGTGTTAACTATTGAGAGTAAAATATAGTCAATTACATTAGCTCCATATATTTCTTTTCTGTACCTCCTGGTTTTTAAGGCTTGAAACCATTGGGGAAGCTTTCAGCATTGTTACAAATGAAGTTATTCTTCCACCAGACTTAGGAAGGACCTACTAGGTTATAAACTCTTGTCTGTGATCCTTAGGGGTAAAACTCCTCTGTAGGGGTGAGTAATTGTTTTGACATCAAGCATTTGTTTAGGGTCTTGTAGGAACTGCACGTCAGTTAAATGAATAGACCCATTAATGAGCAGAGAAGGGCTAGCGGTTGAAACAGCTGTACCCTCTACTGCTCTGATCTGGGAAACAAAGAATTCTATTTTAGGGTGTTAAATAATAAGAACTTAAACTGGAATTTGGACTTAATTGGATTTTGGTAATCACTTAGTGTTCTATTCACCAAAAGTGTATTTTCTTATCCTTTCCTCGTATAACTAGTAGGGGCAAAATATCATAACATTTAAAATAACAGTAAGCATGTGCATATAGGAACTGCATGGAAGCATTACCACGAAGCAAATTCTTATCAGCATCTTCCCTGGCTTTTTCATTCTATTTATATTGGGGAAAGATCTGACAAATTGAAGCCATGAGAGAATACAAAAGTGGTCACTAACATTTAATGAACACGTATTAAGTGCCAGGTTGTGTTAGAAGCTCTCTTGGTACCTTGTGTAATTCACAATCATCTTACGTTCTTGGTAACTGTGTGTTATCCCCATTCATAGATGAAGAAACTAACAGAAGGTGTCTGAGTAACTTGTCCAGGATCATAAAGCCAGAAAGTGACAGATATTTGAATCCAAGAAAACTTGAATCTGGAACCTACCTTCTTTTTTTTTCCAACCACAATGCTCACCTGCCACCTTGAGGGAATCAAGATGGTCTGTGGAGGTCAAATACCCATACGGCTATGGTAAACTGGGGAGACGGCTCTTGAAGTCTTACCTGTTGCATCTTCAAGGGACTGCTCACCTGAGTGAGAGAAAGGGCTCCTCCTCTCCTGCTATGCTCAAGACACTGCTCAACCACACCACTCTTACAAACCCCTCCGCTGTTCTCCCTTAAAGTAGCCTCTTATGAATAGGCCAGGAGTCTAAGGAGTTCTAAAGTAAGCAATATGTGTTCAACAAACTAAATATTATGGACAAAAGTGTGTGTATTTATATTGGGAAGGGGGTTGTCAGAAGGATTTATGGCTTAGCTTGTTTTCCTAGCAGTGATGGAGATGGACTTTTGCTGCTTTATCCACACTGGAATCTGAATCCACTTAACCTCAGGTGCGTTTACATTTATATCTTGAAGGTAGCCTCCCTAATTTGAGGGGAGGCTGAACCTATGTCCTTGGCAGAGTATGGTGCCTGAGGTAACCAGCACCTTCCAAAGCCACATCTTCACTCAGTCACTCCTGCTTTATGTTCTGTCATTGCCCCCAGGGTAAGGATATTCAGTTTTCCTCATTTGTGTCTAGCTAGATTAGAGTAGTTTGCAAACTTAACTCAAAGGGATGACAACTTGATGAAACTGCTAGCCCCATGGTAGGGCCTCTTAATTTGCTTTGACTATTGGAATGGTAGCTGGTTGTCTTAACTCCTTTCAAGCTGCTTCAATTTGCAGCTGACCGAAAGGAACACACCTATGTCGATTTATACATAATTTTCAGAATTATTCAAGGTGGTTTGGAACCATTCCTTTATGTCAGAGTTTTCCAATGTGTTTTAATAGGGAAAAATCCCCAGGAGTTCAGAATATGCTGGGTTAAAAGAGTTAAACAGGTTTGTTTTCCGTAAGAGTCAGCCTTTAACATGGTGGGAAATATGAGCCAGTGAGAGGGCAACGGTACCCAGTATCTCCTAAACTTAACTTCATCACAGAATCCTTGTTTATCAGACATGTTCTGGAACCAGTGCTTCTTAGAAATACATGATGGGTAAGAACATGGAAATGGATTCTGTTTACAAAATCCAGCTCTGCTTCTTATACCACAGTCTCTTCATCTGCAAAATAGAGATGATAATAAAAATATTTTATAGTGTCATTGTGAAGATTAAATGAACATATATACATCTAAGGATCTACCGGCTTCCCTAGTGGATCAGACAGTAAAGAATCTGCCTGCAATGCAGGAGACCTGTGTTCAATCGTTAGGTAGGGAAGATCCCCTGGAGGAGGGCACGGCAACCCACTCCGGGATTCTTGCCTGGAGAATGCCATGGACAGAGGAGCCTGGAGGGCTGTAGTCCATGGGGTCGCAAAGAGTAGGACACGACTGAGTGACTCAGCACAGCACAGCACATTACTCAGTGTAAAATGTGTCTGCTACTGTTAACTGCGGCTATTTAACTCTCTACTTACTAATATAGACCCCATACACATGGGAAGTTTAAATTCCAAAAGTTAGAGAAAGTTCCTTGTGACCTTTCTGTAATAAAAGGAACATCTAAACTACAGAATGATATAGTGGCTTTGAGTCTGGGGGAAAACTCAACAGTTGGCAGTTTAAATCATCTGTCTAGTTGGTATGGCTACAGTCATGATGAAAATGTTTTTTGAGTAAAGGTAAAAGAAAAAGAGAAGTGAGCAGGGGCAAGCATTATTTTTATTCATCTCATTTGGACTAGGTTGAAATAGAAAATGTCAAGTTATGAGTAGTGTATAACAACAGACATCAAACACTTAAAATCCTAGCTTCCTGGATATAGGCTGTGGAAAAAATGAAGTTGGTCACTCAGGTCTAGCTGGGGAAGAAGGTGAAGAGAAAGCCTTCGGCAGCAACTTAAGAGGATATCCATTCATTCAAACAGCAAAATAAATGCAATTCATTCTCTGGGTGCACAAGATAAAGTTCTGTTTCAAGTGCAGAACCAGGCTATGAACAACAAACCGTAATAAGCTTTAGGACAGAGGTGCCAGCACAGGTGCTGTGGAATCTCAGAAAACGACCACGAAGAGACCCTGACGCTGGGAAAGACAAGGCAAAAGGAGGATAAGGTGGCAGAGGATGAGAAATTAGATAGCATCACCGACTCAATGAACATGAATTTGGGCAAACTCCGGGAGATAGAGAAGGACAGGGAAGCCTGGCAGCTGCAGTCCACGGGGTCGCAAAGAGTGGAACATGACTTAGTGACTGAACTACAAAGAAGGTGGAGTTTGGATGACCTATCTCAGGGGCCAGCCTGGCCCAGAGTCAACTGTTTGATGCTCATTTGCCTAAGTGTGCGGGGTGTGTGTGTGTCGGGTGTGTGTGTGTACAATATAGAAGGGAAGACTTGCTTCTTGAGCAAGTGATCCCATCTGGGAAGCCGTGAGCAAGCCACACGAAGTAAAAATGGGAGGCTTGATCGCCTGTCCTTCACCAGACGGGTCCAAAATGACTATATAAAGTAAATACCATAAATCACTGTTGTCAGGGCGCACACTGCACCTCCTCCCTCCCTGCCCCTCAGCCATCCTCATTTCCACACCCCCTCAACGGTTCAGGGAGAGCTCGTGGTCTAAGTAAACGAGAGGACTCCTGACTGTAATCCTAGCACGTCACTTTGTTGAAGGCAAACACGTGGTTCAGGGAGAACTTATAAATCTCTCCTCCCAGGCAGGATCGTGATGTTATCTGCTGCCAGCAGAAGGTTCGCTCTGAGGGGAGCTCCAGAAGCTCCCGACGAGAGAGAGAGACAGAGACAGGGAGAGAGAGAGAGAGAGAGAGAGAGAAGGTCAGCCAGAGAGATACTGAGGGACCGAGAGAGAGGCAGAAAGAAGAGACACGGGGAAGGGCGAGAGCGCAAGTGAAGCAGGCCCGCGGAGAGGGATGGAGAGCTAGGATAACGGTCTAGGGAGCCGTTCGGGCGCAAACCGAGGGGGCTGCCCGGCTGCAGAAAGCAAGCAGGAGAGGACCTACTGCGGGCTGCCAAGTGCCTCCTGCCCTAAGCGAGAAAAGCCCACGTGGGAGAGAAATCAGGCGAGGGTGGGACGGGGTGGGAGTCCGAGGGAGCCCCTTGGCCACCCCCCTAGGAATAAAACTCCCCCGCCGGCGCGTCGCCCGGCTGCCGCTGCGGTCCGCGGGCGGCGAGAGCCACGGCGGCGGCCGCCGCTCGCCTGTTGCCGGGTTGGCGCTTGGAGCGAGAGCAGAAGGAGGAGCAGAAGGAGGGAGCTGGAGGCCGGACGCGTTCGCCAGCGGCGGCGGCGGCGGCAACGTGGAGTGAGCGGGCGGGTCGGCGCGCCGGCCGGGGTGTCGGCCCCCGCGCGCAGCTCCGGGAGCAGGATCCTCGCCGCCTCCCTGCGCGGCCTCCGCGGCCCGCGCCGGACCCGGCCGAGTCCCGGGCGCCGAGCGAAGCTCTCCCGCCTCCCCGCCGCGGGCCGGGCTCGCCCCCAGCGCGCGCACCCGGGCGCGCGCGCGCCCACACTCACACCACACACACTCACACGCACACTCACTCACACACTCACACACGTGTGCGCTCCTTCGCTCCGGAGCTGCTGCCGCTCCTGCTCTCAGCGCCGCAGTGGAAGGCAGGGCCGCGCCGCGCCGCTCCTTCTTGAAATATATAAATTGGAGCCGGCCGGCCTCGGCCGCCCCCCTGACAGCGCGGCCCGCGCCCCTCCCGCCGGCGCGCCCGCTGCCAGCCCCGGGACCTTTTCATCTCTTCCCTTTTGGCCGGAGGAGCCGAGTTCAGATTCGCCACTCCGCACCCGAAACTGACATACTGAACTCCGTTTCCTCCTGCTAAATTTATTTCTGCCTAATAGCCACTCGTCTCTTTTTTCCGCCCCCCCCTCCCCTCCATCTCGTCGCTCCAAGAAAACTTTTGCCGACTCCCTCAAGTGCAGGTTTCCCCTGCCCGTCGTGTATTAATATTTCCACTTGGGGAACGACGTTGCCTTTTCTTTTGAAAGGAATTCAAGCAAGATACCTTTTTCTCTCGGACATTGACTCTCGATTGTTTGCAAAAGTTTCGCATTAAAAAAAAAAAATCTACCTGATCTGTACTTTGAGAGTTGCTAGGTTTTTTTTTTTTTTTTCTTCTTACTTTTTTACTTAAAAGAAAAAAAAATTTTTTTCCACCTTTAAAAAAATGCACTACTGTGTGCTGAGCGCGTTTCTGCTCCTGCATCTGGTCACGGTCGCGCTCAGCCTGTCTACCTGCAGCACGCTCGACATGGACCAGTTCATGCGCAAGAGGATCGAGGCGATCCGCGGGCAGATCCTGAGCAAGCTGAAGCTCACCAGCCCCCCAGAAGACTACCCCGAACCCGAGGAGGTCCCCCCGGAGGTGATCTCCATCTACAACAGCACCAGGGACTTGCTCCAGGAGAAGGCGAGCCGGAGGGCGGCCGCCTGCGAGCGCGAGCGGAGCGACGAGGAATACTACGCCAAGGAGGTTTACAAAATAGACATGCCGCCCTTCTTACCCTCGGAAAGTAAGTACCGCTCCTCGCTTCCATTCCCCGGGGCTTAGCGCTGCCCGAGGCTTCCAGAATCGCAGCCACTCCGGGGATCGCCCTGCCCTCTGGGGTCCCCGGCTCGCTCCTTCCCCTTCTCTGGTCCTCCGTCCCACCCACCTCCTTGCCAGCTGTGTGCTTGAGAACATTAGGTTTTAAAACGTGGACTTGCGACTTTATTTTCTCCATTTCTGCCCCCCCCCCCGCCCCCAACGCCCCCGTCCTTTAGAAGGCGTTATTCTCTCTCTCTCTTTTTTTTCTTCTCCCTGGAATTCTCGACTTGGCCACCGGCTAGGAGTCAGCCCTCCTCTGTCAAACTGCAGGCGCTCCCCGGGGCCGAGTTAAACCGGGAAACCTCGGTGGGTTTGTTTTCTTTGCTCCGATTGGCCTGGAGCCCGCCGAACTGGGGCGCGAAGGGTTAAAAAAAAAAAAAAAAAGTGGCTCAAAACGAGCCTCACCGGAAGGCGCCCCATTCCGTGCCGACCTATCAGCTGATTCCGCGAGCCTTCCCTATTGTCTCTAACTCCCCGAAAAAAGTCAGCATCGCCAAGACGAAACCCGATCTGGCAACCCCTCCAAAAACCGACCTCCAACCCCTCAATTCTTGAATCTCTGACCTCGACGGGGTGTTTACATCCCCCCGCCCCCGCCAAGGCGAGATCTTGTAACCACGTCCCCTTTTGATTTCACCTGGAATGGTAGAAAGGACAGCTTCGTTTCTGACTACGTTTAAAAGAGTTTTTCCTTCCTTTTTTTTTTTTTCCAGAATCCTCTCAAACCTGCCTTCTTAAAATCGCCGGTGTAGCAAATCGTTTTTCTTAGGCGTTTATCGTTAATCTTTCTCACTCTGGAGCCCGGTGTTCCCTGCCCTTTCATAAGCTTCCTGCAGTCACTTCGTTGCATTCCTGAATCTCAGCGTAGAGGACAGCCGATTTTTTTTTTTTTTTTTAAACTGGCTTCTCTGAGGGCAGTGTCCTCAAAACCAGCTGGCATACAGTAGCCATGGAAGTGAAATGATTTATTGTTGGAGTTTCTTGGGGGGAAGGGAAGAGGGCAGTTAGCTTAGAATGATTTCCAAGTTCTTAAAAAAAGAAAAAGCAAAGAAGAAGCATATATTGATACCTGAGAGGGTTAAATACCAGGAAGAAGAAAAAGAAAGGAGAAGGAAAAAAAAAAAAAAGCTCCAACTTTTGCGTATTCCAAGTCCCAAGTCGTACACTTTTCATTGGTTGCCCATTTCTCTCCGCCCCTTTTCATGCCCTATATACTCTCTGGCTGCCTTCACAAAGTCTCTGTGTCTTGCCTGCAGAGATAATATGGCCATCTTGGTAGTTTTATCCTAGAGGTTCTAATTGCAGGGTGGTGCTTTTCTTTTTGAATATTTATATTTAGTTTGACAAGTCGTAGTTCCGGGACTTGCCATGTCTTGTATCTGATGGTCTCAGAATATCGGCTGACGTATACAACCCCAGTCTTCCTGGCGACCTCTGTTTTGCTGCAGCAGCATCTCTTGTTTAAGAGCAGAGCTGAGATAGGAGATCCTGGCAAGGGGGTCGATTTTATTATTGTAATTATGACACCATTCACCACAGTGGTGATAATATACACTCCATCTTGGTGATGCGGGGTGGGGGGAAGGCGGGTAAGGAGGGTGGGAGGAAGGAAAGCTTTCTACCTTGGATGGAGCCCTGGAGATATTAGGAAATGAAGTTCATTGTAATTTAGTGCAAAATCATTGAGACCCAACAGGGAGTTGAGTCAGTTTGCTTTCTCTAGCACGTGCGACTTTCTACTGGAATTTGGGCAGGCAGGCAGTTATGTTATGTAGAATCAGAACAAGCCAACCCTTCAGTGTTTACCTGCAACAGCTTTAATGAACTGCTGGTATTTTTATAACACAGAGGAGGTCTGATCTCTTCCTGAGATAGGGGTGGAGAGAGCAAGTTACCCAAGAGGGTGTTCATTCTTTCAAACCCTCTTCAATCTCAAGAATTGAGATGATCCCACTCAGGATCATAATCATCACCAAACTGGGAAAATTCTCAGATTATTAGAATTTCAGAGGTTGGCATTAAAGATGGGTGTGTGGATTCCCTTCTGTTTCCACTCCCAGCTACCAAAGAAATTGAAAACCTCTGATCAGCACAGGATAAAATATACACTATCAGTTTTCCTACAAAGAATGCAGGCTTCTTAAAGCCTGAAAGGAAGTTTAGGAGCAGAAAGTCTTATTAATAGCAGATTTGATACTACTGTGCTAGGACTGTGGATATTTTATAGAAAGTAGGTTAACTGATTTTCCAGCACTTTCTAGTTATACTGGAATATAGAGAACCCTTCCAAAAAAAAGAGGGGAGAAAAGAAAAAAAAAATCACTCCACCATATTTTTTAAAGGGCAAATTGAAAGGACAGCATTGGCTTATATACCAAGTCTCCCTCTTTAGGACTGTTCCGCCTAACTTTTAACTGAAGCTGCTGTGGGGAGGGAGTGCGCCTGTCATTTCTCAAAGGGAATCCGAGGACGGTCACGAGCCCCAGGGATGGAGGCATGGGAAAGATCACTGGTTCATTTTTTACCACCAACTTATTAGCGTTCAGGGAGTGACTTCAACTCAAATATTACAAATATGCTCTAATTATACTCAATGAGCTATATATCATTACAGATTCTTGATAGTCCTTTGCAGGACATTTTATACAGTTCAGACGAATATTTTTAGCAATGCAAAGTTTTAAAAGTAAAAATATAAGAGATATTGTATATGCCTTGAAGCATATTTTGTCTTAAATATTATCCTTGGACCAGTGTACTATATAAATACAGTAAATATGAATAGAACTGGCCAGGTGCCAATCTCCTAGGATAAATTTTAGTCAAGAAGGTATTTATGGGTTATAAATAATACTGTGTCAACATTTGAAGAAGGGGTCTGATTAGTTTTGAATTTATTTGTATTGATCTTTTCACATGCTGTTAGTTTAAGGCTCAAAGTGGAGTTATGCTAAGGTTAATCCACACTTTACCCAGTGGGAATTAGCGGACTTCTCATCCTTTGACAATCCACTGGAATCTCAAGGCACATCTATTCCAAAGACACTGTACTAGGCTTTAGAAATTTAGAAAGAGTGATTCCACTTATTGGAGCAAGAATCCAAATGATTAACAATTGAAATATGTAGACACTTGGACAGTCAAAAAAGGAAAAAGGACGAGACAAAACTTTTTTTTTCTTTCTTTCTCCTCTCTTTCCCATGTAACAAATTTCAGGCAGGTGTTGTGGTTCTTATTGTGGTGATGTTACCGCTTTTGCTATCCCCACCCTCAGGGAATGTTTGGCAATGTCTGGAGACATTTTTGAATGTCATGACTGGGGATGGAGAAGCCAGGGATTGCTGTTAACCACTCTAGAATGCACAGGACAGGTCCTCTTCCCACTCCCAAGCCCCTTACATCAAAAAATCATGAAATTCCCATGTGGAGAAGCCCGGTGACCCTGGGATTTATTTGGGATTGCTAAATTCTGCAGCAGCACCACCTCCAAAGTAATAACCTAAAAACAAAACATCTTTAGGATCAAAAGAACATTAACATAGAATAGACAGATAATCAGTAAGTTTTCTTAAGTAAGTTGGACTATGAATTTCACTCTTTTGTATGATATATAGTATATTTTGATGATCTTAAAGGGCTTCAAAGAGAGACATCAAAACTTCCCATTCATTTAGCCTGAGCAGTAGCGTCACTCCACCCATCTGTAACTTCCGTCAGCAGCAGTATGATATTAGTCAGGACAGAGAAAAAAGAATTATCTTGGATTTTCCTTGCAAGGAAAATAAGCAGCTCATGCTCAGGAAGAGTGGAATCTCCAAGCTACGCAATGGAAGAAAGTAAATAATCATGTTGGTTTATTCTGTCATATTGAATTAGATAAACCAAACTGTATAGCGGGAGACATCATGATGAGGTTTCTTTTGTAACTGACTCACATAAATGCTAAACGTTTAATACCAGGCAATCTTCTTTTCTATTTCCCCTGTAAATTGCCAAGTGAAATCATGGAACATAGAATGGACACAGTAGTAGCACTGTATGGTTTGGGGCAGGGGTGCAACTTACCATTCTATTCATGGATGTATCTTTTCTATGTACATATTGCTGGTGGTGGTGGTTTAGTCACTAGGTCATATCCGTCTCTTGCGACACCATGGACTGTAGCCCGCCAGGCTCCTCTGTCCATGGGATTCTCCAGGCAAGAATACTGGAGTGGGTTACTATTTCCTTCTCCAATACATTGCTGGACTGTCAACCAATTGCCCAATGAAGGAAAATACTAGCAGTTGCTAGAATACAGTAGTATTTTTGCTGGATAGTCAGGGATTATTTTTCTTTTTCTTTTATTGAACTATAGTTGATTTATAATATTGTGTTAGTTTCAGGTCTACAGCCAAGTGATAGGGATTTCATTTTTGAAGATTCTCTGTGTGTGGATGTGTGAGTGAGAGAGACACAGAGATCAAAGACAGACTTGAACCTCTTCCCTAGACTTCCCCAATGACTGAGTTACTAATACACAGCAGACAAAGTTTTAATTCTCCCACTTGTATTGAATTGCATCATTGCTTGTACTAACTCTAGTGCCTAATTGTGGTCACATTTAACTTAGGCCACGTTCTTCTCTTCCAGGGTTTCCTCTTTTCTTTCTTTTACTTTTCAAAGTCTGGGAAAAACCCTAAAAGAAATATAGTGGTTATAACTGAAGCAGTTGGGCGGTCTTTGTTGCCAAGGGAGGCCGCTCTCCTCTTCCGAGGAGTCCCTACAAACCGGATGGAGGCTGGGCTTTGTCAAGCTGGAGGAGTAGGTGGGGACCCGCTGAACTGGCAGAGGCTTCGGGAGCCGGCTGTGTCTCCACAGCGACCCCTGGGGTCGACTCAAGGAACTGCACTTTTTGAATGCTGCCTTCTCCCTAGTGAAAAGTTGATGTAACCCAGGCACAGCCTCTTTCATATAAAAAGATATGAAAGAATGACAGATCCTGTTTCCTAGCGGAAACTGAGATGTGAAAAAAGGGCTAATGACTCACTGTTAATCCCATATCAAATCTGGGTTAGAACAGAGGAGGTCACCGACTGCTAGGCCTTTGCCCAGAGATTACAACACACTTCAGGCTGCATTTTTAGAAGGTTAGGGAAGAAGAGTGGAGGAGACTGCCCCTGAGGGAGATGTGCAAACCGACCACCAAGGTGGGACTCTGGGGGTCCTTCTCCCTCCCTGGTCCCACCCACCCCTTTACAAGTTAAGTATTAAGGGGTGGGGGTGTGTGTGTGTGCGTGCATGCACGTGCACTCAGTCGTGTCTGACTCTTTGCAACCCCGTGGACTGTAACCCTCCAGGTTCTTCTGTCCATAGGGTTTCCCAGTCAAGAATACTGGAGTGGGTTGCCATTGCCTTCTCCAGGGGAATCTTCCTGACCCAGGAATCGAACCTTCGTCTCGTACGTTTCCTGCATTGGCAGGGGATTCTTGGCCACTAGCGCCCCCTGGGAAGCCCAGTATTAAGGTGAGCAGGGCGGGGAAGAGCTCTGGAAGCAGCTCCCTCAGCCTTCCTCATGGACTACTTCCGGTTCTGCTCAGCCTTCCTCGTGGAGCACTTCCGGTCCTGCTCAGCCCTCCTCCTGCAGCACCTCTGGTCCTGAGGGACCCTGCAGAGAGGGTGTGGGTTTCCCAAATGTGCTCATTCTCCCCGTATGCCGAAGGGTGGGCCCATGCTGAACAGCTCCATGAAGTGTGCGTCTGGCCGAGATAAACACAATTTCCATTGTCATTTTGAAACCATACGGTGAGCTTTGTCTTTTAATATTCTTTAAACAAGGATAGTTGTTAACCTAGGAATTGTGTCCTCCAGGTAGTTTCACTTTAATCACATACTAGGGACTCTTTGATGGGTTTGTTTAGACTGCAAAGCTTGCTTCCATCCTGTGTTTGAGAGAAATTCGAGTCGCGCTGCAACCACAAGTCGGTTTCGGTGGTTGTCACTGGTTTCGTTTCTTTTCTAACCTCCGGTAGGTTAGAACGGCTCTGCGCTGTGACCACCACCTTACTGCCAGATGGGCTTGGTGGCCTCAACTCTTCATAAACTCTCCCTGTTGACCTCTTCCCCACAGGCTCTAGATTGCCTTCCTGTTCTTCTCTCTTCTGGAATACCCGTGTGTAGAGTGGGGAACATCATTGACCCATGCCTCTTGTCTCTTCACCTGTTAAGATGAAGAAGATGCTGGCTTCCTAGGGTTGCAAAGGACTGACCATGACCTGTGTAAAGAAGTCCCCAACCCTGCCTCTGACACTTGGTGGACCTTCCTTGCAGGGTACCTATTAATCACTGATTCCCAAACACCATTGATTTTAAGGTGCACCCTTATTTTATGTGCCCTGAAGAAAGAAACATCACTGACAATTGACTATAACATGCCACTGGTTATGAGATATTAAAAAGATATTTTAGAGGTATTCCGATGTGGTTAAAAGTAACGCTCTGGGAACCACTCCCACCAGCCCAGATGTCTCA